>NW_004444064.1:1469173-1471231 GCF_000243295.1 Trichechus manatus latirostris
TGGGCTGGGCCCCCCCACCTCTGTCCCGCCTGGGCTGGGCCACCCCTGCCTGCTGTCCCTCCTGGGCTGGGCCCCCCCGCCTGCTGTCCCACCTGGGCTGGGCCCCCCCACCTGCTGTCCCGCCTGGGCTGGGCCCCCCCTGCCTGTTTCCCGCCTGGGCTGGGCCCCCCCTGCCTGCTGTCCTGCCTGGGCTGGGCGCCCCCTGTCTGCTGTCCCCCCTGGGCTGGGCCGCCTCTGCCTGCTGTCCTGCCTGGGCTGGTCTGCCCCGCCCCGCTGACTGCTCACTGTCCCATCTGGGCTGGTCCACCCCTGCCTGCTTACTGTCCCACCTGGGCTGGGCTGCCCCTGCCTGCTCACTGTCCCACCCACCTTCTGATAACTTCTTTGCATAGGCCTTGCTCTGCCTGGTCACTTCCCTCACACCTGTGGGGCTTGGGGACTGTCCCTACATAGAGATAATCTCCTGGGAGGCTGGCAGGAGGGTCCTGCTCCCCTGCAGTGCTGATAGAATCCCCGTTAAAGTGACGAGAATGCCTGTTTCATCAGCCTGCCATGGCTGCACAGAGCCACCGCTGTACCTTGGCCCCTCACTGGTCAGCACTGTGGTCCCCTCTGTGGCCCTCGGACTCTGAGTGCACCCTCACTCTGCCCCGGATCAGACCCTGTAGGGCTGCCCCTGGCACTCTCTTCCCTCCTTGAGGTATCACTCTGCCCTACAAGTGTGGGCTCACACCTCTCAGCCTTGCTCCGCTGGCCTTCCTGCTCACCCTGCCCTCACCGTGCTCCCTGCGGCCGTCCTGCAGTGCAGGCCTGACCCACGGGTGGGGTGGGCCTCTCTGCGATGACGCTGCCGTCTCTGCCCTGCTGTCTGCCTGTGGAGCAGCGAAGCAGCTCCCAAGGGCAGACCCCCCTGGCAGCTGGTGCTTGGCGAGCATCCAGAGCAGCCCCTTCTTGCTGCCCAAGGTGGCCTCTTGGGGCCTTGGTTCTGGACGGCAGTGTTGTGATTTATCTGCTCCTGCCCCTCCTCGTTTTCTCTCGAGCTCGCTCAGCAGCGGCAGCAGCCAGTCTGGGGCTGGGTGGGCACTGCAGAGGGACGTCACAGGCAGGCAGGGCTGGGCTGGGGCTGCAAGGTCCCCCTGTGGGGGCTCTGACGCTGGCTGACACCTCCCTCAGAGCCGGAGCCTGAGCCTGGAGCCCTGGAGAGACCTGGCCGCAGGGAGCCTCTGGTGGTCAAGGAACACGAGGACATCATCCTGACGGCGGTGTTGGCTGTGCCCTCTGTGGCCGCTGCGGCGTGGTTCAGAGACGGCGTGGAGATTCGCCACAGCAAGCGGCATGAGACCGTCAGCCTGGCAGACACCCACACCCTGACGGTGCATGGCGCCCAGACCCCAGACAGTGCCATATACAGCTGCCGCGTGGGCGACCAGCGGCAGGACTTCCCTGTCCAGGTGGAAGGTTAGCCATGTGGAGGGTGGCCTGCCCCCAGCCTGCCCCAGGAGGGCTGGCCCTGAGCCCAGCCCAAACCAAGGAGTGAGCCCCGTGTGGCCCAGTCCATGTCAAGCGCCCCCGGGACCCGGACTCGGGCTCTGGCTCCTCGGGGACCCTGCACCTGTGTGTGTTGGGGGGGGGTGCTCACGTGGCTGCTCTCCTAACCCACGCCCTTACGCCCCTCTTGCCCATACAGAGGTGGGCGCCCGGTTCTCCCGGGCCCTGGAGCCGGTCAGCGGGGAGTTGGGCGGCAAGGTGGTGCTGGCCTGTGAGCTGAGCCCGGAGCAGGCCCAGGTGGTGTGGCGTTGCGGCAGCACCCAGCTGCGGCCTGGGAAGCGCTTCCAGATGGAGGCCGTGGGGCCGCTGCGCACCCTCACCGTCACCGGCCTGCGGGCGGAGGATGCGGGCGAGTACGTGTGCGAGAGCCGTGACGACAGCACCCGCGCCTGTCTCTCGGTCCACGGTGTGTGCAGGCTCCTCCTGGTCCTTCTGGGGAGGCCGCTTGTAGGCGGTGACTCCTGAGTCACCTGCGGGCGGCTCTGCCCATCCGTCCCTCCCTGCCCCGCT
>NW_004444064.1:1471556-1476518 GCF_000243295.1 Trichechus manatus latirostris
CCCCTCCCTGCCCTTTACCTGCCCCGCCCCACCCCCCGTCCCTCAAGCAGAACCTCTCTCTGCAGTTCCCCGCGTGGTGAAGTTCACGTCTGGACTGAGCGCAATTGTGGCGGAGGAGGGTCGGGAGGCCACCTTCCAGTGCGTGGTGTCTCCCAGCGATGCTGCGGTCACGTGGTACCGGGAGAGCACCCTGGTGCAGCCCAGCGAGAAGTTTCTTATATCACAGAGGGGCGCTAACCATAGCCTGACCATCTCTGGCCTGACCCTGGAGGACTCGGGCCAGATCACTGCGGAGGCCGAGGGTGTGACCTCCGTGGCAGCCCTCAGGGTCCGAGGTGAGAGGTGTGGGCCTCAGGACCTGGCAGCAGCTGGGCAGCTGCTCCTCTGGCTGCACGTGTCTGCCACGTGGGCCAATTCGGAAGTGGCCTCAGTGCAGGGACCTGTGTCCGGCTTGTCTGACTGGCCTCAGGGGAGATGAACAGAGTTGTCGGCTGGGAGGGAGGATCCGGTGGGGCCGGCCACCTTCTCTGTAGGGGAGAAGGTAAATCCTGCCCATGCACCTGGGGGAGGCATCTGTGGAGGCTGAGCCTCCAGAGAGGCTTCCCGGAGGAGGCAGGCCACACTGAGTAGATGGATGGGGAGGCTGGAGGGAGCAGAGTCAGCAGTTTTAGTGAATGTCTGGCCAGCAGGCGGGAATGAGTTCAGCGTGCATGGGAGGCAGCAAGGGCTGGGCCTGGCTGAGAGCAGGGATGTGGAGGAAGAGCAGAAAGGAGGAGGGCAGGTCACCCCAGATGGGGGGGGGGTTCATTGGAGGCTGTTGAGTAAGAGTGATGTGAGCAGGTGGGAGGCCCATGAGTCCCTGGGAGCTTGTTAAAACCAGGGCTTTGAACTGGTTTGTTCTGGTTCAAAGCTTTGCTGAGGGTGTGCGTTTCTAACAAGTTCCCAGGGTGTTAGAGGTGGGAATCACCTGGAGGATCTTGTTGAACTGTAGATTCTGATTCAGTATATCCGGAGTGGAAGTGCAAATTCTCAGCAGGGGTTCGATCCAGAAGGAACTGGTTCTAAGGCCTGGTGAAAACACAGATGGGGATGCAGCCGTCTGGATGGGCCTGAGGGCCTGCCTGTGTGATGCCCTGCAGGCGCTGGGGGAGGGAGCCACTGTTCAGGGCAGGGCAGCGGGAGGTGGAGAGGGGCTGAGGAGGAGCAGCCTTCAGGCCTGAGTTTTCTCCTACAGAGTTCGGGTGTGGGCTGTGTCCTGAGTGTGGCCAAGGCCGGGCTGTGCTTGTCAGCCATGCCCAGCCTGGAGAAGGACTGTGGGTGGCTGGAGAGGGGCCTGAGCTGGTCCGCTGTGCCCTGGCTGTCCTGAGCAGGGGATGACTGCGGTGACTCTCCCCCCCACCCCTGCTATTAACCCCAGAGGCCCCTGTGCTGTTCGTAAAGAAGCTGGAGCCGCAGACGGCGGAGGAACGGAGCTCAGTGACGATGGAGGTGGAGTTGTCGCGGCCATGGCCGGCTGTCAAGTGGACGCGGAACGCGGCTGCCCTGGTACCTGGTGAGAACGTGCAGATCCACGCTGAGGGCACTCGCCACTGCCTGGTCCTGCACAATGTTGGCTTCTCCGACCGCGGCTTCTTTGGCTGTGAGACACCCAATGACAAGACACAGGCCAAGCTCAATGTGGAGAGTGAGTGTGGCAGGACAGGTGGGGGTGGGGGCGGGGGGTGGCACAGGAGTAGGGGCTTGGGTGCAGGGGGCAGGTGGAGGGGACCGGCCGGTGTCGGGGGAGCAGGAAACGGGTGGGTGGGGGACAGTTGCATGGACGGGGCCAGCGTGGGGCAGCCTGGTTCTGCACCGAGACCTTAGGGAGGTGGACCTCAGGGACCAGCCTCTGAACCCCAGTCAAGGCACCCCACTGGGCTCTGCACAGCTCCAGGAGGCCGGGCTGGCCCACCAGGCCTGAGTGTCGCTCGTCCTGGCCAGGAGGGCGGGTGTGTGCAGCGGCTCCACCCTGCCCCTGCATGTGCTGTCCCCTCAGTGCGCCAGGTCCGCCTTGTGCGTGGCCTGCAGACGGTGGAGGCCCAGGAGCAGAGCAAGGCAGCCCTGAAGGTGGAGCTGTCACATGCAGATGTGGAGGGCACCTGGACTCGAGATGGGCTTCGGCTCCAGCCGGGGCCCTCGTGCAGCCTGGCTGTGAGCGGCCCCATCCACACGCTCATGCTCTCTGGGCTGCGGCCGGAAGACAGCGGCCTCATCGCCTTTAGGGCCGAGGGTGTGCACACATCAGCGAGGCTCCTTGTCACTGGTGCGTGGTCCTGGGGTCTTCCCACATGGGAGGAGCTGGGGGCCAGTGATGGCAGGGCCTGCACCTCCTGTTTGGGAGCTCCTTCTTGGAGCCAGCTCTGCAGCTCTGCCCAGCTCAGGGCCACCCCCTTCTACCTCCCCAGAGCTGCCTGTGAGGTTCAGCCACCCGCTGCAGGATGTGGTGGCCACGGAGAAGGAGAAGGTGATCCTGGAGTGTGAGCTGTCACGTCCCAACGTCGATGTGCGCTGGCTGAAGGTACCTGCCGCCCACCCAGGACCCCTGTCCCTGCATGGCAGCCCGACCCTGGGGCCTGACCGGATCTGTCCCTCCACAGGATGGTGTGGAGCTGCAGGCGGGCAAGAGGGTGGGCATCACGGCCCAGGGAGCCTGTAGGAGCCTCATCATCTTCCGCTGTGAGCCTGGGGACCAGGGCATCTACGTGTGTGATGCCCACGATGCTCAGAGCTCTGCCTCCCTGAAGGTGCAAGGTGAGGACCGGCGCAAGGCGAGGGCGGGTGCAAGGTGAGGGCGGGGCTGAGGGAGGACGGTGCTGGGCTTCTCTGGCTGTGCTTCCTGTCCCACCTCTCCCTGTAGACCTCAGCCAGCTGGGGGGTGGAGGGGCCAGGGAGTGGGAGGCCGGGGAGCTGGGGAGCGGGCCCCCCACGCCCTTGTGTGGCAGGGCCTTACTTGCTGCCCCAGGTCGTGACATCCAGATTGTGAGGCCCCTGGAGGATGTGGAGGTGATGGAGAAGGAGGGCGCCACCTTCTCCTGCGAGGTCTCCCATGAAGAGGTGCCCGCCCAGTGGTTCCAGGAGGGCATTAAGCTGCGGCCCAGTGACAACGTGCGGATCCGCCAGCAAGGTACGCCGGAGGGCAGGCTTGAGCGGGTGGGCTGCCTGGGCCCCTCTTCACCGCCCCACGCCCCGCCCCGGCATGGCCCACAGGGAGGGGCTGTCCCCATTGCACCCTCACCCGTGCCCCCGCCCGGTGTCGTGTGCCTCTCATCCATAGGAAGAACATACACTCTGATCTTCCGGAGAGTCCTGGCGGAACATGCGGGTGAAATCAGACTTGTGGCCGGAAACGCAGAGTCGCGAGCCCAGCTCCGTGTGAAAGGTGAGGGGCAGCCGAAGGGATGGCGGGGGCATGACAGCGTGTGTGTGCCTGTGCATCGTGTCTGTGCATGTGTACGCATGCGCGTATGTAGGCACACGTGTGCAGGACCTCACAGGCGTTGATGGTGTGTGTGCACGTGTGTGCCTGTGTGAAGCGTGTACGTGGTGTGTGTGTGCGTGGTGTGTACACATGCACATAGACACGTGTGAACATGTGCGGAGGGCCTCATGGGGGCTGATGGTGCATACGTAAGTGTGTGCTCGTGTCTCTGTGTGCATTGTGGGCATGTGTGAGTGTGTGCATGGTGTGCCTGTGTGCTTGGTGTATGCAGGTGTGTGTATCTGTATATGTAGTACGTGTGTGCATATGTGTGCATGGTGTATGCATGTGTGTGTGAACACGTGTGCGCAGCCCCCCGTGGGGTCTGATGGTGGGTGTGTGTGGTGTGGGTGTGGGTGGCCTGTGTGCATGTATGAGTGTGTATCTGTGTATGTATTGTGTACGTGTGTGCATAGCGTGCATGCATGCGTGTCTGCGCGTGGGTGTGGCCCTGTGTGCATGTGTGTGTATCTGTACGTATGGTGTATGTGTGCACATAGTGTGTATGTATGTGCACGGTGTGTGCGTATGTGTGTGAACGTGTGTGTGCAGGCCCCCGTAGGGGCTGATGGGTATATGTATATCCGTGGTGTGTGTGTGTGTGTGGATAGCCTGTGTGTGCACACAAGATGTGTTTGTGCCCATGTAGGTGTGTGAACACAGGCACGTGCAGACCCTCATAGGAAGGGTGCCTGCGACAGGAAGACGAGGAGGGCCGCCCTGTGGGTGGGAGGATATGGGGTCTCCCCCTGGTTTAGTGTGGAAGGACCCGTGAGCCCTCCGGGGGCCTCTGAGAACAGGAGAGCAGCAGCACTGGGGCAGGCTGGGGCCGGCAGGTGCAGCTGTGGGCGAGGGAGGAGGGTCTGCTGATGAAGGGCGGGCAGGAACGCGGGGTGCGGATCAGCCTCTCACCGGCCCGTGGGGGGGGTGGGCGCACTGACCACCAGCCTTGACCCGCTCGGCCACGCCCGCAGAGCTGCCTGTCTCCATTCTGCGCCCGCTGAGGGACAAGATCGCTATGGAGCGGCGTCGGGGCGTGCTGGAGTGCCAGGTGTCGCGGGCCAGTGCCGAGGTGCGCTGGTTCAAGGGCAGCATGGAGCTGGAGCCCGGGCCCAAGCATGAGATGGTCAGTGATGGGCTGTACCGCAAGCTGATCATCACCAACGTCCAGCCAGAGGACGAGGACACCTACACGTGTGATGCCGGCGACGTCAGGACCACCGCCCAGTTCTTTGTGGAAGGTGTGGGGCTGGGCTGGGCAGGAGCTAGACTGTGGTGGTTGCTTCTTGTGCTGGCGTTTCTGAACCCACCCGCAGAGGGGTGATGAGTGTCTTGGCAGCCGGTGGGGACGGGTGTGTGTGGGGGTTCGCTCCTGGGACAGAGCCCTGGAGGAGAAGGCGGGCTGAGCTCCGCGGGCCCTGGCTGGGTGTGTGTGGGGGTTCGCT
>NW_004444064.1:1477578-1489548 GCF_000243295.1 Trichechus manatus latirostris
TGACTGCCCACATGGCCTGAGGGGGGGGACACTCGGCAGATGGGGTTCCTGCCCACCTTGTCACCTCAGCTGACTGCTCGCACAGCTGGGGGGAGGGTGTCAGCCTGCCCGACCCCGTCCCCTAACCCAACGTCTTCACCCAGAGTTGCATCCTGACCTCATAGATGTCCCCGTGGTACTGACGCGGCCACTGGAGCCCAAGACCGGGCGGGAGCTGCAGTCGGTGGTGCTGTCCTGTGACTTCCGGCCACCCCCAAAGGCTGTGCAATGGTATAAGGACAACGTGCCCCTGATGCCCTCCGACAAGTTCAAGACGACACTCGAGGGCCACATGGCAGAACTGCGCGTCCTGCGGCTCACGCCTGACGATGCTGGCGTTTACGTGTGTCAGGCGGGCAGTGCACAGAGCAGCGCCATGGTCACTGTGGAGGGTACGGCGAGGGGTCTGGGGGCAGTGGCTGGCGTCGTGGGTTGGGAGCAGGTGCTGAAAGGCCTCTGTGTCCCCACAGCACGGGAGGTGACCATGACACAGCCCCTGCAGGACATGGAGGCCACGGAGGAGGACCATGCCTGCTTCTCGTGTGAGCTATCTCACGAGGACGAGGAGGTGGAGTGGTCGCTCAACGGGACCCCCCTGTACAACGACAGCTTCCACGAGATCACCCACGAGGGCCACCGCCACACGCTGGTGCTGAAGCGCGTCCGCCGGGAAGACACGGGCACTGTGCGTCTCGCCTCCGCCCGGGTCACCGCCTCTGCCCACCTGGAGGTCAGAGGTGAGTGCTGGGCCTGGGGTGGGGGTACGAGGTGCCCTGGCCACCTGCCTACCCTGCTCTCCCCTACCCTTGCAGCGAAGCCGGTGGTCTTCCTGAAGGCCCTGGATGACGTGTCAGTAGAGGAACAGGGCACGCTGGCCCTGCGGTGTGAGGTCTCGGACCCCGAAGCCCACGTAGTGTGGCTCAAGGATGGTGTGGAGCTGGGCCTCGGCGACAAGTATGAGTTCCTGCACACGGGGGCCACACGGGGGCTCGTGGTGCGTGGCCTGAGCCACGATGACGCCGGCCTGTACACCTGCTGTGTGGGCCCCGAGCAGACCCGTGCTCGGGTCAGCGTGCATGGTACGTGGCCACCTGACCCTGAAGGCACTGGTGGGGCTCTGGAAGGGGATGGGGCACCACCGGGAGCGGTCACCCCTCTGCAGGGCTGAGAATCTGCTCAGCAGAGGGGAGGGGTCCATCTGGCTTCCTGGAGAGCCTGGTGTGATGTGGGCTGAACCAGGCCTGGGTTCAGGCAGGGTGGCGTAGTGGCTGAGGCCAGGTGGCCCATCGGCTGCAGGGAGGGTACAGGGGCCTGGAGGCTGCTGGACCCTGCCCAAGAGTCCCAGGATGGGGGCGGGGGATGCGACAGAAGATGGGGACACAGCTCTGCACGGAAGGACTGGGCAGAACCAGTGCAGTGTGCGGTGGTCAGCAAGGCCTCCTGGTGGGGAGGGGGCTGCGGCACAAGGAGAGGTGGTCGGGGAGCAGTGTGGGGTGAGGACTGCAGGCAGGCCCCGTTCTCATTCCCTCCGCCTCTGCGGAAGGCTGAGCAGGGCAGCAGGTAGAGCGGCCCCACCCGGCCCCATGGCCTGGCCTCTGGCCCCACGGGTGTGTGGCTTCTCTCAGCACGTCCGCCGTCTGGGCCCGGCTCCCTGGATGAGGGGAGGGCCATCTGCCTGCTGTGTGTGCACCTGGCGTCCAGCACTTACGGAGTGCTTCTGCTTCCCAAAGCGTCCTGTGGCCCCAGGGCCCTGCCGTTAGTGATGGCACGGGAAAGAGGAGGGTGGTGTTGTGGGCGTGTCGCAGGGCTGCACCGGCCCTCACTGGGAGCTTGTCCTCACCTCTTCGTGTCCTCCTCCTTCCTCCGTAGCAGATGGAAGGGCGGCGTCCCCATCAGACCAGATGCCGGGGGACGCTGGGTCGCTCCCATCTGCCCAGGCATGGCCAGACTGAGACTCAGGAGGCGGCCCCGAGGGGCTGCGGGTGCAGCGAGAGCAGCCTTGCTGTCGGGGTGGGGTGCGGGGCACTCTCTAGCTGGTGGCGTTGCTCCCTGGCTCAGCAGTGCTGTCTCGGGGCCCCCACTGGCTGGGCCACTGACGGCCATCTCCCGTGGCCCTGCAGACCTGCACTTGGGCATCACGAAGAGGCTGAAGACGGCGGAGGTGCTGGAGGGTGAGAGCTGCAGCTTTGAGTGCATCCTGTCCCATGAGAGCGCCAGCGAGCCAGCTGTCTGGACCGTCGGTGGGAAGACGGTGGGCAACTCTGGCCACTTCCGGGCCGGGCGCCAGGGCCGCAAGTACACCCTAGCTGTTCGGGATGCCGTGATGAGCGATGCAGGAGAGGTGGTGTTCTCTGTGGCGGGCCTCACCTCCAAGGCCTCGCTGGTCGTCAAAGGTGGGCATGCAGGCTGGGGGGTGCTCACTGCGGGCCCCTGGCTGCTCAGCCTGTCCCTTCCCATGTGGCCAGGATCGGGGTCTCAGCTGCAGAGCGTTGGGGTACTCCCAACTGCCCCCCAGCCCTGGTGAGCACCCCCGAAGTTGTGGGAACCCGAGACAGTCTGTTGGGGTCATGGGGGCCACCACTTTAGAGAAGAGCTTTTTCAACTCTGAGAGAGGGCCAGGATTTCTTATTCTGCTCCATGGCCCGACGGCACGTGAGAGCTTCCACTGCATGCAGCCCCACACAGCCCTGGGTGTGTCCTGAGAGACAGTGTTCAGACAGATGCCCTAAGTATAAGACTTGCTGTCTCATGTCCTTATGCTCCCCAGCCCCCCTCCTGGGGAAGTCTGGACTTCCAGCCTTCCAGGGCTCTGAGGCTCCCTGGCCGAGGTCCCTGCATGCCAGGGTGCAAGGCCTGCAGCCTCAGCCGCCATGGTCTGAGTGCCCACCCTGCCCCTCCCTGGACATGGCTGGGCTACGGTGGCCTCACAGGGTGGGTGTCTCCCTTCAGAGAGGCCAGTGGGCATCACAAAGGCCCTGGAGGACCAGCAGGCGACACCAGGGGAGGACGTGGTGCTGAGCTGTGAGCTGTCCCGGGCAGGCGCCCCAGTGCGCTGGCTGAAGGACGGCAAGGCCATCCGCAAGAGTCAGAAGTACGACGTGCGCAGCGAGGGCACTCGGGCCCTGCTGGTCATCCACACGGCCACACTCCACGACTCGGGCGAGTACGCATGTGAGACGGAGGCCTCCAGGAGCACGGCCAGCCTCCACGTGGAAGGTGACGCAGGGCCAGACCAGGCCCACCCGCTCTGAGCTCGCTGTTCTGTCCGGGCAGGACACCGAGGCTGGTGGGGTGGAGAGGCTGCCCAGGCACGGGAGGCTCTGGCATCGGGCTCCGCCCATCCCGCAGTGCCCATAGTGAAGTGTGGCCGTGCTGAGGGATCTCATCCCCTATCTGTCCACTCCTCCTCCAGAAAGGGCAAACCGCTTTACCAAGGAGCTGGCTGACGTGCAGGCTGAAGAGAAGGGCTCGGCAGTGTTTGAGTGCGAGACGGAGCGTCCCGCGACCTTAGTGACCTGGCGCAGGGGCCTGGTGGAGCTGCGTGCCTCGGCCAAGCATGCGCCCAGCCAGGACGGCCTGGCCTTGAGGCTCACCATCAGTGCCCTGGAGCGGACAGACAGCGACACCTACGTCTGCGACATCGGCCAGGCCCAATCCCAGGCCCGGCTCCTGGTGCAAGGTGAGGTGCTGGGCCGGCTGAGCATGCAGTTACCATAGCCACGTGCATGCTCAGGTAACCAGGTTTGCTCAAAGCAGAGCCTGGAGCCCCTAGGTGGCCCAGAGACCGGGGTCCTCCCACTGCATGGCTCTGCACAAGGAAGCCTGTGTCCCCATTTGTAAGAGGAGGGAGTTGCACTGGGCAGTCTCTGTGGACCACCGGCTTGATCTTCTGGGCGGAATCCAGTGGGCCTCCTGTAGTCATGCCCTCATGTGCTCAGTAAATGCTCCTGAGCAGCCCTGCGTGCTGGGTGTGGCTGGGCCCCATGCGCGGGCTCCGCACGTACGACACAGGCTCAGGGGAGCCCGGAGCCACACACACTCACTGGCTGCTGATGCTGCTGTGGCTGGTCTGCCACAGAGCCCGGCCCGCCACAGACACCCCGATCAAGCCCTGCCCCTTCTTTAGGAGGCAGTTGGGTGGTGTTCCCCACTGTCCTGTCAGGGCAGGGGATGCTCCCTGTCCAGAGGAGATCAGACACGCAGATGGACAGGAGCCTGGGATGTGGAAAGCTCTGGCTTCAGGGAGAGCTGACAGTCCATGTCATCGTTGTTGATGACTGTGTGGCTCTTTGTCACTTCTGTTTTGGTCTTCCGATTTCAATGGTACTTTGTGTCATGGGATGGTTTCAGGTAGCCATCCTGGGTGCTTCCCGCAAGCCCCTGCCTTCAGTAAGTGAGGGTCACTGTCGTCATTGCGTACCATTGAGTCAATTCTGACTCACAGCGACCCCGTAGGACAGAGTAGAACTGCCTTGTAGGGTTTCCTAGGCTGTCATCTTTATGGGGAGTCCCGGTGGTGAAGTGGTTAAGAGCTCAGGTTGCTAACCAAAAGGTCGGCAGTTCGAATCTACTAGCTGCTCTTTGGAAACCCTATGGGGCAGTTCTGCTCTGTGCTATTGGGTTGTGATGAGTCGGAATCGAATTGACGGCACACAACAACAACGACAACAGCGACGATCTTTATGGACACCACTCATCTGTCAGTCTGTTGTACTGTTGTGGCTTGTGTGTTGCTGTGATGCCAGAAGCTAAGCCACTGGCATTTCAAACACCAGCAGGGTCACCCCTAGTGGACAGGTTTCAGTGGAGCTTCCAGACTTAGACTAGGAAGGCCTTACTGATCTACTTCTGAAAAAATTGGCCAGTGAGGACTTATGGATAGCACTGGAACCTTGTCTGATGTAGTGCTGGAAGATGAGCCCCTCGGGATGGAAGGCACTCAGAAGATGGCTGGGGAAGAGCTACCTCCTCAAAGTAAAGTTGACTTAATGATGTGGATGGAATAAAGCTTGTGGGACCTTCATATGCTGATGTGACATGACTCAAAATGAGAAGAAATAGTTTCAAACATCCATTAGTCATTGGAATGTGGAATGTATGGAGTACGAATCAAGGAAAATTGTAAGTTATCAAAAATGAAATGGAATGTTGGAAGATTGATATCCTAGGCATTAGTGAGCTGAAATGGACTGGTATTGGCCGTTTTGAATTGGACAATCATATGGTCCACTATGCTGGGGATGAGAAATTGAAGAGGAACAGCACTACATTCATTGTCAAAAAGAACATTTCAAGATTTATCCTGAAGTACAATGCTGTCGGTGATAGGACAACATCCATATGCCTACAAGGAAGACCAGTTAATACAACCGTTATCCAAATTTGCGCACCAACCACTAATGCCAAAGATGAAGAAACTAAAGATTTTTACCAGCTTCTGCAGTCTGAAGTTGAGCAGACTTGCAATCAAGATGCATTGATAATTACTGGTGATTCGACTGCCAAAGTTGGAAATAAAGCAGAAGGATCAGTAGTTGGAAAACGTGGCCTTGGTGATAGAAATGACACTGGAGATGACGTGATAGAATTTTGCAAGACCAGTGACTTATTCATTGGAAATACCTTTTTTTCAACAACATAAATAGTGACTGTATGTGTGGACCTCTCCGGGTGGGGTACACAGGAATCAAATCAGCTACATCTGTGGAAAGAGGTGATGGAGAAACTCAATGTCATCAGTCAGAACAAGGCCAAGGGCGACTGCAGAACAGACCATTAATTGCCCATATGCAAATTCAAGTTGAAGCTTAAGAAAATTAAAACAAGTCCATGAGAGCCAAAGTATGATCTTGAGTATATCCCACCTGAATTTAGGGACCGTCTCAAGAATAGATTTGAAGCATTGAACACTAATGACTGAAGACCAGACGAGTTGTGGAATGACATCAAGGACATCATATGTGAAGAAAGCAAAAGTTCATTAAAAAGACGGGAAAGAAAGAAAAGATCAAAATAGATGTCAGAAGAGACTGAAACTTAGCTGCTCTTGAATAATCGAGTAGCTGAAATGAATGGAAGAAATGAAGTAAAAGAGCTGTACAGAAGATTTCAAAGGGCGACTCAAGAAGACAAAGTTAAGTATTACAATGACATGTGCAAAGGCCTGGTGTTAGAAAACTAGAGGGGAAGAACATGCTTGGCATTTCTCAGGCTTAAAGAACTGAAGAAAAAAGTAAAGCCTCGAGTTGCAATATTGAAGGATTCTATGGGGAAAATATTAAATGACAAAGGAAGTATCAAAAGAAGATGGAAGGAATACACAGATCACTGTACGAAAAAGAATTGGTCAATGTTCACCCATTTCAGGATGTAGCATATGATCAAGAACTGATGGTATTGAAGGAAAAAGTCCAAGCTGCACTGAAGGCATTGATGAAAAACAAGGCTCCAGGAATTGACAGACTACTAATTGAGATGTTTCAGCAAACAGATGCAACGCTGTAAGCGCCCACTTATCTGTGCCAAGATATTTGGAAGACTGATTCCTGGCCAGCTGGCTGGAAGAGTTCCACATACACGCCCATCCCAAAGAAAGGTGATCCAACAGAATGCGGAAGTTGTTGAACAATATCATTAACATCACACACAAGTAAAATTTTGCCAAAGATAATTCAGAAAGAGTTGCAGCAGTACATTGACAGGGAATTCCCAAAAATTCCAGCTGGTTTCAGAAGAGGACATGGAATGGAGGGTTATCATTGCCGATGTCGAATGGATCTTGGCTGAAAGTGGAGAATACCAGAAGGATGTTTACCTGCCTTTTATTGACTATGCAAAGGCATTCAACCGTGGATCATAACAAATTATGGATAAATCATGAAGAATAGGAATTCCAGAACACTTAAATGTGCTCATGTGGAACCTGTACGTAGACCAAGAGGCAGTCCTTTGAACACAACGAGGGGATGCTGCATGGTTTAAAATCAGGAAAGGTGTGCATCAGGGTTGTATCCTTTCACCATACTTATTCAGTCTGTACGCTGAGCAAATAATTTGAGAAGCTGGACTGTATGAAGAAGAACGCAGCATCAGGATTGGAGGAAGACTCTTTAACAACCTGTGATATGCAGATGACACAACCTTGCTTGTTGAAAGTGAAGAGGACTTGAAGCACTTACTGATGAAGATCAAAAACTACAGCTTTGTAAAAATGGTGTGGCAGAGACATCTGACCTCCTCTAACTTCACGAGGTGGAGAGAGAATCATTATCAGCATCAGCCACCCAAGGCTGATTCCTTTGAGGCGGAGGTCAGACATACTTCTCTCTCCAGACTTTTTAGTAATTCTGACACCAGCCTTCCCTCCCACAGCACTTTCTCCTTCTCTGTTGGATTCGATAATTCGTTGCAGTGGCCACACACAACTCACAGACAAAACTCACGATTATGGGGTTTATTAGGGAAGTTAACAGGTTATAATTCAGGATTAGAAATGACTCAGGATACAGTTCTTCCATCAGAGCAGCCTGTTCTTAGCTGTGCCTGCAGGCAGGCCTCTCTCTCTGGCCCTCAGCTCAGGCAAGTGTTACAGAGCTCTTTAGCTCTGCTCATAAGTGCCCAGGGGCATCCCATACCACCAGGAAGCCTCCTGCCTGAAGACGCTCAGCTCTCTTGCTCTGTGAGTTGGCACACCCACTGTAGCTACCTCGCTTTGTAGGCTGGGAAGCCCACCTCCCTGTCTCCTCGTTCTGCTGTTGCTGGTTCTCTGCCATGCTTGCCGCTGTTTCTCACTGTCTTGCACCAACGACTCTCTGTCACCTGGATCTAGGAGGTTCTCAGTGCAGGGATCCCGGGTCCAAACAATGTGCTCTTCTTCTTGGTGGTAATGGGTTCCCCCTTCTCAGCTCACTTCTCTTTCCTTTTATTTCTTATAAAAGGCATGACTCAAGTAAGGATGTGACTTAAATAAGGGTAGTAAGGGTGGTGGCTGGGGTAAGAGTGGTGATTTGAGTCACACCCTCTAGTAAGGCAGTGACTCAAGGTACATCCCACCCTAATCCTGCCTCATTAACATAATGGACAACTCACTCCCAAATGTGACCATAACCACAGGCGTAGAGGCTAGGATTTATAACGCATCACAAAACGGAGGGCAACCACACAATACTGGGAATCATGGCCTAGCCAAATTGGTACATAACCTTAACCATCACAGATTCCACATACCTTATTTGCATAGCCCCACCCAGTCATTGTGTGGGAGTCACAGACTGTGGCTAGAGGGGCCAAATTAAGTAATTCACTGCACCACAAGCCTTCACTATGGATTACACCTCAACGTAAAGAAAACAAAAATCCTCACAACTGGATCAATAAACATCATCATGATAAACGGAGAAAATATTAAGGTTGTCAAGGATTTCATTTTACTTGGATCCACAATCAGTGCCCATGGAAGCAGCAGTCAAGAAATCGAACGATGTATTGCGTTGGGCAAATGTGCTGCAAAAGACCTCTTTAAAGTGTTAAAAAGCAAAGATTCTCTTTGAGGACTAAGGTGCGCCTGACCCAAGCCATGGTATTTTCAGTCACCTCATATGGATGCGAAAGGTGGAGAATGAATAAGGAAGAAGAATTGATGCCTTTGAATTATGGTATTGGGAAAGAATATTGAATATACCATGGACTGCCAGAAGAATGAACAAATCTTTCTTGGAAGAAGTACAACCGGAATGCTCCTTAGAAGTGAGGATGGTGAGACTTTGTCTCATGTACTTTGGACATGTTATCAAAAGGGACCATTCTCTGGAGAAGGACATCATGCTTGGTAAAGTAGAGGGTCAGCAAAATAGAGGAAGGCTCTCAGGGAGATAAATTGACACGCGGTGGCTGCAACAATGGGCTCCAACATAGCAATGATTGTGAGGATGACTCAGGACTGGGCAGTGCTTCGTTCTGTTGTACATAGGGTCGCTGTGACTTGGAATTAACTGGATGGCCCCTAACAACAACAAGAACAGTCTTTATGGGAGCAGATTGCCAGGTCCTTTCTCCTGCAGAATAGTTGGTGGATTCCAACTGCCTACCTTTCGGTTAGCAACGCTTAACTGTTGAGCCACCAGGGCTCACGAAAGGTCACTACCTCCCATTTTTTAGATAGAGAGATTGGGGCTTTCCGCCAGGGAGTGACTGGCCTGGGGTTAGAGGGCGTGTTGGCATCAGGGTAGGGTTTGGACCCCACCCTCCTGACTGTACCCTTCACCAGGCTGCTGAGTTCCAGAGCTGGCACCCAGGTGGCATCTACCAGAAGTCACTCTGTGGTCTGCCCGTAGGAAATCACAGGATTCGGTGCTTGAGAGGCCACAATGATAATTAGTAGCAACATCAACAAGGAAGTTTCACTTTTTTTGCTTCTCGTTGTACTTTACAATTCAGCAAAAATGTTTTTGTTAGCACAGTAAAAGCCCTCTTATGTAATAAAGTTGATATTCGTACTTAAGCAAAAACGGCAGTTAAACCGAGTCATAAAATAATGAAATAGGCTCTTTTAAACATTTAGGACATAGAAATGTTCACCAGTCTGTAGGTGTAGGCCAGCGTTTTCTTTGCGTGTTGGTCTGCTGACCAAAATCCCTTGTCTTTTTCCCGCCAACCATCCTTATAATACACCATCTCTGTTTTCCAGTCAGTCTCTTTAAAGTGGAATGATAACTTGAAGACACTTGTGAGTGCAAGAGGAATCTGAACGCAGAATCCGTCTCGTTATTTATGAGTTCTTTCTAATCTTTTCCCGTACCCGATTCAACAGCAAAAAGCTTTTTTGTAGCAGTTTGCTTTTTCAAGCCTCCAAAGCATTTTAACATAGCCACAACTCTTTTTTCACACCACTATTTCATTGGTTAGTGTAAGATTTAATTTCATTACATTATATTAATAACCAGCATGAACAGAATTGGAAGCAGGCAGCCACTCTTGGTAAATACAGCTCAGTGGGGGGCAGAGGAGTGGGTGTGGCCAGAGGGAAGCTTGCCCTCCGCCCCCAGCCTTCCACAGGCTGCAGGACTTACTCAGCATGCTTTGCAGGACCAGAGAGGTGGGTGGAGGTGAGTCTGGGACGCATACCCATTGCCATCCGAGCCGATTCCAACTCATAGTGACCCTGTAGGACAGAGTAGAACTGTCTCATAGGGTTTCCAAGGAGCAGCTGGTGGATTCAAACTGCCAACGTTTTGGTTAGCGGCCGAGTGGTTAACTACTGAGCCACCAGGGCTCCCTGAGACCCATAGGTTGACCTAAAACAAATATTTTTGGACAACTCCACTGTGATCCAAGTACTGTCTTCCAAGTTTTGCTAACATGAGCTTGTCAGACAGGGTCTCCCCAGCTGCCAGCACGGGCCCCCGAGGTCTGGGTAGCGCCACGTTTCCCTGAACAGATGGCCAAGTCCACACCCAGACAGGCCAGTGCCCTTGACCTGCCCATCTGTGCCCTCGCAGGCCAGAGGGTGCGCATCATTGAAGACCTGGAGGACGTGGATGTGCAGGAGGGCTCCTCAGCCACCTTCCGCTGCCGTATCTCCCCTGCCGACTATGAGCCTGTCCACTGGTTCTTGGACAAAACCCCCCTGCATGCCAACGAGCTCAACGAGATTGAGGTCCAGCCCGGGGGCTACCACGTGCTGACCCTACGGCAGCTCGCGCTCAAGGACTCGGGCACTGTCCATTTTGAGGCAGGTGATCAGCGGGCCTCGGCTACACTGCGGATCACAGGTGGGTCATGTGTCCACAGAGTAAGGGCATGTACCCAGCGCTGTGTGGGGGCACGAGGGTCAGCAAGATGCCGTCCATGCTGGTGAGGGCCACAGACTCACAAGGGCAGACCGCAGACAGCCGCTGGGCCACGTGACAAGTGGTGTCCAGGGCTCACAAGAAGGCACTGGTTGCCCGTTGGGGGCAGGGGGCTCTGACCCCTGGGAGTGGAGCTTGCAAGGCTGAGTTGGGCTCTTTCGGGGTGGGTCTGTTTCTCGTGGTGTGCGGACCTCCTGAGCCCACAGCCAGCATGGCGTGAGCTAGGCTGTGTCCCCTCTGGGCTGAGGGGCCACACGGGCCCACTCTGTCCCCTTGACAGCCCTTTTGTGACCATACCCAGAGGGGAGAGAGGGTGCTGGCCTGGGGCTTCACCCATGGGCCCTCTAAGCGGCCAGCATGGTGGCATGAAGCCCACGCAGTTTGCTTCTCTTCCCTGGCCCCCAGAGAAGCCGAGCATGTTCTCTCGGGAGCTCACTGACACCACAGTCCTTGAGGGGGACGACCTGACTCTCGTTTGTGAGACCACCACGCCCGACAGCTCTGTGAGCTGGACCAAGGATGGGAAGACCCTTTGGCCCTCGGCCCGGTGCCAGCTGAGTTATGAGGGCTGCCAGGCCCGGCTGGTCATCACGGACACCACCCTGCAGGACGGCGGGCACTACAAGTGCGAGGCGGGGGGTGCCCGGAGCCGCTCTGTTGTCAGGGTCCATGGTGAGCCCAGGCAGGTGGGCAGGGCGGGAGGGCTGGGCAGCCTCTGGCCACACTCCAAGTGCCTGCGGTTCTCAGGCACACTGAGAGCAGGGTGGGCACTTGTGGGGGGAGTCTGCAGGAAGCCCGAGGCAGGGGCCCCCCAAGCCTTGTCCAGCTCCAGATCCACCTGTCTCCATCCCTCTGAGTGTGGGTCCTGGAACTGTGCCCCATCCTCACCCCATCTCCACCAATCTTTGCCCCAGCTCCGCCCCATTCCCTCCCCATCCCTGCCCCGTCCTCACCCTGCCTCTGCCCCGTCCCTGCCCCGTCCTCACCCTGCCTCTGCCCCATCCCTGCCCCGTCCTCACCCTGCCTCTGCCCCATCCCTGCCCCGTCCTCACCCTGCCTCTGCCCCATCCCTGCCCTGTCCTCA
>NW_004444064.1:1490386-1495558 GCF_000243295.1 Trichechus manatus latirostris
CCTCACCCTGCCTCTGTCCCATCTCTGCCCCATTCCTGCCCCGTTCTCACCCTGCCTCTGCCCCATCTCTGACCCATTCCTGCCCCATCCTTACCCTGCCTCTGCCCCATCTCTGACCCGTTCCTGCCCTGTTACCCTGCTTCCAGCCCCTCCCTGCCCTGCCTCCTACCTGTCTTCTCCCCGCCCTGCCTGGACACCACCTGATCCCGGCCCTTTCTTCACCCTGTCTCTGCCCACCTCTGCCCCTCCGAGTGTGGGGCCCTGTCCCTCCACCGCATTTCCACCTGGTCCCCTCTCTGCCTCTGCCCCTCTGAGTGTAGGGCTCATCCTTCTGCCTTGTCTCCACCCCGTCCCCTTCCATGGTCTCCAGCAGCCCCACCCACTCAGCTCCCCCGTCTCCAGGCTCCTGTTCTGCTTCTTGCTCCCTGCGTCCTCCTCCCCACCTCTGGGTTGCATGACCGGTCCCGGCTTCTGCTCTTCTGGTCTTCATGGCTGTCCCTGTCCTTTCGTGTCTCCTGCGGCCGCTCACCTTCCCTGATTCTCTGCCCTGCACCTTCCACCACTTGGGATGGGAGGGGCCGAGTGGGGTGTTGGTGCAGCGGGTGTGCTGAGCCCTGCCTGTCAACAGCACGGCCAGTGCGGTTCCAGGAAAGGCTGAAGGATGTGGAGGTGCTGGAGGGTGGCGCTGTGACGCTGCGCTGCGTGCTGTCCACTGTGGCTGCACCTGTACAGTGGCGCTACGGGGACCAGGTCCTGCGGCCGAGCGGCAAGTATGGCCTGCGGCAGGAGGGAACCGTGCTGGAGCTGGTGGTACGCGACCTGCAGCCCCAGGACAGCGGGCAGTACTCGTGCTCCTTCGAGGACCACACGACCGTGGCCAAGCTCACCGTGAAGGGTAACGTCCTGCCAGCCTGCCCCTGCATCCTGTGGGTCCCTTTCCGTCAGTGTCCATGCTGAAGGTGGTGTGCCTGTGTCCATTTGACCTTTTTTCAGCCCTGCCCGCCCAGTTCACAGGAAAACTGAGAAGCAAGAAGGCCACGGAAGGGGCCACGGCCACACTGCGGTGTGAGCTGAGCAAGGCGGCGCCTGTGCAGTGGAGGAAGGGCGCTGAGATCCTCAGCACTGGAGGAAGATACAGCCTGAGGCAGAACGGGGCCGTGTGTGAGCTGGAGATCCGTGGCCTGGCTGTGGCGGATGCTGGGGAGTACTTGTGTGTGTGTGGGCAGGAGAGGACCTCAGCCACGCTGACCGTGGAGGGTAAGACCTGAAGGTGGTCACGTGGGCCAGTGGCGTGGTGTTCAGTTGCTGATTTTATGCCATCCGTCTGCATTCACGCCGCACTGTCTCCTTGACTCCAGAACGTCTTCCCATGTTGTTGCTGTCGAGTTGGCTCCGGGTCGCAGAGACCTGACGTGTGACAGAGTAAAGTGTTGCCTCGTCCTGTGCCAGGCTGAGTCGTGGTCTGTTGGAGCCTGTTGTTGTAGCTATGGTGTCAGCCCATTTCCTGGAGGTTTCCTTTGTTGTTCATGACCCTCTCCCGACCATGAGGTCCTCTCCTAGCAAGTGGTCTTTCCTGACGATGTGTTCAATATAGTGGAGCCAAAGTCTTGCTGTCCTCGCTTCTAAGAGCGTTTGTTCCTTCTTCTGGAAGTCTGTAGTCTCTTCAGTGTTCTTCACCAACACCATAATTCAAATGCCTTAGTTCTTCAGTTTTCCTTTTTTTATTGTCCAGCTTTGGCAGGCATCTGAGGTGTCTGAAGAGACTATGGTTTGAGGCAGGTGCACCTTAGTTATCAAACTGACATCCGTTCTTTTTAATATTTTAAAGTGGTCTCTTACAACAGATGGGCCCAGCGCAATACGTCGCTTGATTTCTTGACTGCTGCTTTCATGGACGTTGACTGTTGATCCAAGTAGAATGAAATCTTTTGACAACTTTAATTTCTTTGCCATTTATTATGATGTTGTTTATCAGTCCAGTTGTGAGGATTTTTGTTTTCTTTATGTTCAGGCGTGATGCATACTAAAGGTTGTAGTCTTTGGCCTTCATCAGTAAGTGCTTCAAGTCCTCTTTATTTTTGGCAAGCAAGGTGTCATCTGCATATTGCAGGTTGTTAATGAGTCTTTGTCTATTCCTGGTGCCGCGTTCTTCAAATAGCCAGCTTTTCATGTTATTTGCTCAGCATGCAGATCGAATAAGTAAGGTGAAATGCTGCAGCCCTGCTGAACACTTTTTCCAGTTTTAAACCACGCAGTATCCCCTTGTTCTGTTTGAATGACCGCCTCTTGATCCATGTATGGGTTCTGCATGAACACAATTAAGTGTTCTGGAATTCCCATTCTTTGTAGTGTTATCCATAATTTGTTACGATCCACACAGTTGAACGCCTTCATGTAGTCAGTAAAATAAACATTTTTCTGTTATTTGCTGCTTTTAGCCAAGATCCATCTGCCATCAGCAGTGGTATCCCCCATTCCACATTCTCTTCTGAATCTGGCTTGAGCTTCTGGCCGTTTCCTGTTGATGTACGGCTGCAGCTGTTTTTGAATTATCTTCAGCACAATTTTGATAGCATGTGGTATTAATGATACTGTTCTATAATTTCCACATTCTGTTTGTTTGCCTTTCTTTGGAATGGGCACAAATGTGGGTCTTTTCCAGTTGTTTAGGCTTCCAAATTTCTTGACAGATGAAGTACTCCTAGTGTTGCACATTTGTTGAAGCATCTCAACGGGTATTTTGCCAACTCCTGGAGCCTTGTTTTTCGCCAGCGCCTTCAGCGCGGCTTGTCCTTCTTCCTTCAGCACCAGTGGTTTTTGATTATATGCTACTTCCTGAAATGGTTGAATGTGGACCCCTTCGTTTTGGTACAGTGGCTCTGTGTATTCCTTCCATCTTCTTTTGATGCTTCCTATGTCATTCAGTTTTTTGCCTATGAAGTCCTTCAGTATTTCACCCCTAGGCTTGAATTTTCTCTTCAATTCTTTCAGCTTGAGAAATGCCAATCATATTCTTTCCTTTTGATTTTCTAACTCCAGGTCTTTGCACGTTTCGTAATGCAGTGAAACCTGTGAGAGCGGGAATTCGATGGGATTGCCTTGTTTTTCCTGGTCTCGCAAGTTTTCTGCCTTGGACAGGGCGCAGTCTTACCACTTTTCTATCCCTCCTTTTAGTGGAAAGTACTTATTTGAGTTTTCCTTCTCTGACAGTTTTCTGCCTTACACAGGTTCCGGGTTTTGCAGGTATTACTGTAATACTTTACCTTGTCTTCTTGCGCTACCCTTTGAAGTCTGTTCAGCTCTTTTACTTTATCATTTTTTCCGTTCTTTTTAGCTACTCAACATTTAACAGCAAGTTTCACTGTCACATCTGACATTTATTTTGGTCTTTTCTTTCTTTCCTGTCTTTTTAATGACCTTTTACTTTCTTCATGTATGATGTCCTTGGTGTCATCCAAAACTTGTCTGCTCCTCAGTTATTACTGTTCAATCTGTCCTTGAGATGATCTCTAAATCCAGCAGGATGTATTCAAGTTTGTACTTTGGTTCTTGTGGACTTGCTTTGGTTTTATTCAACTTCACCTTGAACTTGCACGTGAGCAATTGATGATCTGTTCCGCATTTGGTCCTTGGCTTTGTCTTGACTGATGATACTGAGCTTGTCTATTGTCTCTTCCAAATTCCCCTTCCCCTTCCTGGGTTCTGCACGACCTTCCTGTTGGCTGGACTGAGAGAAACCAGGATCTGTAGCCAGTTCTCCACCCACTGTGCTATCCCCTGCTATCTGTCCTGCTGGATTTTGTGTCTCTTCCTCTATCCTGCCCCGTCATGTCTCCCAAGTCCTCCAGAGATCTGATGTTCTCCATGTCTGTTTGACCATTCCAGCCCAGCCTGCCCAGTTCATAGGAAGACTAAGAAGCAAAGAGGCCACAGAAGGGGACACGGCCACGCTGTGGTGTGAGCTGAGCAAGGCGGCGCCCGTGCAGTGGAGGAAGGGCCCTGAGACCCTCAGCACCGGGGACAAATACAGCCTGAAGCAGGATGGGGCTGTGTGTGAGCTGGAGATCCGTGACCTGGCTGTGGGGGATGCCGGGGAGTACTCATGTGTGTGTGGGCAGGAGAGGACCTCAGCCACGCTAACCGTGAGGGGTAAAGACCACGTGTGGCCACGTGCTGGTGGTGTGGTGCCTGAGCACGTGTTCGTGACCCGCCCTCCCCACCCCCATCTGCACTGCTGTCTGCTTGTGTGTCTCACTCATTCCTGGAGCATCACGTATTTCGCAGCAGCTGCTGTGTGGGGGCTGGCCTCAGATACGAGGAACAGCAGAGGGCAGGAAAGGCCCTGTCTGCCCTTGTGGAGGTTACAGCTGAGGAGTAGAGCCAGAAGGGGTGTCCGAGGCAGGCCAGGAGGGCCGTGTGCGAGCATAAGAGAGGGAGTGGTGGCCTGGAGGCATGCGGACAAGCAAGAGTGAGAGCCGGAGGACAGAAAGAGGGCCGTCCTGTGGGCGGCAGACTATGAGCAGGAACTGGACGGGAGGGCTTGGGCGGTGCATCTGCGGGGAAGGAGGGATGCCAGGTGCAGCCAGGAGGAGCCTCCTGTCCTCTGCACTTGGGAGGAGAGGATGTGGGTAAGGGTGTCCCCAGCAAGCAAGGTAGCTGGTATGGGGGTGGCTAGGAACTGGGAGAGGGCCTGGTGGGGCCACATCCTGTGAGACTGCCTTGGCCACACACGCTTATCGTGTGAGCATCCCCGTAGAAGGGGAGGCAGGGCTGCTGGGCTGCGTTTGTGGGACGGTTGGGCATGGGCAAGGGGCTTAGAATAGTGAGATGTGGGTGGATGCTGGCCCTGGGGGGCAGGTGTAACAGGAGGGGCCCCTGGTGGAGTGAGGGGTGGCTCTGTGTGTCTGGGTGATTCTCAAGGCTAATGAGGCTAAGAGGGCGTCATTGGCATCTCCCTGGCCCCAGGGTCTTAGGTAGAGGTGTGCTGAGGAAGGCAGGGCTGAGCGCTGCCCCATGGGCCTGCATCCCCAGGTCTCTGGGTGGAGGTGTGCTGAGGAAACAGAGCTGACCACTGCCCCGTGGCCCTGCTTCCCCAGGTCTCGGGGTAGAGGTGTGCTGAGGAAGGCAGGGCTGAGCACTGCCCCATGGCCCTGCTTCCCCAGGTCTCGGGGT
>NW_004444064.1:1495926-1499812 GCF_000243295.1 Trichechus manatus latirostris
TCGGGGTAGAGGTGTGCTGAGGAAGGCAGGGCTGAGCGCTGCCCCGTGGCCCTGCGTCCCCAGGTCTCGGGGTAGAGGTGTGCTGAGGAAGGCAGAGCTGAGCACTGCCCCGTGGCCCTGCGTCCCCAGGTCTCAGGGTAGAGGTGTGCTGAGGAAGGTAGGGCTGAGCACTGCCCCATGGCCCTGCGTCCCAGGCCCTGAGCTCACATGCTGTGTGCTTTCCTCATTGTGTCTGCGTCCTGTTCCTGGCCTGCAGCCCCCAGAGGGGCTGACGGCATGTGTGTCTGCCCTGCCTCGTCCTGCCCGCCTAGTTCCCAAAGGGTCTGAGGAGGCCACAGAAGTGGCTGTGGGCATGCTGTGGCATGAGCTGAATAGGACAGCCCTGTGGAGTAGGGGAGGGGCCGCGAGACCCTTACCACCAAGGACAGATGCAGCTGAGGCAGGATGGGGCCACGTGTGAACTGGAGATCCATGGCCTGGCCACGGGGGATACCAGGGCAGGAAAGGACCTTGGCCAGAGCTCGGTCCGCCCAGGAGGTGAGGGTCTGTGGGCTCCATCCCTCTACCCAGAGCTCATGGCCTATAATGGTCCTGGTCGTCTGTGTGGAAGGCACAGACCCCTGGAGGCCGCGCTTGACTCCTGTGGAGCCGGGACCCCGCCTGGAAGAGCCGGCAGTCCAGTGAAGACACAGCCGCCACATTGGGGGCCCAGATGCTCAGGACCTTCTGAGGGCCTGGGTCACTTCCTACAGGGGACACAGGCAGAACAGAGACAGGGCGAGGCCCCCACCCTGTGTCCTGGGGTGGGTCACAGGAGCAGCACCAATGGGAGGCTTCAGCACCACCGGGAGGGTAGACCGTTGGTTCCTCTTAGAGGAGCAGCTGCCTCATGAGCGCAGGAGCCTGGCACTGCACCTGGTGGGCCCTGGGTTCCGTCCTCATGCCAGCTCACCCTCCTGCGACAAAGGTGGAGTATTTTAGGCAGTGGAGAGGGTTGTGGGTCCAGGGGCAGGTGCCCCCAACATGGCACGATGTCAGCATCTCTTCAGAGGGCTCTGCCTGCAGCCCCCACGCCCACACTGTCTCGGACCTCACACCTGCAACATTCACTGGGCAGCCACCACAGGTGTGGCTCAGAGGTGTGTCACAAGGCCGCAGCGCCTCAGAACAGACACTAGCCTGGGAGGAAGCTGCTCCCACCTAGAACTCAGCAGTGCTCTTGTCGATGGCAGGGTGGCCAGCCACAGGTTGCTGAAGTAAGAGTCTCCTTGGGAAACGGGGAATGTCCCTGGTTGAGGGGAAGCCTCAGCGGTGGCCGGTGCCCGGTCCACCCTCAGTGTCCATGCCAACTTAGCTTCTCCTAGTGTTAAGTATTCAATTGTGTCCCCCAGCCTACCCCAGTAAATGTGGTCTTGTTTGGGGAAATGGGATTTTTCTTTGCAAATGTTGTCGGTCAAGTTATAGAAGTCATTCCCAGCAGGGTGGGTCCTAGCCCTAATTCCTTTCAAGTGACTTCTTATAAAAGAGAAGGACAGACATGGAAATAGAGTCACACACAGGAGGGTGATCTAGTTACAAGCCACATGACGATCGATCGGTCTACAAGGCATGGAACGCCAAGAAATGCCTGGGGCTACAGAATCGGAAAGCCACAAGGAAGGCTTTTCCCTCAGAGCCCACAGAAAGAGATCCTGGCCCGGCCAACACCCTGCTGTCAGACTTCACTCTCTGGGATGAAGAGATGATAAATTCCTGTTCTTTAAAGCCCCCACCTTGTGGTGTTCGCTGTGGCAGCCAGAGGATGCTAAGACCTCTTCTAAAGGATGCTGAGGAGGGGACTTCTGTGCTTTCACAAGGCCACATGTGACTATTTTACCCCAAAGATGCCCTGAGCTGCTGCCCTGATGAAGGCCCCAGCAGAGGAGGGACTGGGCACATGGCTTCACCCTCTGCTGGCAGGTCGGGTGGGGCACATACTGCAGCTGGGCTCCGCATGCTTTCCCGTTCATGCGTGCTCCATGCTGCCGGGTTGGCCTGCTCATTCATGCACGCGTTTCTTTGTCCTTTCAACCTGTACGTGGCAGGGCAGCTGCAGGCCAGGCCCTGCCCGTGCGGAAAGTGCAGTGCACAGCAATGAGGCCACCTGTGTGGCCCCATGACAGAGGACGGGTGGGTCCCACCTCTCCTCCAGCTGTGCTCTCCCAGCTTAGGGTCTGTCTGGAGCGTTCCCAGCCTCTGGGGAGCAGCAGGGGTGCAGGAGTTGATGCTAGAGCCATGGGGGTGGGAGTTTTAGGAGGCTTTCTCCATTCTCCTGCTACCTGTGCTGGTCAGGAACACGGGGCACCCATGAAACATGCAGGCCACTGAGGGACCATGACTACACTGCAGTGTGAGCTGAGCAAGGTGGCCCTGTAGAGTTGGGGAAGGGCCCTGAGACCTGAGGCAGAGAGGGCCACGTAGGAGCTGGAGATCCGTGGCTGGGGAGACATCCCTCTGCTCACCTCCTTGGCCTGCTCGCCACAATCCTGGGCTGTCTCTGTGGTGTCTGCATGAGAATTCCCACCTCCTCTGTCTTCTCCACGGACCTTTGCTGGGGTGGCTCAGCCCAGCTTCACGTGCTCCTCCTACCACACCGCTTCCCACACCGCGTGTCCTGCTTCATTTGATTTCTTTGTTCTCTCCATAGTGCATGCGTTTGTGCGTGTCTGTGAGCTCTACTCAAAGTCTTCCAGGCAGTCTGATGTTCTCATGTCTGTCTGGCCCTCTCAGCCCTGCCAGCCAGATTCATACAAGGTCTGAAGAGTGAGGAAGCCACAGAAGGGGCCACAACCACAATGCGGTGTGAGCTGAGCAAGGTGGCCCTTGTGCAGTGGAGGAAGGGCTCCGAGACCCTCAGTGCTGGGGACAGATACAGCCTGAGGCAAGACGGGGCTGTGTGTGAGCTGGAGATCCGTGGCCTGGCTGTGGCAGATGCTGGGGAGTACTCGTGTGTGTGCGGACAGGAGAGGACCTTGGCCTCGCTGACCGTGAGGGGTAAAGACCATGTGTGGCCATGTGGATCAGTGGAGTGGTACCTGCACCATGGTGTCCCATGTCACCACCTTCTGCCTTTATTTGTGCCAAGGACCCCATGAGACTTCACGGGTATCAGTTCTCCATCTCACTGGAGTCTCCTGGGTTCTTCCAGCTACTCAACATCTTGACCAATAGATGTCATGATGTTCATCTTCATGAAGCTCAAGTCCATCCCTCTTTGTTGTCTGTTCTCCTCATGACCATTTGCTTCCCTCACCATCTGTTCATTTGTTTGCTTGTCCAACCTGTTGCTCCTTTGGAAGTTTATATATTTCTTTGGGGGTGTCTGTGTCCTGTACACAAAATCCTCCAGACAGTCTGATGTTCTCCATGTCCATTTGGCCCTCACAGCCCTGCCAGCCAGATTCATACAAGGTCTGAAGAGTGAGGAGGCCCCAGAAGGGGCCACAGCCACGCTGAGGTGTGAGCTGAGCAAGACGGCCCCTGTGCACTGGAAGAAGGGCTCTGAGACCCTCAGCACTGGGGACAGATACTGCCTGAGGCAGGAAGGGGTCAAATGTGAGCTGGAGAT
The DNA here is from genome assembly GCF_000243295.1 of Trichechus manatus latirostris. Classification (NCBI taxonomy): domain Eukaryota; kingdom Metazoa; phylum Chordata; class Mammalia; order Sirenia; family Trichechidae; genus Trichechus; species Trichechus manatus. The sequence continues at coordinate 1,499,534 of NW_004444064.1, forward strand.
CCGTGACCTGGCCATGACCGATGCTGGGGCGTATTTGTGTGTGTGCGGGCAGGAGAGGACCTCGGCAGCGCTCACTGTGAAGGGTAAAAGCTGTGTGGCTACGTGGATAGTGGAGTGGTGTCTGCACCATGGTGTCTTTGTCACCACTTTCTGCCTCCATCTGTGCCAAGCCCCGTGTGGGACTCTATGGATGTTTGTTCTCTACCTCACCAGGGTTCCTGGGTTCTCCCAGCTCCTCAACCCTTTGATCAATAGATGTCATGATGTTCATGTGGCTGA
>NW_004444064.1:1499912-1507439 GCF_000243295.1 Trichechus manatus latirostris
CTCCATCTGTGCCAAGCCCCCCATGGGACTCCATGGATGTTTGTTCTCTATCTCACCAGGGTTCCTAGGTTCTCCTAGTTCCTCCACCCTTTGATCAATAGATGTCATGACGTTCATGTTCATGAGGCTCCTGTCCACCCCTCTTTGTCCTTTGTTGAACTCGTGACCATTTGCTCTCCTCACCATTTGTTCATTTGTTAGCTCGTCCATTCCTTTAGTCCTTTGGACGTGTATGTATTTCTTTGTGGGTGTCTGTGTTCTGTACCCAAAGTCCTCCAGACAGTCTGATGTTCTCTGTGTATCCATTTGGCCTTCCCAGCCCTGCCACCCAAATTCATACAAGGTCTGAAGAGTGAGGAGGCCACAGAAGGGGCCACGGCCACACTGCGGTGTGAGCTGAGCAAGACAGCCTCTGTGCAGTGGAAGAAGGGTTCTGAGACCCTGAGCACTGGGGACAGATACTGCCTGAGGCAAGACGGGGCCAAATGTGAGCTGGAGATCCATGACCTGGTTGTGACCGATGCTGGGGAGTATTTGTGTGCGTGCGGGCAGGAGAGGACCTCGGCAATGCTCACTGTGAAGGGTAAATGCTGTGTGTGGCCACGTGGATTAGTGGAGTGGTGTCTGAACCATGGTGTCCTGTGTCACCACCTTCACCCTCTATCTGTGCCAGGCCCCCTGTGGGACTCCATGGATGTCTGTTGTCCATCTCACTGGGGCCTCCTGAGTTCTTCCAGTTTCTCAACACTTTGACCAATAAATGTCATGACGTTCATGTTCATGAGGCTCATGTTCATCCGTGTTTATCCTCTGTCCCACCCATGACCATTTGCTTTCTTCATTTGTTCATTTGTTTGCTTATCCATCCTTTTTGTCCTTTGGAATTTTATGTGTTTCTCTGTGATGTCTGTGTTCTGTACACAAATTCTCCAGTTGTCTGATGTTCTCCATGTCCATTTGGCCCTCACAGCCCTGCCAGCCAGATTCATACAAGGTCTGAAGAGTGAGGAGGCCACAGAAGGGGCCACAGCCACGCTGAGGTGTGAGCTGAGTAAGACGGCCCCTGTGCACTGGAAGAAGGGCTCTGAGACCCTCAGCACTGGGGACAGATACTGCCTGAGGCAGGACAGGGCCAAATGTGAGCTGGAGATCCATGACTTGGCTGTGGCCGATGCTGGGGAGTATTTGTGTGTGTGCGGGCAGGAGAGGACCTCGGCAGCGCTCACTGTGAAGGGTAAAAGCTGTGTGTGGCCAGGTGGATTAGTGGAGTGGTGTCTGAACCATGTGTCCTGTGTCACCACTTCCTGCCTCCATCTGTCCCAAGGCCACCATGGGACTCCATCGATGTTTGTTCTCCATCTCATTGGGGTGTCCTGGGGTTCCCAACTGTTTGACGTCTTGTCCAGTAGATGTCACGATGTTCATGTTCATGAGGCTCATGTCCATCCCTCTTTGTCCTTTTGTCTGCCCATGGCCATTTGCTTTCCTGATCATTTGTTGATTTCCTGGCTTGTCCATTCCTTTGGTCCTTTGGAAGTTTGTGTATTTCTTTGTAGGTGTCTGTGTCCTGTACACAAAGTCCTCCAGACAGTCTCATGTTCTCTGTGTGTCCATTTGGCCTTCCTAGCCCTGCCAGCCAGATTCATACAAGGTCTGAAGAGTGAGGAGGCCATGGAAGGGGCCACGGCCAGACTGCAGTGTAAGCTGAGCAAGACAGCCCCTGTGCAGTGGAAGAAGGGCTCTGAGACCCTCAGTGCTGGGGACAGATACTGCCTGAGGCAGGACGGGGCCAAATGTGAGCTGGAGATCCGTGACCTGGCTGTGGCAGATGCTGGGGAGTATATGTGTGTGTGCGGGCAGGAGAGGACCTCAGCCACACTCACCGTGAAGGGTAAAGACTGCATGTGGCCTAGTGGATCTGTGGTATGGTGCCTGTGCCATGGTGTCCCATGTCACCACCTTCTTCCTCCATCTGTGTCCGATCCCCCGTGAGACTCTGTGGATGTCTGTTCTCCATCCAAATGGAGTCTCTTGGATTCTCCCAGCTCCGTGAACCTTGTCCAATAGATGTCACGATGTTAGTTTTCATGAGGCTCTCTCCATCTTTTCTTGTCCTGGATTTCCCCTGTGACCATTGGCTTCCCTCATCTTTCATCTATTTGTTTGCTTGTCCATCCTTTTGCTCCTTTGGGAGTTTATGTGTTTTTAGTGGCTAACTGTGTCCTGTACACAAAGTCCTCCAGACAGTCTGATGTTCTCCATGTCCATTTGGCCTTCCCAGCCCTGCCAGCCAGTTTCATACAAGGCCTGAAGAGTCAGGAGGCCACAGAAGGGGCTACAGCCACGCTGAAGTGTGAGCTGAGCAAGATGGCCCCCGTGCAGTGGAAGAAGGGCTCTGAGACCCTCAGCACTGGTGACAAATACAACGTGAGGCAGGAGAGGACCAACTGTGAGCTGGAGATCCATGGCCTGGCCGTGGCAGATGCTGGGGAGTATATGTGTGTGTGTGGGCAGGAGAGGACCTCAGCCACACTCACCGTGAAGGGTAAAGACTGCATGTGGCCTAGTGGATCTGTGGTATGGTGTCTGTGCCATGGTGTCCCATGTCACCACCTTCTTCCTCCACCTGTGTCCAATCCCCCGTGAGACTCTGTGGATGTCTGTTCTCCATACAGCTGGGGTCTCTTGGATTCTCCCAGCTCTGTGACCCCTTGCCCAATAGATGTCATGATGTTCGTTTTCATGAGGCTGTCTCCATCTTTTCTTGTCCTTGATTTCCTCTGTGACCATTGGCTTCCCTCATCGTTTGTCCGTTTGTTTGCTTGTCCAACCCTTTGCTCCTTTGGGATTTTATGTGTTTCTTTGTGGGTGTCTGTGTCCTGTACACAAAGTCTCACAGACAGTCTGATGTTCTCCATGTCCTTTGGCCTTCCCAGCCCTGCCAGCCAGATTCATACAAGGCCTGAAGAGTCAGGAGGCCACAGAAGGGGCTACAGCCACGCTGAGGTGTGGGCTGAGCAAGACGGCCCCCGTGCAGTGGAAGAAGGGCTCTGAGACCCTCATCTCAGGGGACAGATACTGCCTGAGGCAGGATGGGGCCAAATGTGAGCTGGAGATCCGTGATCTGGCTGTCACAGATGCTGGGGAGTATTTGTGTGTGTGCGGGCAGGAGAGGACCTCAGCCAAGCTCACTGTGAAAGGTAAAAGCTGTGTGTAGTCATGGAGAGCAGTGATGTGGTGTCTGCTCCATTGTGTTTTCACATCTCTCGTGTCTGTCCCTTCTTGTCCGCTGTTCATCCCATGGTGTTTGTCTGCCTCGCGCTGACTGGAAAGGGTAAAGACAGCGTGTGGACGTGTGGACTGGCATGAGTTCCTGACACCTTCTCCATCCCCAGCCCCACGGTGCCCACACCTTTGTCTTCATTCCTGCTTTGTGTCCTGCTGGTTGCTGTCTGTCCTTTGCTTGACCTTTTCATATCTCTGCTTTCCTTCCCAATGTCTAGACGAGTCCCTGAAGGCTAGAACAGTGCCCAACCTCAGAGCTTTGCCCTGGGAGAAGGGGGTCTGAGGGGACAAGGCCCCATCTTGGGTCTGAGGGGACTCAGACCTCCCCTGGGGTCTGAGAGAGCATGGCTTCTCCCTGGCTAGTCTGGAGGGCAGACAGCCTTGCCTGGAGGGTCTGAGGGGATGCAGCCCACGTTGGAGTCTGAGGGGACTTGGACCTGCCCTCGGAAGTCTGAAGGGACATGATTTTGCCCCGAGAGGTCTGGTGGAGAGACAGCTCTTCCGTAGTGGGGGATCTGTGGGAGACAGCTCTGCCCTGGGGGCCTGTGGGACACAGCCCTGCCCAGGGGTCCGCCATCCTCTGACAGCCTGCGGAACATGATCCTGCTGGGGGCTTCTTGTTTGGAAGGCTGGCATGAGGAACACCCTAGTCTGACCTATGACCCACCCTCTATCTCCCCTCCACCCCACCCCACCCTGCAGCCCAGCAGGTGGTGTTCAGAACCCAGCTGCAGAGCCTGCAGGCCGAGGAGGGCTCCACAGCCAGCCTCGGGTGTGAGCTGTCTGCACCGGACACCACTGTGATCTGGAGCAAGGGTGGGCTGGAGCTGCAGGCCAGCGGGCGGCTGGAGCTGCGGAAGCGGGGGCCTGTGGCCGAGCTGCTGCTGCGGGATGTGCACCGGGAGGATGCCGGGGAGTACAGCTGCACCTGCGGCTCGCAGAGCACCAGTGCCACCCTCACGGTCACAGGTGTGCTCCATCCCCTGACCTGCCCGTGACCGGCCCTGCCTCATCCAGGCTTGGAGGGCCCAGTCCTGTGTGGGCCGTGCCACTGCCCCAGGGCCGAAGGGAGGGTACATGCCCTGCTTGCAGTGGGCATAGCCTGTCCTTGAGGCCGGCCACGATGTGCGCTCTGGGGCGTCGTGGGCAGGACCCGGGGCCTGCCCTCACGCTCCCCGTCTCCCACGTAGCTGTGCCTGTGTCCTTTCTGCGGGAGCTGCAGCCCCAGGAGGTGGACGAGGGTTCGACGGCACGGCTGTGCTGTGAGCTGAGCCAGCCGGGAGCCAGCGTGGAGTGGCGCAAGGGTTCTCTGCAGCTTTTCCCCTGTGCCAAGTACCAGATGGCGCAGGAGGGCATGGCCGTCGAGCTTCGAGTCTGCAACGCCGAGCAGGAGGACGCTGGGGACTACACCTGCGACACGGGGCAGCGGCAGAGCACGGCCAGCCTTTTGGTCCGCGGTGAGCCCCACCCCGCCCCACGTACCTGGCCGGGCCCCCAGCTCGACCAGGGGCCGTGACACTCCTCCCTGGTCCTTAGCCCCCAGGCCCGAGTTCCAGGCCCGGCTGCAGAGCGTGGAGCAGGAGGTAGGTGGCGTGGCCCGGCTGTGCTGTGAGCTGAGCGAGGACAAGCCGGGGGCCTCGGTGCACTGGCTCAAGGAGGGCATGGAACTTCATGGGGGGCCCAAGTACGAGATGCGGCACCAGGGAACCACGTGCGAGCTGCTGATCCACGGGCTTGAGGCCAAGGACACCGGCGAGTACGCCTGCGTGGTGGGCGGCCAGAGAACCTTGGCCTCCGTCAAGGTCAAAGGTGAGGGGCTCGTGGGAGTGTCCCCCCTCCCCCACCACACCACACCCTTGCAGCTCATTTGGGGATGCACCTGGCCTGTCTCAAGCACCTCTCTTGCCAGGTGCTGTCCGTGGGGGTGGCTGGGAGGGGTGTGCCCCATGCCCCTCCATGTCGCCCCCATACCGGTATCCTGGGAGAAGGACATTAAAAGCCTCTGAACTCCTGGTGGGCAGCCGTTGGTGTGTCTTTCCTGAAGGACTTACCGCCCTGGAACCCTGGCCCAGGGTGGGGTTGGCTGCAGGGCTGGGAGGGACCTCTCACCCGCTTCCTGCGGACAGAGGTGCCCCGGTTGGTCTCTGCCCGTGAGGAGCTCACATTCACAGGGGGGAGGTCCTGTGAGCTCGGTGACAGACGCTGTGGGCAGATGAAGCTGAGGAGGGAGGAGGGCGTGGGATGGCCAGGCAGGCTTCCTGGAGGACGAGTGGAGCCAGAGCTGCAGCTGGTCAAGGGACCCGTCTCCCCACCCCCAGAGCCCGAGGTGACCATTGTGCGGGGGCTGGTGGATGCTGAGGTGCAGGCTGACGAGGACGTGGAGTTCCGCTGTGAGGTGTCACAGCCTGGGGCCACAGACGTGGAGTGGCGGCTCCAGGGCCTGCCCTTGCGGAGCAATGAGGTGACTGAGGTGGGCGTGCAGGGCGGCTGCACCCACACGCTGCGGCTGAAGGGCGTCACGCTCGAGGATGCGGGTATTGTCTCCTTCCACGTGGGCCTCTGCACCTCCTCCGCCCAGCTCACTGTCCGAGGTAGTGGGGCCCGGGGCGGGTTGCAGGGCCTCCGTGTCTCTCTGTTGGGCCCATGAGGGCGGGAGGGACAGACAGACAACCAAGGATTCCTGTTCTTGGGGATGCAGGAACTCGGGGAGTGAGGCCCCCGGATGGACAATCTCAAGGTAGCACAGGATGTCAGGGTAGAGAGTGGGACTTGGGGCCTGAGGGTGTGTGTCAGACTGTGGAGGGGCAGGAGGTGGGCTCCCCAGAGGCTCAGGCCAGCCCGCAGTCATCACCATCTCTGTGGGCCAGAGCCCAGTACGCAGTCTCAGCTAGAAGGAGCAGAGGGCGGGTCCCCGGTGTGCGGCCTCTTCAGGAATTTGGGTGGGGGTGACAGGGGCAGGCTCGGGAGGACAGCCGTCCTGGTGGGGCGGGGCTCTCAGACCTGAGCCCTGCCCGTGCCTCCCCCACCCAGCCCCCGAAGTGGTCATCCTGGAGCCACTGCAGGACATGCAGCTCAGCGAGGGCCAGGACGCCCGCTTCTGGTGCCGGCTGTCCAGGGCCCCGGGTCAGCAGGCCTACTGGACTCTGGGCGGGGTGCCCTTGCAGGCCAACGAGATGAACGACATCACAGTGCAGGACGGCGTGCTCCATGCCCTCACCCTGCATAAGGTGGGCTCGCAGGGATCCGCCTCCTCACAGCATTCCCAGGGGCCCTCCCACCCCGGGTTTTAGAAGGGGCAGCCCTGGGGGAAGGTTCTCACTCCATTAAGAAGGGCCTCCACCCACTCACAAATGCCCTCCCTGGAGGGGCTGACTGGGGAGGTGCTGAGCCCTTGCCCTGGCCGTGTGAGCAGAGGTGGGTCGGCCCCGTGCAGAGGCTGCAGAGCCCTCCTGGTCCAGATGGGGCCTGCTGGGGCTGAGCATCTCCGTCTCGGTGTCCTTAGGTAACCCTCGAGGATGCCGGAACCATCAGTTTCCAAGTGGGCCAGTGCAGCTCGGAGGCCCAGCTGAAGGTCACAGGTGAGCAGCCCTGTCCCATGCCTTGCTCAGCCCCTCCTGGGCACAGACCATCTCACCCAGAGGGGCAGTGCCCACTGGCAGCTGTGGGGAGGGGTGTGGCCTTTCAGCAGTGACTGTGCTTGGGAGCCTGTCCACTAAAGCCATGGCCAGGCCAGGCACTGGGGCAGGCTGGTGAAGACCCCACCCTCCACAACCTCCCCCTATGACAGAGGTACGGGCACATACACACACACCCGTGTTAACGTACTCCTACACATCTGACAGGCTCCTGAGTGCTGGTGCAAAAGGAGACCCGTGACACGCGTACAGGTTCACACGTGGTGTGTTAGCCTCAGGCTTTCAAACAGGATTGTAAGGACATAGTCTTTAACTTGGGTTGTATTTCACCTGTAGAGCTGGCCAGCCCCTCCCCTGCTATCCTACTCCTGGTTTTCAGACTGATCCCCATCTATCCATTATCCATCCAGTCATCTGTCTACCATCCGTTCATTCATCCACCATCCATCCATCCATTCATCATCCACCCTCCACCTGTCCCGACCCATCCATCACCACCTATCATTCACCATCCATCCATCCATCCATCCATCCATCCATCCATCCATCCATCCATCCATCCATCCATCCATCCATCCATCCATCCATTTACTGTCCATTCATCCAC
>NW_004444064.1:1507539-1509893 GCF_000243295.1 Trichechus manatus latirostris
CATCCATCCATCCATCCATCCATCCATCCATCCATCCATCCATCCATCCATCCATCCATCCATCCATCCATTTACTGTCCATTCATCCACCTACTGTCCATTCATCCATCTACTATCAGCCTTGGCCCATTTATCATCCATCCATTCACCATCCACCATCTGTCTATCCACCCACTCATCTATCCATCCATCCACCATCCACCCAACCATCCATCTATTATCCATGCATTCGTCTACTACCCATCCATTTAAAATCATCCATCCATCATTCACTATCCATCCATTCACCACCCATCCATCATCATCCATCATTCACCATCCCTCCATCATCCATCCATCTGCTATCCATTCATCCATCCACCATCATCCATCATCTATCCATTCATCATCTACCATGCATCCATCCACACGTCCATTTATCTAGCCATTGAACAAACCCTCTAATCCTCTATCTTTGATGGAGTCCCAAACCTTGAGATGGGCTGGATGCAGGTGTACCCTCAGGGAGCCCTCATTCTGCTGGTGGAGTTGGACGTGTAGCCAAAGTATGTCCTAACGTCCCAGCTGCGCCCTGAGTCTTCAGGGACTGGGCGAATGTGGTCAGTTCTGTGGCCCATGGGATTGGGAAAGGCCCTAAAGTGCTAGCGTCCTCAAGTTGAGTGATGGAAGAGGGGGAGTTTCCTGGGTGTCCTGAAGAGGGGTCAGGACAGGTCTCATGAACTTAGTGGGGTGGGCAGCTGTGTGGGGTGGCTTTGTGAGGCCATTGTGTTGGGCCTTACAGATCCAGCTGAGGGCTGTGCTTAAGCCCTGCTCCAGGCCAGGTGTCCCCAGCCTGGGAAAGCCTGTTTGCGTACAGATGCCAGCCCCAGCCCACAGTGCCAAGCCTAGGTCTTGGTGGTGGTGGGAGGGGCGTGGGCAGAGTGTGCTTGAGTTCGTGACCAGTGCCAGGCAAGCTTGGGAACTGGTGCTGGGTAGGACTGGGGGAGCAGGCAGAGCAGGGGGACGCGGTCAGGTGCGCATCAGTTAGGGAGCTGTGCTCCTGTGCCGACACTGTCCGCCGAGGAAGAGTGTAAAGAGGAAGGTTGTTAGGGGCTTCCTGATGAGAGGGTCTGCTGTGGAAGGGCGGAGGCAGACGTTCAAACTGGCCGTCCTGCCTGGATGTTGTGCTGAGGGTGGCCGGCACCCCTGGAAGCTCCCCCGCCTGCTGCCTCTCACTTTCCACCCAGGGACATGAGGGGCAGGGGGCTGTGGGAGGAGGTGGACAGAGGCATCTGGACTTTGTCAGTGGGCTTGGGAAAGTTTCTGTCTCTTTGCGAGGAGCCCCCAGGATGGCGCTGGATGGGCCCGGATGGGAAAGGGGCACAGAGACAAGGCCAGAGAGGGGTGCACAGGCCCCTGCTCTGGGTGGAAGGCAAGGAAGGGGGCAGCATCCCCCATGCCGCAGCCCCAGGCAGCAGGTGGTGGAAGAAGCCCTTGGTTCTCCAACTAGCCCTGAGTCTGTCCTTCTCTTGTCCATGGTGGGGTGGGGCTCAGCCCCCATCAGCACCCCTGCTGGAGCGAGACTCGGGGACTTATGGAGAGGAGGATGGGGTGGGGCAGTGTGTGGAGGGCACACAGCAGGCAGAGGCTGTGTGGAGTCCAGGAAGCTTCCGAAGCTCAAGCGCCTCTGTGTGACAGCATGCATTAGGGTCCCAGGATCTTAGGGAGAACATCTGGAAAAATTACACTCTCAGGATGGGACACCCCAGGGACAGGGCACTTGCTTCCCAAGGCAGGCCCTCCTCTTCCACGCAGGCATGTTGCCTCTCCTCCCTGCCCACTCCTCACCCCATGCTGACTCAGATACCAGTAGGGTCCCCTGCCGTAGGGCCTGAGGCATGTCCGCTCTGCCTCCTCACTGGTCAGCTGTCCCTGAAACCAGGCATGTTCTGAGGTGGCGGTGGGTGCAGGACCCTGGGAGTGCAGGACCCTGTGCTCAGGGTGGGCCGGCTGGCAGAGTTGATTCCCAAATCCCCACCCCAGGCCACCTTCCAGCTCCTTGTGGCTCCCACCCAGGCAGACCCTGGGTGAGCCCTGCCCAGGTGGACCCCAGAGTGGCCCCGCCCAGGTGGACCCCAGGGTGGCCCCGCCCAGGTGGACCCCAGGGTGGCTCTGCCCAGGTGGACCCTAGGGTGGCCCCGCCCAGGTGGACCCCAGGGTGGCCCTGCCCAGGAGCACCCCGGATGGCCAGCCCAGCCCCTTCTGACCCTGTCACACAGGGGCAGCCCTGCCCAGAAGCACCCACAGGTGGCCCTGCCCAGGAGGACCCCCTGCTGGCCCTGCCCAGAAGCACTCCCAGGTGGCCCTGCCCAGGA
>NW_004444064.1:1510944-1512985 GCF_000243295.1 Trichechus manatus latirostris
CCCGGGTGGCCAGCCCAGCCCCTTCTCACCCTGTCACGCAGAGGCAGCCCTGCCCGGGAGCGTCCCGGGTGGCCAGCACAGCCCCTTCTCACCCTGTCACACAGAGGCAGCCCTGCCCGGGAGCGTCCCGGGTGGCCAGCCCAGCCCCTTCTCACCCTGTCACGCAGAGGCAGCCCTGCCCGGGAGCGTCCCGGGTGGCCAGCCCAGCCCCTTCTCACCCTGTCACGCAGAGGCAGCCCTGCGCCTGGTACGTGGTTTGCAGAACGTGGATGTCTTCGCGGGGGAGGTGGCCACCTTTTCCTGCGAGGTGTCTCGTGCTGGTGGGCCAGAGGCCCGCTGGTGGCTGGATGGGACCCTGCTTCAGGACGGCCCCCAGAGCTCCATCACTGTGCGTGATGGGACCCTCCACTCCCTCACACTCTCAGGCCTGGGGGTCGCCGACTCGGGCACTGTCACCTACCAGGCAGGGCCCCTGGTCTCCACGGCCAAGTTGTTGGTCAAAGGTATTGGCTGGTGGGCTGCCCCACCCCCACGCTGGTGCTTCTGCTCCTGCCCCGCATGCTTCCTGCAGGCTCCGGGCGGTGGGGGGGTGGCTCAGGGTCAGAGTGTGGCCAGTCCTTGTGGTATAGACTGGGCATCGTCCTTGTGTGCTCTCTGCGTGGGGCAGCCGAGAGAATAGGTGGCAGCGTCCTGCTCCGCTTCATAGATGAGAACAGCGAGTTTGGGGGAGAGGACAGACAGAAGGCAGACCTCGTGCCCCACCTGTCCGCAGGGTTCCAGGCACTGCCCACCTGGCTGCCACCTGCCACTGGCTGGGGCTCAGCATCCCCCTGCCACGTAGCCTCTGCCTTCGGGCACCTGTAGAGGGTAGCATGGAGGGTGAGAGCAGCCTTCAGGGCTCACCCAGTAACTCCTCTGACCTGAGGCTGGGACTCACCCTGCACCCGCTGTGGGTACCAACAGGGCTGGCCATGGGAAAGGCCCATTCCCCCACCTCCAGTAGAGGCGCCCCGGTCCCCTGCTTTGCTTGGTGCACAGACACCCACACATCATGCTGGGGGGCAGAGGTGCCTTCCCCACAGCCAGAGGCTGGGCCGAGAGTGCGGCGGGTGTGGCTGCCCCGGGGCTGGGCAGAGAAGGATGGTGCGGCTCCCTCTTTATTGTGGGCATTTAACGTTTGCTGAACAGCGCAGAAGCAATTCATACCCCCTGTAGAGATTTTGGAGCATTCAATTTAGAGGGAGAACGATCCTTGGTTGAGTGGAATTTCAACAAGTGACCCTGGGGAGGGGTCATATGTGCTGCTGGGAGAGGCAGGGCCCCTTCAGGGAGGCGGGGCGGGGCTGGGCGGCCACGTGCCCAGGGCCTGAGGGCTTTCGGGAGGGGACACCATGTCTCCTGCAGAGTGACAGGCAGAGGCCTGGGCTGGGGGAGGTGGAGCATAGCGGCAGGGGGGCCCAGCCTGGACAGAGACCCTGACAGTGCTGTCTGCCAAGGGTGGAGGGACAGTGTGGGGTCTGTGTGGCCACGTGTTCTTGCGCACAGGCAGACGAGGGCCTGCGGGACCGCACTTCGCGCCTGTCTGCCACGCGGCAGCTCCACGCTTGCCTGCCACAGCTTGCCGCCGCTGACGCCACGGTAGCAGCAGGGGGTGTGAGCGTGCTCCTGTGCCTAATGCGTGTCCCGGGGTGTCGGCCGACAGATCCCGCGGTGGAAGTGGTCAGTGCCATGCAGGACCTGGTGGTGGAGGAGGACGGCATGGCCGAGCTCCTCTGCCAGTACTCCCGGCCTGTGCAGGCCACGTGGAAGAGGGATGAGCAGGAGGTGCATGCCGACGGGCACCGGGTCGTCATAGAGCAGGACTGGAACGTGGCCAGGCTGACGCTCAGGCCGGCCTTACCCTGCGACAGTGGCATCTATGCCTGTGAGGCTGCGGGCACCCGCGTGGTGGCCCTGCTGCAAGTGCAAGGTGAGGCCGCCATGCTGGCAGCCAGGACCCGGCCACGGCCACAGTGAGGCTCAGGCTGTGCCAGGATGGGGG
>NW_004444064.1:1513382-1519913 GCF_000243295.1 Trichechus manatus latirostris
CAGGGACAGCCAGGACCTGGTGAGGCTCGGGCTGTGCTAGGATGGGGGGACGGCAGGCAGGGACAGCCAGGAGGCAGTGAGTCTTCCAGTATGATGGGGGACAAAAGGCAGACCCCAGATGAGTGAGACGTCAGAGACGTCATGAGATGGTAGAGATGTGAGCACGATCACAGCAGGGGCTTTTGCTTTGGCTGCGCCAGGACACCTGCGCCCACCCCTCCTGCACCCCTGCTCTCCTCCACCACTCCAGCCTCTAGAATGGGGTGCGGGCAGGATAGCTCCTGGGCAGAGGTTGCTCCCAAAGGCCCTGCGTCCAAAACAGCTGAGAGAACCTCTGGGAGGAGGCAGATGAGGGCCTTGGGAGGAGAGGCAGGCAGACGAGGAAGCCTGGGGCAGTGGGAGGAACACCTGGGTGAGGCTGTGCCCTGGAGCAGAGGACGCCGCTGAGAGCTGCGATCCTGGTTTCACAGCCCAGCACTGCTCCTTCCCGGGCAGGTCGTCCGCATCTGTAGCTCGGTGATGATACCCCTTGCGGGGGTGAGGTGGGGCTGTGGACCCCACCCAGCCCCTGTGGCAGATTTCATTTATCTGCAGTCTTGTCTGTTTGCAGAAGCCTGAAGCTGTCCAGGTGGGTGAGCTGGAGGGCAGAGGCAGTTGTCACCCAAGCTGGAGTGAGCAAGGGGGGGACCAGATCCAGGCCACTGGCCACCTCCCTGGGACTGCAGGGTGGGAGGGGCTGCAGGTTGATAGGATGGACAGGAAGCCCCCCCCCCCGCCCCCCGCCCAGACAGTAGCATCTAAGCAGGGGCCTGAGGGCAGTGAGGGCTGAGACACTTGGAAATCTGGGGAAGGACCGTGCGAAGACGTGAGACCAGGGCCAGCGGTCAGCGAGCTTTTGCACGCAGGGCAGGGCAAGGGGCTCGTGGCCACTGCAGGGTCTGGGCTTTTCAGTCCTAGTGAGGAGCGGGGTTACTGGCGGTCTTCAGCAGAGAAGTGACAAGATGTCTGTGGAGACGGTGAGGGCAGGGGCAGGAGGCGTGGGGTCAGCTGCAGCTTTGAGACCTTGGGCTGTACTGAAGCAAGCAAGAGTGATGCAGGACCTGAGACAGATGTGATTTCAGCTCTGCCCACTTGGCCTGCTTACACCTGCCGTTGCCCATTGTCCCTGCCGAGAGCAGCCTTACATCTGTCTGGCCCACGACATTTCCTAGCATGCGTGGTGATGGTGTAATTCCGGTCAGTGGAGAGGAGGAAGCTGGTCAGGAGGAAGGGGGATGGACAAGGGGTCTGGTACCTGGGGTCCCCCCACCTAAAGGGGTGCTCTGGGATGCAGTTGAGGGCTCTGCGTGCTGTGGCCCCTTGGTTGGCAGTGCCCACCGGGATCCCCCTCTCCAGAGCTGACTCTGCTCCCTGGGGCGGGTTGATTACGCGCGTTCCTCGATGGCCCACCACCTGCAGGAAGGCCCCCGCTGCCCCACCTGCCAGGGCACTGTGCTTGGACTCCAGAGGCCCCAGAGACGGCCATCCGCACACCATCTGCCCGTGTGTGGCTGCTCTGAAGACTTGTGATTGTACATAGGAGAGAGTTAGAGGGGGTGTGCGGCTCCGTGGCTGTGGTTTGCGCTAGAGTGCGTTGACCTTCCGGGAGCTGTGGCAGCGATGAGGGGAGCGTGCCGTTGTCTGGACCCAGACTGCAGGGTGGGCGTTTGTGGGCTGGGAGGCAGCTCAGGGGCCCACGCCGGGGGGTCTGAGAGTCTGTTTCTCACCCTGCGGTGGGAACACCCCTACAGGATCACACCACAGGCCCCAGACTGCAGGGCAGCACAGGGTGGGCGTGTGTGGGCTAGGAGGCAGCTGGGGGGCCCACACCGGGGTCTGAGTGTCCGTTTCTCACCCTGTGGTGGGGACACCTCCTGCAGGATCGCGCTGCAGGCCACGTGTGGCCACAGAGGTCACAGCTTGGGCTGCTCCAGGGGAACCTGGGTACCGACTGCCCCCAGCTGGTGGAGGAGCCGGCACGGGCCCTGAGCTGTGTCCCCCCTTCATAGCCAAAAACACCGTGGTGCGAGGCCTGGAGAACGTGGAGGCGCTGGAGGGCGGAGAGGCCCTGTTTGAGTGCCAGCTGTCCCAGCCAGAGGTGGCCGCCCACAGCTGGCTGCTGGACGACGAGCCGGTCCGCACCTCGGAGGACGCAGAGGTGGTCTACTTCGAGAACGGTTTGCGACACTTGCTCCTGCTCAAAAACCTGCGGGTGCAGGACAGCTGCCGAGTGACCTTCCTGGTTGGGGACGTGGTGACCTCGGCGTTCCTCACAGTCAGAGGTGACTCTGCGTGGCTGGGCCCACCTGCTCTGCGGGGTGGGGGGCATCGTCTGAGGCCCTCAGGGAGGGGACGCATGCCTGCTAGGCCCGCCTCGCCTTGTGGCCTGGGCGACCCCCCTGGCTCGTGTGTCCACAGGCTGGCGCCTTCAGCTCCTGGAGCCCCCACAGGATGTGACAGTGCGGGCCGGCGGGCAGGCCACCTTCCACTGCACGCTCAGCGAGGCGGTGCCTGTGGGCGAGGCTTCCTGGTACATCAACGGTGCCACCGTCCTGCCGGAGGACACCGACTGGACAGTCACCACCGACGGCAGCCACCATGCCCTGTTGCTGCAAAGCGCCCAGCCCCACCACGCTGGGGAGGTCACCTTCGCTGCTCGCGACGCGGTCGCCTCTGCCCGACTCACCGTGCTGGGTGGGTAGCTCATGGGGGCTGTCCTGAAGGCGGGGTCTCAGCACACCCCAGCCTCAGATGCTCTCGGGGGACACAACTGAGTCCTGGGGTGGGGGCTGGCACCCTGGGTGCCCTTGTTGGGTTGTCCTGACCTGCCCAGACCGAAGAGCAGCTTGACCCTGTTGCTGAGGCCTTGGGCCACAGTTGGCCATGCCCCAAAGTGACCCTGGTCTCCATGGTGGGCACTGTTGGCTCCTGCTGGGTCCCTGGTCTTGAGACAAGCTCCCTCTACTTGGGCCCAGGCAGAGCCCCCGGGGCCTCCTCTGAGTACCCCCGAGGGGTCTCTGGGCCCTGGAACAAGGCCTGTTTCCTGAGGTGGGAAGTGAGCTGGAGCCCAAGAAGTCAGGGTGGCTGGGGGTGCAGCTGCCTCAACATCCTGGCTTCACAGGGAGACGGGGGCTGCAGGCAGGATGGGCCGTCCTCAGGTGTTCCACCTACCCAGGCACCTCAGCCAGTCCTGAGGGTCCTGAGCCTGTAAGCGTGGTGACGTCATGTGGGGATGGCACCCCTGGGAGAGGTGCTGCTGGCTGGGCCCCGCTGCACTTCGGTTGGGGCTTCTCGGTCTGCACGAGCCTGCCGATGCTCCTGAGGGTGGCCCTGGTGACTCCACCCATCTCCTCCTTCTTGACCCCTGGAGCAGAGCCCTGCAGGGGCCAGGCAGGTCCTGGTGGCCTCAATCATGCTGCACACTGCCCCCAGGCTGCCAGCGGTTCTTGGACCCCCTGCCCTGGGGTGGGCTCAGACACACGAGCTGCACGTGGATGCTGCAGGAGGACACTGCCTGCCTCTGCCTCCTTGGGCTCTGGTGGGCCTGGCACAGGCCAGAGAACCAGACAGAGGCACACAGGCCACTGGGCAGCTGGCCCCACCTGACCCCAGACCCTCAGGATGAGACCCCGGGTTCAGCTGGAGGGGGCTGTCTGTGGGTGGGCGCGTGGGCTGCTGTCTTTAATCCATTCATGCGCTCACTGGACACCTGGCCTGCAGGCCTCCCCGACCCTCCCGAGGACGCGGAAGTCGTAGGCCGGAGCGGCCACTCTGTGACCCTGTCCTGGGTGGCCCCAGCCAGTGACGGTGGCGGTGGCCTCTGTGGCTATCGGGTAGAGATGAAGTCAGCAGCCATGGGAGAGTGGCAGCTGTGCCACGAGCTGGTGCCAGGGCCCGAATGTGTGGTGGACGGCCTGGCCCCTGGGGAGACATACCGCTTCCGTGTTGCGGCCGTGGGCCCTGCGGGTGCCGGGGAGCCTGTCCACCTGCCCCAGATGGTGAAGCTCGGTGAGTCACTGCCCTGCCTTCAAGGGGGCCAGGCAGCCGCCCGTCCTGGGTCCCAGTGCCCGCTCTCACCCTGGCTTTGCCGGGGCCAGTTCCCATCCGGGTCCTAACCCCCTGCCCTGGGCCCTGTTGTCTCATGATAACGGGGTGGTAGTTAGGCCTGGAGGCTGCAGGGGACTGCTTGCTGAGAGGTTGAAGCCTCCCGCTGCTGGCGAGTCCCCACTGCGAGTCCCGAGGAGGCTCCGCCATTAGTAGGGGCCCCTGTGAGCTCCAAGGAGGGTCTAGGCCCCAAGGCGCATCCTTGCTGACGCGTGCTGTTCTCTGTACATGGATGCTGCTCCCCACAGAGCCCCTGGAGCCCGCGCCTGCACCCCTGCCTTCCGTGAGCCGGGAAGTGGCAGCTGGCGAGGACGTGCATCTGGAGTGCGAGGTGACGGCTGAGGTTGGCGAGGTCGCCTGGCAGAAAGGGACAGAGTACATCCAGCCCGGTGGCCGCTGTGAGGTCATCACCCAGGGCCGGCGGCAGACACTGGTCATCAGAGGTTTCACGCTGGAGGACCAGGGCGAGTACCGCTGCGTTCCAGCCCGCGACCAGGCCCCCATGGCTGCTGCCACCTTCCAGGGTGCGTCCTGCAGGGGCTGGGGGTGGGGCAGCCTCCCGGGAGTGGGGAACTCTGGGACATCAGGGGTGGCCCTGGCCCCTCTTGGCACCAGCTATCCCAGGGAAGGGAGACTGAGGCTGGGGGCGTTCTGTCAGACTCCGCAGTTCTCATCCCCAATCTCATGCCCCTCGTCCTTGGTGTCCAGGGTCTGGACCCCACCACAGCAGGTCCCCTTCAGCCTCCCTGCAGTCCCCGACCCTGGCCACCATACTTCACGAAGGCGGCTTCCTCCAGGGCCTTCAGCAGAAGGCAGCGGTCAGAGCAGGCAGGCTGATGCAGCTGCAGTCCCAGCCCTGGCCTCCCTCCTGCGGGCTGTGTGACCTGGGACCTAAGCTCGCTGGCCCCGTTTCTCGTCTGTAACAAGGGGCAGCGCCACCGTGTTTTTACACAAATAACGTGGACGTTACATGTTTTTTTGCCAAACGTGCAATCCCCTCGCGCAGTATTTTCGTATGTGTGTGATGAGTGTTATATATGTGGACGCGCTACTCACGTGGGCGCGTTATTTGTGAAAAATACGGTAGTTAGCCTGCTTTCCCAGGGTTGCTTTGAGGGCCGGGTTTTAGAACAGGCCTGGCCTGTCTCTCTCCTCCTGCCTTGTTGCGTGGGGGTGTTGGGGACCCTGCATTTCTGCTCATGAATTTCATTAAGTCAGCAATGCTCAGTGTGACCTGGAAGAGGGGCTCACCCCAGGCAGCCCTCGGTGTGATGAGCCCTGTAACGGGCTTGCAGGACCGTGTGTGCGGGAGACCCAGGGAGGCTTCCTAGAGGAGGTGGCATGTCTGTGAGTGAGAGTTATCCGGGAGATGGGTGAACACAGTGAGAGGCTGGCGGATGGGGAGCGGGCTGGCCCCGGAGCTCCAGGCTGTGCACCCTCCAGGCCTTGCGTCTCAGCAGAGCCAGGAAGGGCTAAGGGGTTTGCAGCTTGTGACTTGGCGGGGCCCTTTCCCCACCCGGGGGCCCGAGTGAAGCCTCGTTTGGGAGTCTGAGGTTGGAGAGGGCAGTCGCAGGCCTCTGACACTTCGTAGGTTCAGGTTGTGGCGTCCAGGGCTGTCTAACGGCCCAAGCAGGGGAGCCAGCGTCCAGTGAGGGGAGGCTGCTGGCCCAGGCCACGTTGGCTGACCACCTGCTGCCCTCCTCAGTGAGGCTGACCCCAGGCTCAGAGGGCGAGGCCCCCGTGCAGCCCAGCCTCCCTCCCGAGGCGGCCCAGGAGGGCGACCTGCACCTGTTGTGGGAGGCCCTGGCCCGGAAGCGTCGCATGAGCCGTGAGCCCACGCTGGACTCCATCAGCGAGCTGCCGGAGGAGGACGGGCGCCAGCAGCGCCTGCGGCAGGAGGCGGAGGAGGCAGCCCCCGACCTCTCCGAGGACTACTCCACAGCCGATGAGCTGGCGCGCACTGGCGAGGCTGACCTCTCACACACCAGCTCGGACGATGAGTCTCGGGCAGGAACCCCTTCCCTGATTTCCTACCTCAAGAAGGCCGGGCGGTCTGGGGCCCCGACTCCTGCCAGCAAGGTGAGCTTCTGGCTTGGCCTTTGGGGGTGGCCCAGGTGTCCTAGAGCTTCACCACCCACCCACCTACCATCCATCCACTCACCATTCCTGCACCTGCTCACCTGTTTATCCAATATCTGTCAGCCTGTCCACCCAACCACTGCTCCTTCACCCATTCACCCATCTACCTCTGTCCACCCATCCTCCATGGATTCACTCACCCATTCACTCCTTTACCTACCCATCCTCCCATCCCACTTGCCCGCCACCCCTTCACCCGTCCTTCCATTCATACTGTCCACCCACCCACTGCTCCTTCCCCATTCACCC
>NW_004444064.1:1520178-1536783 GCF_000243295.1 Trichechus manatus latirostris
CCCATTCACTACTTTATCCATCCATCCTCCATGGATTCACTCACCCACCCCCGAACTGCCATTCACCCTCACCTCCTGTGCACGTCTCTCCTCACTGCTTTTTCTCCTTTCTCCAGCCACCTACAGAATTACACATCCATCTCTTCATCTTCACCTTTTACCTGCCCTCCCTCCCATCCACTTTCCCCATCTGTCCACCTGCCTCCCCTCCTGTCCACCCCTGACTGTTCATCCACCTGTGTGCCGCTCTCCTGCCATCTGTTCACTCCCTCACCCATTCTTCACCCTCCATGTCCTTGAGCCTTCGTTCACTCATGCGTCTGTTCATCCAGCCACTCAGTGATTGTGGTGTTCACCTTTCTACTCACTGGTCTGTCCACCTGCTCACACACCCGTGCACCCATCTATCCCTTCACCTCTGTTCCTACCCTCCACCCTTTGCCCATCCATCCACTCATCCTCCATCTCCCCTCCCATTGCCTCTGTACTCACCGTACCCATTCAGCCATCTACCACTCATCTGTCTGTCCACTCCTCACCCTTCCTGTCTGTCTGTCCATGTACTCGCCGTGTCATCCCCTCTTTCACCCAGTCATCTGCTTAACCCCACCCCCAAGCCTGTCCATCTAGTCACCAAGCCCTTCCCCTACCCCCTCACCCTTCATCCACTGCTCTCCCCATCTGTCCACCCAACGTCCCCTCGTGCAGCCAGTGCCCAGCAGGTGCCCCTTACGTACCAGCCCTGTGCAGGGACAGAGGGGAGTTGGTAGCCGGCTTGGGATGTCACAGGCACGTTCAGTGTCTGCTGCATCGTCAGCCTTAGTAAATGGCTTTTGTACTCCACACGTAACTGCATTCTGAGCACGCCCACCCCCGTGCCACGTGCGCCTACAGGTTGGGACAAGTCGCCCAGGTGTTGAAACCTACCTCTGGCGTGGATGTCACTCAGCCATAACCGTGGTTTTGTAAAGGGTCAGAAGACACTTCTGCAGCTTCAGACACATGGGACCTGAGAGCTGAGTTTGGCACAGATCTCACCTAGTTTCCCCTGTGGCGTCTCAACTAGGGGATGTTGCGCATCCCCCAGCCGCGTGCCCACCCCTAGGACCCCCCCTTCCTCCCCAGGCTGCCTCTTTCATTTTCCCTCCATTCTGGCTGGTAGAACATTTTCCTGAAGAGCTGGAGCCGGGCTGTGTGTGGACGTCCGCACAGCCCCTGTCAGTCACCTCTCCTTTGGGTGTTGTGGGAAGTAGTTTCAGGCAGGGTGGGCTTGCTTGTTGTGCCAACAGGAGCACAGGTATCCTGGCTCAGTAAAGATACTGCCGTGACTGGGAGGTGGAGGCCGAGCGGTGTGCTAGGGTGGGCCTTAGGGCAGGAGAGCAACCCTGGGGCCGGCTCTGCCCCGTGTGTCCTTGGACCAGTCCTCTCCCCACTCCAGCCCTCAGTTCCCCTCCCTTCCATGAGGTGTGGGTGGGTGGTCCCTGAGCCCTGCCATCTCCTACCTGTTGGGCCCTATGTCACACAGGTCGTGGCCCCACCAGCCCCCTCTGGGGAGCCACAGAAGCTGCAGGAGCCACCGACCGCAGCACACCCACCACCAGGTGACCTGAGGGCTGAGGACTTGGGCGAGCCATCCATGGACGAGGCGGCCGTGAAGATCCAGGCGGCCTTTAAGGGCTACAAGGTCCGGAAGGAGATGAAGCAGCAGGAAGGGCCTGTGTTCAGCCGCACCTTTGGGGACACGGAGGCCCAGGTGGGAGACGTCCTGCGCCTGGAGTGTGTGGTGACCAGCAAGGCGGACGTGCAGGCCCACTGGCTGAGGGACGGCGTGGAGCTGGTGGATGGGCGGCACCACCACATCGACCAGCTCAGTGACGGCACCTGCTCTCTGCTGGTCACGGGCCTGGGCCGTGCGGATGCCGGCCGCTATACCTGTCAAGTGAGCAACAAGTTCGGTCATGCAGTCCACAGCGCCTGCGTGGTGGTCAGCAGGACGGAGAGCGAGACCGAGAGCTCGTCGGGGGGTGAGCTGGATGACGCCTTCCGCCGGGCCGCCCGGCGGCTGCACCGACTCTTCCGCACCAAGGGCCCAGCTGAGGTCTCAGATGAGGAGCTCTTCTTCAGTACGGAGGAGGGCAGCGTGGAGCCAGAGGAGCCCGGAGACTGGCAGACGTACCACGAGGATGAGCACTTTGTCTGCATCCGATTCGAGGCCCTTGCTGAGGCCCGTCAGGCTGCCTCCCGCTTCCAGGAGATGTTTGCCACCATGGGGATCGGGGTGGAGATCAACCTCGTGGAGCAAGGGCCCCGTGGGGTAGAGGTGCACATCGGCAAGGTGGCCCCCACGGCGGCTCCGGGGCCAGTGCCCAGCCTGCTGACCTCAGACACGGGTGAGTGCCGTCATCTGCGTGCCACCTTGGTGGGGGGTCTGGAGCTGGGGTCCAGAGGTGGGAGGGGGAGTAGCAGAATTACCCAGGAGTAACCTGGGCTTCAGCATCAGGCTGTTCGCAGAGGCAGCTCAGAGAGGAGGGAAAGGCCCGACTTTGGGGTTCCACAGACCTGAATTTAAATCTTAGCTCTGCCTGTGATTAGCTGTGTGCTTTTGGGCAAGTTGTTATCCTCCCTGAGCCTCATCTGTGAAGTCGGTATGTGAATAATCTTCTAGAGTTTTTTTGTTTTCTTTTTTAATGAGAGTTTGAGATGTAACAAATCTAAAAGGTAGGGTTCCACATGGTCCAGTCTGACGCCATTTCTCATTCAGAGAAAACATAGTCCAGCAGCTAAAAGTAAAGAGTCATTTCGTTATTTACTTGCATCTCCCTAGGAACATTGAAGGGGGCACAATTAATAACCCACAGCCTCAATTCTTGAAACTTCTTCTCATCCCTGAAGCCATTTTGGCTTCAAGTCCCTCACCTGCTTCCACTGGACTCTAAGCCCACACAGACTTTGCCCTTCCTTCACGTATCCTTTCTTCTCCACTGCTGGCCTTCTAGCTCATTTCTATCACAGTAGCTTGGGAACCAAGCTGGCAAAGACAGCATGCTCCGTAAAGAATGAGGAAGAGAGAGACACTTCGACAAACACTAAATTCTCTTTAGCTGTCAGGGTCTGAGAACACGCTCGCACGAACAGTTAGTGTATATGCATGTCTAGCCACCCAAATGGTGGTGCCACGTATGTATGTGGCGGCTGATTCGGGATTTGGTGCCGAGAAGGGTCCCACGAGTAACTCCTGCAACCCTGCCCTGCCCCAGCCCCGGTGTTCCTGACTGAGCTCCAGAACCAAGAGGTGCAGGATGGTTATCCCGTGAGCTTCGACTGCGTGGTGACGGGCCAGCCGGTGCCCAGCGTGCACTGGTTCAAGGACGGGAAGGTGCTGGAAGAGGATGACCACTACATGATCAATGACGACCAGCAGGGCGGCCACCAGCTCATCATCATGGCCGTGGTGCCAGCAGACACGGGTGTCTACCGCTGCCTGGCTGAGAACAGCCTGGGCGTCTCCTCCACCAAAGCTGAGCTCCGCGTGGACCGTGAGTGTTGGTCTTCAGGTTGGGTGGCTCCAGGATGGTCAGTGTGGGGATTGGGTGGTCTCCTGAGCTGGTCTGGGAAGGACAGTGCTAGGGTTGGGAGGCTATTGTATTATAGTTATGTGAGGTTGTAACATTGCAGGAAACTGTGAAGAGTATGTGGGATCTCTGTATTATTTCTTACAACGGCGTGCGAGTGTACAATTATCTCAAAATAAGAAGGAAAAAAAGCTTAAAAAACAGAAGTCAGTGTCTTAAATAAGAAAAAGATCTTACATATTTACTCATTAGGTCCCATTTTCAGTGCTCTTCATTCATTTGTGTGGCTCTAGCTTCTCATCTGGTATTATCTTCTTTCTGCCTGAAAGAGTCCTTTAACATTTCTCGTAGCGCAGATATGCAGGTGATGAATTCTTTCAGCTTTTGTGTGTCTGAAAACGTCTCTATTTTGTTTTTGGTTTTGCAAGATATTTTTGCTGGGACAATTTTTTTATTTCTACAGTTGGAAGGTGTTTCTCCATCATCTCTAGCTCGTATTGTTACCAATCAAAAATATGACATCATCCTTGTTTTTGTTCTTCTGTACGTGCAAAAAAAAAACCCAAACCCGTTGCCATCGAGTTGATCCTGACTCACAGCGACCCTACAGGACAGAGTAGAACTGCCCCATAGGGTTTCCAGAGAGCACCTGGTGGATTCCAACTGCTGACCTTTTGGTTGGCAGCTGTAGCTCTTAACCACTGCACCACCAGGGTTTCCTTCTCCGTACACAGCCTGTCTTGTTCTATATTTTTAAAAATTGAGATATAATTCTCATACCGTAAAATTCAGCATTCAAACAATGTACAATGCGGTGGTTTTTAGTATATTCACAAGGTTGTGCAATGATTACTGCTATCTAATTCCAGAACACTTTTATAGCTCCCTAAGGAAACTCCGTACCCATTCGCAGTCATTCCCCATTCCCTTCACCCTCCTTTCCCCTGGAAGCTACAAATCTGCTTTCTGACTTCATAGATTGGCCTTTTTTGGATATTTCATATAAGTGGAATCATACAATATGTGGTCTTTTGTGTCTGGCTTCTTACACAGTTTGCAGGTTCCATCCGTGTTGTATCATATTACCAGTAATATAATGATTATGACCGAATAATATTCTATTATATGGTTATGTCACATTTTGTTTATCGATTTATCAGATGTTGGACATTTGGGTTGTTTTGGCTGTTATGAATAATGCCGTTATGAACATTGTATACAAGTTTTTGTGTGAACTTCTGTTTTTAGTTGTCTTGGGTACATATTTAGGATTGAAATTGCTGTGTCATATGATAACTCTGTTTGACTTTTTAAGGAACCACCAAACTGTCTTCCACAATGACTGTACCATTTTACATTCCCACCAGCAATGTATGAGGGTTCCAGCTTCTCCACATCCATGCCAACACTTATTATCGGCCATCTCTTTTATATAGTCATTCCCCTTGTGGTTTTGATTTGCATTTCATTGTCGATGTTAGTTGCTGTTGAATCGATTCCAACTCATGGTGACCCCACGTGTTACAGAGTAGAACGGCTCCATAGGATTTTCTTGGCTGTAATCTAACGGAAGCAGATAGCCACACCTATCTTCCACAGTACTGCTGGGTGGATTTGAACCACCAACCTTTAGGTTAGCAGTCTGGTGCAAACCATTTGCATTGAGAATCTTTCCATGTGCTTGTCGGCCGTTTGTATGCCATCCTTGAAGAAATGTCTACTCGAATTCTTTGCCCATTTAAAAAATTAGGTGATTTTCTAAAAAAATTCATTTATTTTGTTGTTGATAATATATATAGCAAAACATACACCAGTTCAACAGTTTCTACATGTACCACTTAGTGACATTGATTATGTTCTTCGATTTGTACAACCATTCTCACCCTCCTTTTCTGAGTTTTTTCTCCCCCATTAACATAAATTCACTGCCCCCTGAGATTCCTATCTAATCTTTCAAGTTGCTATTGCCACTTTGATCCCATATAAATAGTTCTTAAAACAGCATAATGCTCAAGGCGGACATTTTTTGCTAGTTAAGCTAAACTATTGTTTGGTTTTAAGAAGACTTCGGGGGATATTTTTGGTTTAGGCTTAAAGATTATCTCAAGGCAATAGTTTGAGGGCTTCATCTAGCCCCCATGGCTCCAGAAAGTCTGGAGTCCATGAGAATTTGACATTCTGTTCTGCATTTTACCCTTTTTGATCAGGATTCTTCTATGGAATTTTTGGACAAAATGTTCAGTAAGGGTAGCTGGGCACCATCTAGTTCTTCTGGTCTTATGGCAGAGGAGGCAGTTGTTCACGGAGGTGATTAGCCACACATTCCGTATCCTCCTTCTATTCCTGTCTCTACTTTTTCCTCTGTTGCTCCAGGTGAATAGAGACCAATTGTTGTGCCTTGGGTGGCCACTTGGAAGCTTTCAAGACCCCAGGCACCACGCATCGAACTAGGAGGTAGAACGGAAGCACTGAACATGTTATGAGGCCAGTTAACTGGGGTGTCCTATAAAACCATGATCCTAAGCCTCCAAACCAAGAAACCCAATCCCATGAGGTTTTTGTTGTACATAAGCAGCCTCAGCTTCCTTTTTGTCCTTGTTGTAGATGTATCTGTCATACAACTTTTGCCAGTTCGACTTTTACAGGTGTACAATTTATTGAAAACAATTACAATAATCAGCTGTGTAACCCTACCTTTAATCAATGTGATGTTTCCATCATGATTACCCCCTCCTCCCACCCCGATAACCACTAACAAACTTTGTTCTCTATACGTTTTTCTTTTCTTGTCTTTTTATGTAAGTGAGGTCATACAGTATTTGTCCTTTTGTGATTGACTTATTTTACTCAGCATAATGTCTTCCAACTCCATTCATAGTGTGCCATGTATCAAGGCTTCATTTCTCCTACTGGCTGAGTAGTATTCCATTGTATGTATGTACCACATTTTCTTTATTCATTCATCTGTTAACTGGCACTTGGGTTGTTTTCACCTGTTGACTATTGTGAATAGTGCTGCAATGAACATTGGTGTACAAGTCTCTGTTTGAGTCTCTGCTTTCAAGTCTGTTGGGTATATACCTAGGAGTGGAATTGCTGGATCATATGGTAGTTTTATTTTTTGAGGAACTGCCACACTGTTTTCCACAGTGGATTTTGCATTCCCACCAGCGATAGAGAAGGGTTCCAATTTCCCTACGTCCTCGCCAACATTTGTTATTATTGTCTTAGCCATTCTAGTGGGAGTGAAATGGTATCTCATTGTGCTTTTGATTTGTATCTCTCTGGTGGCTGATGACACTGAGCATCTTTTCATGTGTTTGGTGGCCATTTGAATGTCCTCTTTGGTGAAATGTCTATTCAAGTCCTTTGCCTATTTTATGATTGAGTTATTTGTGTTTTTAAGTTGTTGAAGTTTTATACGTATTTTGGTTATTAGATTCTTGTCGGATACATGGTTTCCAAAGATAGTCTCCCAGTCAATAGCTTGTCTTTTTGCTTTTTGGGTGAAGTCTTTTGATGAACAAAAGTTTCTTTATTTATTTCGTCTTTTACCATTTGTGCTTTTGTTATTATATTAGATACTCCATTGTTGGAAAGAGCTCAGGCTACTAACCAAAAGGGCGGCAGTTCAAATCCACCAGCTGCTCCTTGGAAACCCTATGGGGCAGTTCTACTCTGTCCTATAGGGTAGCTAGGAGTTGGAATCGACTCTACAGCACACAACAACAATCCATTGTTAAAAGCTGGGCCTGACAGTGTTGCCCCTGCTTTTTCTGCTAAGAATTTTATGGTTTTAGTTTTTGCACAGTTAGCTTCTTAGTCCATTTTTTAAATTGTTTTGCGTGTGGTATGAGGTGTTGTTTTGTTTTTGAGTTGTAAGAATTCTTTATATATTCTGAATAGGCCCTTATCAGATACATGATTTCCAAATATTTTCTCCCTTTCGTGAGTTGTCTTTTTACTTTCTGGAGAGTGTCTTTTGATGCACAAAAGTTTTTAATTTTAATGGAGTCCAAGTTATCTACTTTTTCTTGGTTGGTTGTGCTTTAGTTGTCCTAAGAAACCGCTGCCTAATCCAAGGTCATGAAGATTTACACCTAAGCTAGAGCCCTGGTGGCTCAGTGGTTAAGAGCTCAGCTGCTAACCAAAAGGTTGACAGTTTGAATCCACCAGCCACGCCTTGGAAACCCAAGGGGGCAGTTCTGCTCTGTCCTGTAGGGTCGCTATGAGTCGGAATCAGCTCAACGGCAATGGGTTTTGGGTTTTTCTCTTCTAAGAATTTTAGAGTTTCAGCTCTTAACATTTAGGACTTTGATCCATCTTGAGTTAATTTTTGTATACAGAGTAGAACTCCAAAGACTGTTTTTTCCCACTGAATTGTCTTGATACCCTTGTCAGAAATCCATTGCCCTGAAGTGGTGAGGGTTTATTTCTGGACTCTCACTTCTTTTCCGCTGATCTGTGTGTTTATCCTAATGCCAGTACCACACTGTCTTAATTGCTGTAGCTTTGTAGTAACTTTTGATATCAGCGAGTGTGAGTATGACAACTTTATTCTTCTTTTTCAAAGTTGTTTTGGCTATTCTGGGTCTCTTGAATTTTCATATGAATTTTAGGACCAGCTTGTCAGTTTCTGCAAAAAAGGTCTCTGGACGTTTTTAAGATGTTTTTTTTTTTTACCACTGGTTTTGAGTAATATCATTATGATGTGTCTCTTTGTACTTTTCTTCATGCTCCTTGTACTTGAAGTTCACTGAGCTTCTTGGAACTTTGGGTTTATAATTTTCATTAAATTTGGAAAATTTGGGGCCGTAACTTAAAAAAATATTCTTTCTGCCCCCTTCCTCATTTGTATAGTAAGCCACTTGAAGTTGTCCCACAGTTCATTAATGTTCTTTTCACTTTCTAAAATTCTTTGTTCTCTCTGTGTTTAATTTTGAGAAGTCTGTATTGCTATGCCTTTACGTTCACTATTCTTTTCTTTTGCAATGTCTGATCGGCTGTTGGAGCCGCATTTGCACAGTGGTTAAGAGCTCTGCTGATAACCAGAGGGTTGGCAGCTCGAATCCACCAGCCGCTCCTTGGAAACCCTATTGGGGCAGTTCTGCTCTGTCCTATAGGGTCACTATGAGTTGGAATTGACTTGATGGCAGTGGGTTTTCAACGGGTTAATCTGCTGTTAATCCCATCTGTCATAGTTATCTAGTGCAGCTGTAACAGAAATCCCACAAGGACATGGCTTTAATGGACAGAAATTTATTTTCTCATAGTTTAGGTGGCTGGAAGTCCCAATTCAGGGCACCAGCTGTAGAGGAAGGCTATGTCTCTTTCGTGGCTCTGGGGGAAGGTCCTTGTCTCTTTTCAGCTTCTGTCCCTCAGTTCTTTGGTGATTTTCATCTGGCGTGGCATCTGTCTTCTCCCTTCTGTGCTTTCTTGCTTTCGTGCCTGATCGTCTCTGTTTATATCTCAAACGTGATTGGTTTAAGACACCCTACACTGATGGGCTAATTAACGTAACAGGAAGAAAACCGTGTTCGCAGATGGGATTACATCCACAGGTGTGGAGGTTAGGATTTACAACACGTATGTTCTGGGGACATGATTCAGTCCCTAACAGCATCCGTTGTATTTTTCACCTCTAGAAGTTCTACTTGAGTCTTTTTAATGTATATTCCATGTCTCTAAATTTTTTGAACATCTGGAATACAGTTCTAAAAACTATTGTAATGTCTTTTTCTGCCGATTCTAGCACCTGTGTGGTTCTGTGTTGGTTTTGATGGGTTAATTTTTATCCACAGCGTTGGTTGTGTTTTCGTCCTCTTTGGATGCCTTGGATGCCTGATGTTGTGAATTTTACCCTGTTTCGGGCTGGATGTTTTGCATTTGTATAAATCTTCTTGAACTTTTTTCTGGGATGTGGTTAAGTTACTTGGAAACAGCTTGATCCTTTCAAGTCTCACCTTTATAATTTACTAGGTGGCTCTGGAACAATGCTCAGTCTAGGGCTAATTATTCCCCCTCCTGAGGCTGAATACTGTACAAATACCCTATGAATTAGGAGTTTTTCCAGTCTTGTTGGTGGAAATAGGCAATCTGCCCGGTTGCGTGAGCTTCGGGCCATGATTCATCTAATCCTTTCGACGGTTCTTCCTCACGTACGTGGGCCGGTCATCACTCCACTGAACACTCGGGGTTTCTGTCTCTGGGCAGCTTTTCCTTCTCTGTCTATGAATTCTAGCTGCCCTTGTCTCCTGGGCTCTCAGTCCCGTTTCCTCAACTCAAGGAGTCTGTGGGCTCTGCCCCCGTTCTCCTCCTCCTTGGGCCTAGAAACCCAAGGCAAACTGGGGCCATCACAGGGCTCCCCTTGTTTGTTTCCTATCTCTACGGGAGCATTCTCCTTCATTTGCCTAATGTCCGGTATCTTGAAATCCATTGTTTTATGGGTTTTTTTTTTGGGGGGGGGTTGGTTGGTTTTGGGTTTTTCTGTTTAGTGTTTTGAGGAATTGCCACACTGCTTTTCACAATGGATGTTCCATTTTGCATTCCCATCAGCCGTGGATAAGGGTTCTGGTGGATAAGGTGGGAGGGTAAGCCTAGTCTCTGTTACTCCATCTTGGCTGGAAACAGAAGTCTCCAGCTATTGGTTTTGAGGCATATATTACGTCATACACACGTTTCCTTGTAGGACGGATTGAAAGGTGCTTCCAGTATCAGTGTCTGCTGCTAATGAAGGCTTGGAATCATGCAGTCTGTACAGTTTGTTGGGTCAAAGAATCTTACATTTAGTTAGCCAAAAACCAAACCAATTGCCATCGAGTCGATTCCCACTCATGGCGACCCCGTATGTCATGCCCGGAAACTCAGCTGGGGCTGGTACCAGCCTGAAGAAATGGCTGCAATGTAGCAGCTGTTTCCTCATGACTGCTTGACTAAAACCAAAAACCAAACCCAATGCTGTCGACTCAATTTCGACTCATAGCAACCCTACAGGACAGAGTAGAACTGCCCCATAGGGTTTCCAAGGAGCAGCTGGTGGATTTGAGCTGCTCACCTTTTGGTTAGGAGCCATAGCTCACTGTAGCTCTTAACCACTGCCCCACTTCTTGACTAGACAGGGTAAATTCTGGGGCTCTCAGGGAAGGCTGCATAGTCAGAACCTGTGATTGCTGAGGTGGCCTCCGGTGCAAAGGCCTTGTTCCAGCTCCACCCTTCCTTTCCCAGTGACAAGCACGGACTATGAAACTGCGGCTGATGCCACAGAGACCTCATCCTACTTCAGTGCTCAAGGCTACGTGTCCAGGTAGGGGGTTAAGCAGAGGGGGGGCAGTGCCCAGGGGACTGACTGCCCCCAGGGACGTGGTGGTACTTAGACTGAGAGAATCCAGAGCCTTCTACCAGGCAGTCTTCTGTCCCCTTGTCCGTCTGCTCAGCGCCCTGTCCGGCCCTGGAGCCCCTAGCTGTTCCGCTTCATGGCTGCACTTTTTCTCTTCTGGCAGCCGGGAACAAGAGGGCACGGAGTCGACTGCAGAGGAGGGGCAGCTGCCCCAGGTGGTGGAGGAGCTGAGAGACCTTCAGGTGGCCCCAGGCACACGCCTGGCCAAATTCCACCTCAAGGTGAAAGGTGAGGGGAGAGGGAGTGAGGGGCACCACGGAGGGGTGGAGGGCCTCCATCAGAGCAGCCCCCGTTCAGCCACAGTGGGGAGACAATCCCACCAGGGAGAGTCTGGCTGGCCCCAAAGCACTGCTTCCTCTCTGGGTGCTGTTCTGCACACACACCCCCAACAGGCCGGCACCTATCACGAGTGACATGGGGTCTCTGAGGGATCCCATCATGGTGACTTATCTTCCTCCACCATCTGGAGAACATAGTGCTCCAACCCGCCCCACCTGCACCTGGAGAGAGGCAGGGCCCCCTGCCCACTGGGCAGGTGGGCCTGTGCTACCATGCGCTCCCTGTGGCTCCAGGCTACCCAACACCTCACCTGTACTGGTTCAAGGACGGGCAGCCCCTGTCCACATCCGCCCGCATCCGCATGACCGACAAGAAGACAGTACACACCCTGGAGATCCTCTCGGTCACCAGGGAGGACGCCGGCCAGTACTCAGCCTACATCAGCAATGCCGTTGGGGCAGCCTACTCGTCTGCCCGGCTCCTGGTGCGAGGTGGGTGTCAGAGGGACAGGGCAGAGAGCAGTGCGGGCCCCGGACAGTGTCCAAGCCAGTGGACATCTGCTGCACACCCTGCCAAAGCCGACCTGGGGACCATGACCCCATAGTCACTCATCCTGCATGCCCCGGTGTCACAGACGGCCTGAAGGGACTGCGGGGGCGGGGGTCCAGGGCACGCTCACGGTTGGGGCCCTCATCCTGACTGTTCGGCAAGCCAGCCATGAAGTCAGCTCAGGGCAGGCTTCTCGGCTACGGTGGAACCATAAGGAAGGATCTGGTGGTAACTTGGGTGATCAAGGTCCACACTTCGTGAACACTGAACGTTAAATCCAAGTTTGTGGCAGACTCACTTGTGCCAAAACCGGGCCTCGCCTGGCACATCGGATGCCCTTCACGGCCTTCGTTTACACTGCTTGATGCCACCCCAATATTGGGTGCAGGAGCAGCATGTGCTGGTCACAGGGTGCGGCCTACCTCTGCTGGTGGGTAAGGAGGGCGCAGGTAAAACCTGCGTGGGTGTGGATTCCAGGACCCACCTGGTGCGGTCTCTGGTAAGGGATTATAGACTTACACCATCATGGGTGGGGCTTCCCTTGAGATCCCACCCACCATGGGCAGACGGAGACCTCTGCTGTCCTCTCACATGGCCCTGGGTGCAGGATGGAGGGTCGGGAGATGCATTCCTGCTGGGGGCCTAACTTCGGCTCTCTTCCAGGCCTGGATGAACCAGAAGAGAAGCCAGTGTCGGGTAAGACAGCCCCAGATGGGTCAGTGGTGTACCCCAGGCGCTGGGGCAGGCAGGGTGGGGCTGTGCCAGACTGGAGTGGACACTGACCGTCCTAGGCCTGGGGCTGGCCGCTGTGTGCACAGGGGCCAGGAGGGGCCAGATCGTCGGGCACCCCGGGGACTTGATTAGCTAGGAGGGGAGTGGAGGAATCTCCCAGGGCCAGCTGGGAGGAAGGAGAGCTGGGCATGGGCTGCAGAGGCCAGGTGGCTTCCCCGAGGTGGTGCAGGGGCCCTGGGATCCAGGGGTCATGCTGGGCAGGTGTGATGGGACTTGGAGCCACACACGGCCGGGAAGCAGGGCTCCTGGACAAGTGCCACTACCTGCCCCGATTTCCCATCCAGATGTGCAGGAGCAGCTGGTGCCACCCCGAATACTGGAGAGGTTCACCCCCAAAAAGGTGAAGAAGGGCTCCAGCATCACCTTCTCAGTGAAGGTGGAAGGTAGGGCCCCCAATAACAACCTCTCCCTGCCCCGCTGCACAGCCTCACCCCCCTGAGAGGGGCCAAGGTAGCCCCCGCCCCAGAGGCCCTGCTTCCCAGTGTCGATGTACCCACCTCCTGTCTGCACACCCCACAGG
Organism: Trichechus manatus latirostris; assembly: GCF_000243295.1. NCBI lineage: Eukaryota > Metazoa > Chordata > Mammalia > Sirenia > Trichechidae > Trichechus > Trichechus manatus. The sequence goes on from NW_004444064.1 coordinate 1,533,287, forward strand.
CTGCCCAGCCCCAGCCGTGCACTGGCTGCGGGAAGAGGCCGCTCAGGGCGTGCTGTGGATCGGGCCCGACACGCCGGGCTGCACGGTGGCCAGCTCTGGGCAGCAGCACAGCCTGGTCCTGCTAGATGTGGGCCAGCAGCACCAGGGCACCTACACCTGCATTGCCACCAACGCCGCGGGCCAGGCGCTCTGCTCTGCCAGCCTGCACGTCTCTGGCCGTGAGTGGGGCTGGGCCGGGGCCGGGGTTGCAGGTAGGAGCGGGGGTCGCGGGTGGCCCCAGGCCCCCACCCAGAGCCCTCGCCCCTTTTCCTCTCTCCCTCCCCGGGGCTTTCCGAGGCGGGCTGGCCTAGGAGCAGGGGAGGCCCCAGAACAGGTCAGAGCCCCCCTGCCTGGGGTGCGGTGCCCACCTGAGGGCCCCACATAGGCCCCTCCTGGGCACTCCTGTCACCCCGGAAGTCCCACTCCCAAGCGCCCCTGCGCCCGTCCGTGGGCTGGTGAGGTAGGGCAGGTACCTGCTCTTTGCCACCGTCTGCATGGCTGCAATGCCGGGGCACAGCCTGAGGCAGGCCGGCCCCCTCCTCAGGACTCTGGAGGACCCCTGGGTGACCCAGAACCCCCGGCAGGAGTCCAGGCTCAGAGTCTGAGCTCGGCGGGGCCCAGGACCTGGGGCGGGGCTGTCCTGATGGCTCACTGGTTCCGTTCTCCCGACAGTGCCCAAGGAATCCGGGGCGGTGGAGCAGCAGGGGGGTGCGAAGGAGGCACTCATCTCCACCTTCCTGCAGGGGTGAGTCGAGCCTGTGTGGCCAGGCAGGGACCAGGGCCAGGGAGGCAGACACCCTGCAGGTGGGAGTGGCGCTGCTGTACTGGGAACCCCCCCCTTTATAGACCGTGTGGTTGGGCCAGCCTCGTCCCTCTCTGTGCCTCAGTTTCCCCATCATAGAACGAGGCTTCCCCCAAGGCCCTTGCAGTGTGCAAGCCGCCTGGCTGGGCTTTGCTGGGCCCTTGCCCTCAGACCCTCTTTCTGTCAGAGCTCCTGCCTGTGGGCAGAGGTCAGGGCCATCCCAAGCCACTGGTGACACCACTGGCCCACCCCCCCTTTAGGACAGAAGCCGTCTCCACCCAGCTGTCGGAGTCCGTGGGATTCAGCGACCTGGCAGGGCAGAGGAAAGGTAGGGGCTGGGGGTGCATGTCTGGGAGAGTCGGCCTGCCTCAGAGGAGGCCGCCCACTGGCCGGCCGAGTCCCTGCCCTGGTCTGGCCTGACCCTGCTCGTGGGTGCTGAGTCTGACCTCTGGCTGGTGGCTGCAGCCCTGCTCTGCCCGGGCCTGGCCCCTTATGGGTGCGGAGTCTGAGCTCTGGCTGGTGGCTGCAGCCCTGCTCTGCCCGGGCCTGGCCCCTTATGGGTGCGGAGTCTGAGCTCTGGCTGGTGGCCGCAGCCCTGCTCTGCCCTGGCCTGGCCCCGCTCGTGGGTGCTGAGTCTGAGCTCTGGCTGGTGGCTGAGGCCCTGCCGGGCCTGGCCGTGGATCTGGGAGCTGTGGAGACAGCTCCGGGCTGGCTGACCGTGGCCCACAGCTCATATCTAGCAGATGATTGCTTTGTGAACGTGGGGGTGTATCTGGCCCTGCTGCGGGGGGTGGGAGGGATGACAGGGACAGTGGGGAGACCGGGCTGGCAGGGCCTTCCACCTGGTGGCATGGGGCTGGGCAGTGTGGGGCGGGGTGGTGGGAGAGGGGCCACTCCGTCTCCTGCTTCTCCTGCTCCCTCCACAGCTGCCTCCAAGCATCTTGGGGTGTCTTCTAACTTTATTTTTGGTGGAAAATGCTAAGTGAGGGGAGGATGTGGCGCCTCCCGTGTGCCTGTCCCCCACCCCGTGGCTATCACCGTATTCACACTTACTCTTCCTCACTTCCTGCCCCACCTGGGGCCAGTCGGAGGCACATCCCAGGCCTCTCAGTTCATCCCCAATCCGACCGCAGCAAAGAGCCCGCAGCCTGCCGTGGCCCCTGTCTCAGCTGACAGCAATTCCTCCCCCTGGCTGCTCAGGCTAAAGTGGGGGTGCCCATCTCGGCTCCCCCAGCGCTGCCTGCGGCCCTCAGTCCTCTTGCCTCTCCTTCAGAGCATGTCGTGGACTTGTCCCTTCTCCTGCCGTCTTGCTGAGACCCTGTGCCCGCCCTGGCCCCTCATCAACCTCTTCCAGGCCCACCCGCCATGGCTCCTGCAGCCCGCAGCCCCATCTGCAGGCTGCACGGCCTCCCACTCCCCGGGATCTGGCCCCCATCATGCTCCATCCCTCAACTCTGTCCTTGCCCCTCACTGGCTTCCTGCTGTCCCCCCTACCTGGACACGATGCCCCAGTATTCTTGGTCCTCCCCCATAGCCACCCGCAGCCAGTAAGGCCCCATCTGTGCCTCGCCTGCCCCCTTCCCTATCACCTCCATCTGGGAGCAGTTCTGTGCATGCACAGCCCCCCCCAGAATGGTGCACCGTGCGTTGGAGGTGGTGCAGTCTTGGGTGAGAACAGGGCCAGGCACAGGGTGCTCAGTCCATGTCGCTGGTGCGCGCCTGACTGCGTGGAGCTTTTGTGCCCCCAGGGGAACCGTCTGCAGCAGAGCAGGCTCGCGGCCACCTGTCCCTCGCCGAGGTCGGTACTGAGGAGTTCCTTGAGAAGCTCACCTCCCAGATCACGGAGATGGTGTCAGCCAAAATCACCCGGGGTAGGCAGGCCGATAGCTGTGCTGGTGCCCAGCGTCCATGTCCCGAAGGTCCTGACAGTGGGGTGGCTGTGATGGCGAGCCTGGGGGCTCCCCCCAGCTCCTGCCCTGGGGACCTGAACGTGTGGTGGGGGCCGTGGGCACGGGAGGCTGTCTGGCAGGGTCCCAGGCCCTTCCCTGGGTGTGACGTGTCCTTGTGCCCCTCCAGCCCGCCTGCAGGTGCCCGGAGGTGACAGTGACGAGGAGTCCAAGACTCCCTCCCCGTCACCCCGGCACGGCCGCTCACGGCCCTCCTCCAGTGTCCAGGAGTCCTCCTCGGAGTCGGAGGATGGTGACCCCCGTGGTGAGGTACGCGGCCCCCAGCCCCACGGGGTCGGGGCCCGGCTGTGGTGGCCCTTGGGGACCGAGGCGGGGAGAGAGCGGGCCCTGCTGAAGAGAAGGTGCAGAACCGTGAGGGGCGGGAGGAGGCGGGGCCCGAAAGGCCTGGAGGAGCAGCTGTGCGTCTTGGCTGGGTCCTGATGTTTTGAAGAAAGTGACTTTGGGCGGATTAGCTGAAACCGCCTCGGTGTTAGAGGTGGGTCAAGTAGACGCCACACAAGAGGATGTAATCCTTCTCCTGTGAAATGCCGCGAGGTTAGTAAATCCTCCGAAAAGAAACTGACTTAGCAGGTGCGTGGACCCGTTGTAGACGTCACCTCTGTGAGGGGTGTGCTCTGAGTGCAGTGAGTTCTGACACGTGAGCACACCTGTGCACCCAAGATCACACTCAGATACCCCCCGGGCTCCCT
>NW_004444064.1:1537716-1556733 GCF_000243295.1 Trichechus manatus latirostris
CCCCACACAGGATGGCTTCCTTCTCTATGTAATGCCCATTGACCCCCAAGTTAAAAGAAAAGAGGGAAGGAAAAGAAAGAAACAGTGCTTTCTAGAGTGCTCCAAGAGCGCAGAAAAGGACAGGACCCCGGAGGGGACCAGAGCCCCCAGAGGGGACCAGAGCCCCCGGAGGGGACCAGAGCCCCCACGGGCCTCGTGGGGTAGCAGGCTCTGGGTCTGGCCTGGAATGGTGGTCCTCACCACCCAGTGACTGCAGCGAGCCTGCCTGCTGGTAAAATCCATTTGTTTGTTCATTCCTTCATTCGTTCAGACGATGCATCTGGTGCCTACTGTTCGTGTTAGGGTTAGGGGTGCTATGTTTGTGCATTTGTAGGGTCACAGGGAAACAGGCAGTGAGCGAGAACCAAGGATAGGCAGCCTTGACCTGGGGGGAAGGCATGGGTTACCCACATTCCTGCTGTTCTCGTGGAGGTGGGAGCCAGCAGGTGTGTGGAATGATTTCTGGGCCAGCCCCTGCCCTGCAGGTTGGGGTCTCTGAGGACCCCAGGGGTTGTTGGGGCCTTGGGAGGCCTGCTTAGCCTTCTCTGCGTTTTTCTGACTCCCACCCAGATCTTTGACATCTATGTGGTCACGGCCGACTACCTTCCACTGGGGGCAGAGCAGGACGCCATCACGCTGAGGGAGGGCCAGTATGTGGAGGTCCTGGACTCCGCACACCCACTGCGCTGGCTTGTGCGCACCAAGCCCACCAAGTCCAGCCCCTCACGGCAAGGCTGGGTGTCGCCCGCCTACCTGGACAGGAGGCTCAAGGTGCCTGGGGCCTGAGGTGGGGGTAGGGGAAGCAACAGCAAGCCTGACCCCTTTCTGGCCCTGCCCACGGCCCTGCCACCTTGTGGTGGCGCAGGCAGGCCACTGTATGACCCAGTCCTGGTTCTCACCAGCTCTCGCCCGAGTTGGGGACTGCCGAGGCTCCTGAGTTCCCTGGGGAGGTCATGTCTGAGGACGAATACAAGATGAGGCTGAGGTGAGAGGTGGGTTGGGTGGGAGAGGGCTGCCCTGGGCTCACGGTGCGCTCTGACGCTTGCCCTCATACGGGGCTCAGGCCCTGGCTTTGGAGGGCGTTAGGGTCCTGGCCATAGTGTTTTATGGGAAATCTGGAACCCTTTGGGAACTTCTGAATAGCTAATTCCACAGCCGCCTCCTGGGGATGGAGCTGAGGCCGAAGGAAAGCAGGCCAGGGGCCTGACTCTGCTCCTGGCTCCTGGTGTTCACTGTGGGCTCACGCTGAGCAGGCTTGGGGCTGTAGGAGTCCTTGCCTCAGGACCTCACAGCGGCAGGGGCAGCCTTGCCAGGGCGGGAGGCGTGTGAGGCCATATGCTGTCTTGCCCGTTTATGACGGTAGGTGGCAGGCTGCACTCAATAAGGAGATGGAAATAGAGGGAGTTGCCGAGTCCAGGCCCCCGTCTAGCAGGTGAAGAGACAGGCCTGGAGAGGGGACAGACTTTGCCTCCAAGCACACGGTGCCCTGGCCCCAGCACAGGAGGCAGGCCCCCCATGGCCTCCCTCTCGCTCCCCCAGTTCCGTCATCCAGGACCTGCTGAGCTCGGAGCAGACCTTTGTCAGCATGCTGCAGTTCCTGCAGGCCCACCACATGCAGCACCTGGAGCGCTGTCCCCACGCGCCCGCCGCCGTGGCCAGCCAGAAGGCGGTCATCTTCCGCAACGTGCAGGACATCGGCCACTTCCACAGCAGGTGGGCTGGGTGCTCCACATACAGGTGGACCCAGGGGCCGGCCCTTGTGGTGGGCGGGCAAGAGGCGACAGCTAGAGCAGGAGCAGAGGAGGTGAGAACCGGTGCGCTGACGTGACCCCGTCAGTGCACACCTGTGTACCCTGAGGAGCTTCCACGAGGACACCTGCAGTATACCTGCCTGCTGACGAGTGTGCCTCATGTCCAGGTGTGTGCACACCTGCACACACACATCTGCACACACATGCATGCCTGTGCAATGTGCATACAGAATACATATGCATACACATGTATGTTCTCAGACCTGTACACAGTGCCTATGTGCGTGTGCAGTCACGTAAGTGTGCATGCTGCATGTACCTTCGAACCTGCGAATACATGTACACATCTGCATATGTGTGCACACCAACACACATGTGTATACCTGCAAATACACACACATGCCAGCATACATGTGCGCACCATCTGTGCATACACATCCACCCATACACACGTGTGCACATGCATACGATGTACTGCTGCATGCATGTACACACACACATGCATGTCTGCACGCACACACCTGAAACGCATGTCAACATGCACACATACACGCCTCACACACATGCATTCATGTATGTGCACACTCACCCACACACGTGCACACTGCACACGTGTCCACCCACACAGACACGCACACCCACACCCATGTTCATACCTACCACATGCACACACACATGCGTGCTTACACCCGTGTACATATGTACATGTGCTCACTTGTACACACACGCACACCTGCATACACACACACCCATACGCACACGCCCCCTGCAGCCTGGCACTGACTCTCAGCTCTCCAGGACTGCCAGGAAACCAGCCCTTGGGCAGGGCTCTACCTGTTTCCTCCCGAAGCTGAAGGCTCAGGGCTGGGTGGGCGGGGCAGGTGGCAGGTCCTGATGTCACTCGAGGCCCCTCTGGCTTTGCTGGGCCTGGACCTCACCCCTGACTGCCGTCCCCGCCACGCAGCTTCCTGAAGGAGCTGCAGAAGTGTGACAGTGATGATGACGTGGCCATGTGCTTCATCAAGAACAAGGCAGCCTTTGCGAAGTACCTGGAGTTCCTGGTGGGCCGTGTGCAGGCCGAGTCGGTGGTTGTCAGCACGGCTGTCCAGGAGTTCTACAAGGTGCCACCTGCCCCCAGCCTGGAGGAGCCCCAGCCCTGCCCGCCCCACCCTGCTCCTAGGCCTCCAGTTTTCAGCTCACCCCAGCCGCCCCGTGAGGCCCATCCATCATCCACCAAGCCCGTGTTCATCTTCTCTGAGCCTCAGCCCCCACCACAGCCCTGCCTAGACCCCTCCTTGGGCCCTGGCCTCGTGAGGAAAGCGGACAGAGCCCACCCCCCAGATCTACACTCCCCGGGCTGCTTGTTCCACCTGCCTGAGCCTCATGCCCCCCACCTGTCTGAGGGTGACGCTGACTGTTGCCCAGTATGGGTGAGGGCTAATGAGTCCCATGGGTTGCTGGTCCTGTGGGTAGGCCACTCCCGAGGCCCTGGTCCATCAGCTCTCCAGGGCCCTCCCTGCACTGCCAGCCACTCCAGGCCTGGTGGGGTGGCGGGGTGGGCAGCGTCCCCTGACTCCTGTCTTCATCCCTGCCCCCTGGGGCCCCACACAAGTCCCGGCCTCCGCCTGTCCTCCTCAGAGCCTGCGTGGCTCCAGGCTGGGTGCGTGCAGTGGGGTCCTTCCGGGACTTCCCGTCCCTGCCCTGAGACCCGCCCTGTGGTTCTGACAGAAATACGCTGAGGAGGTGCTGTGTGCGGCAGACCCCTCGCAGCCCCCGCCTCCGCCGCTGCAGCATTACCTGGAGCAGCCCACCGAGCGGATCCAGCAGTACCAGACCATCCTCAAGGTGCGCAGGCCCTGCCGCTGCCCTGCCCCCGGCCCCGTTCCTGTCTCCCGGCTCAGGGGCCGCAGCCTCTGACCCACCTCCTTGCTGCGTGGCAGGACCTGATCCGTAACAAGGCGAGGAACGGGCAGAACTGCGCGCTGCTGGAACAGGCCTACGCCATGGTGTCGGCCCTGCCCCAGCGCGCCGAGAACAAGCTGCACGTGTCACTCATAGAGAACTACCCGGGCACCCTGGAGGCCCTGGGCGAGCCCATGCGGCAGGTCTGGCCGCGACCCTCCCCCATGTTTCCTCGGGGTGCCAGTGCGGGGCTCTGGATGGTGGAGGGTGGGGTGCACGGGGCGGGAGGGCTGTACCCTGGTGAGGGGGACTCCCTGACCACACCTGACCGCATCCCCAGGGCCACTTCATTGTGTGGGAAGGGGCGCCCGGTGCCCGGATGCCCTGGAAAGGGCACAACCGCCATGTCTTCCTCTTCCCCAACCACCTGGTGATCTGTAAGCCCAAGCGGGACTCGAGGACCGACACCTTCAGCTATGTCTTCAGGAATATGATGAAGGTTTGCGGGGCTGCCGGGTGGCCACTGGACCGTTCTATAGAAAGTGGGGCTGTGCGGGAAGGAGGGCCGTGTCCCGTCCACGGAGGTTCCTGGTGCCCAGGCAAGGACAGAGACTGATACCAGAGGCCAGTCCTGGGGCTGCTGTCCCAGAGGGAGCCTCAGGACGGCCCCGGGGGGCTCAGGGCCTTTCCCTGCTCTTCTCCGTGGGCAGAGTCCCAGCTCTGGCAGCAGCCCCCAGGTCCCGTGTCCTGGAGGGATCCGTGGGCAGCTAGGGCAGGAGCGAGGAGGTGAGAGCGCTGTGCTGACATGGCCCCATTGGTGCACACCTCTACCTGGACGCATACCCTCGGGAGCATGGGCACCTGCTGCACGCTGACTGCCCTCCCGCTGATGCCCCCCCAGCTGAGCAGCATCGACCTGAACGACCAGGTGGAGGGTGACGATCGTGCTTTCGAGGTGTGGCACGAGCGAGAGGACTCGGTACGCAAGTACCTGCTGCAGGCACGCACGGTCATCATCAAGAACTCGTGGGTGAAGGAGATCTGCAGCATCCAGCAGCGCCTGGCCCTGCCCGTCTGGCGTGAGTGCCTCCTGGGTGGGGGTGGGAGGCCCTTGGGTGCCCAACTGTCTGGCTCGGGTGCCACCCAGACCGGCGCGTCCCTGAAGCCTGGGGTGCCTGAATGCTCGGCCCTTGCCCCACTCCCTGGGTAGGCACAATAGGCTGGGCCCTTTCTTGCGGGGAGACAGCTTGGTCCTCACCCTGGGTCAGCTCAGTGTGGGCGCAATGGCTGCAGCCCCGGGGCCTGAAGCCAGCCTGACCTCCATGGTGCCCCCTCCCCAAGGCCTCTCACTCACTCAGCGTTCCAGCCAATTTGACATCAGGTCCCCTCAAGCTGGGTGTTAGCTGACCGTGACCTGAGCGTGGGGAGGAGGACAGGAACCCCCCTGGAGGCCTTGGGTCACACAGAGTAGGGCCAAGAGACAGGCGGTGTCCTGGGCTCTGTGCACAGGGCCCTGGAGCAGAGTTCAGGGAGCGGAGACGCTCTAGCAGCCCTGGGCCTCACTCTCCCGACAGTGGTCCAGGGACAGATAGCCGCTCCCCATCCAACCCGGTGGGCGAACACGCTCCTTTTCACCGTCCCCACCACTCCCCACTAACACCCAGCCTGTCTCGCTCAACCTCGGCTCCCACCGGCCCCTGAGTGTGGGGCCCTGGGTGAAGACACTGAGGTCGGTCCCTCTAGCAACCCTGTCCTCTGACGTGGGCTTCCGAAAAGCAAGAAGTCGGGCCCTGAAATCTGACACAGGGACGGGCATCGGTCTCCCCAGGGCTGCCCAGGCTCCACTCAGGCCCACTCATGAGCCCAGACGCCCCCACAGAGGTCTAGAGCCCCGCCCTGTGTGTCCTCAGGTCCCCCGGATTTCGAAGAGGAGCTGGCAGACTGCACAGCTGAGCTGGGGGAGACAGTCAAGCTGGCCTGCCTTGTGACAGGCACGCCCAAGCCCATCGTCAGCTGGTACAAAGGTAGGCTCCACGCTGGGGATCCCCACCCCCGTGTCGGGGCTTCCCAACCAAGGCTGCTGCCTGCCCGGGAGACAGGCCAAGACAGAGCTGGGACAGGTGCAGGTCTGGCCAGAGTGGGCCTGGAGGGTCCCCCTGGGCCAGGAGCAGGAGGGCAGGCTACCTGATCACTCGCCCACCCCTGAATCAACGGCAGCCTGGTGAACGCAGCACAAGTGGACGTGGTGGCGCAGAGGAGAGCAGTGCTCAGGCCTGCGTGAGGACACTAACATGGTGGCCCACCCACCAGAGTCCCATGCATTGGTTCATCAGTTAAGAAACGCCTGTCGAGCACCCGGGCGCTGTTCTAGGTGCTGGGAGAGAGCAGCGAGACAGACCTAATTAGGGGACGGATACATGAGCGTGTGACAAAGTCAGCCACTTATGTGGCCATCAGGAGACGCCAGCCCGGGCCTCTCTCAGGTGGCCACGTTAGAAGAGCTCAGAGGGCTGGCGAGTCAGCCACAAGAGGCCTTGGGTGGGTGGGCACAGGTGGAGGCCCTGAGACAGGCAGAACTCCGGGCATCGGGGTGGCATTCATGGCCAGATGAACAGAATGAACCACGGGGGATGAGGGCAGTGATGATGCTGGGCCTTGGGGGTGTCAAAAAGCAATCAAAGCACAAAGATTAAATCACACAGGGTTTGTTCAAGCAGTTTATTTGTATGCACATAGGGAAAACTTCCTGTTCAGAGAAACAAAGGGTTCCATCTTAGATTGGCTACAATGAGAATTATAAAGAGAAAGGAGCAAGTACAGAGAAGCATATTAGCTGTTGTCTAACCTTAACACAAATCATGGTTTCTTTCTTTCCTGAGATTGCCAGGCAGGCTTTGGGACCTGGCCGAAATAGCTCGATCACTCAGAAAACTCCAAAGGATTAGAATCGTCTTTTCGGGAAACAAAGGCAAAGATTAAGTTCACTCTGCGGTGAAGTTAAATTCTTTGCACAAGGTGGACATGGACTCATGGTTGTCACAGATGTCTTATCCCAGAAGGGGTTGCAGATTTTATGGTCACCATGTCTCCACCCTGTCTCCTTGTTAGCAACATGAGTACATTCCACATTGGTCAGTGACCTCCGTGAGTTTCCTGTGTACTCAGAGGACACGATCAATCTGGGGCCTCAGTTTCCCTTATTATTAACAGTCCCACCTGGGATCATCCTCGCAGGGATACTGAGAGCTTGACCAGATATCTTGGTTGCCACTAGTGGAGATCTTCATCAACACAGTCTGATGCCTGAGCGTGTTGTCCCCCTTGCTTCTGTCGGCTGCTGATGGTGGTACCATTTGTGATCTCAGCGGCTGCTCACGTGCAGTGAAGATCATGAGCTCACACATGTTAGGAAGGTGACTATACTCCATGACTAAGTGGACAATACCCAAGGTTTGAAAAATTCCCCTGAGCCAAAGACCCAGAACTGAAATTTAGCTAGGGGAATAAATGCCATGGTGCTTCTGGTTTTACTTTGGCCAATTCAGCAGCTAAGTTGTGGCACTGAATTTTCTAATTCTAATGCTACTATCTCTAATACCATTTTTTTTAAATTGTGCTTTAAGTGAAAGTTTACAATTCAAGTTAGTCTCCCATACAAAAATTCATACATACATTGTTTTGTGACCCTAATTGGCTCTCCCTATACTGTACTGTGACAACACATTCCTCCTTCCCACCCCGGATTTCCCATGTCCATTCAACCAGCTCCTGACCCTCTCTGCCTTCTCATCTCGCCTCCGGGCAGGAGCTGCCCGTTCGGTCTCATGTATCTACTTGAGCTAAGAAGCACACTCTTCATGAGTATCATTTCATATCCTATAGTCCAGTCTAATCTTTGTCTGAAGACTTGGCCTCGGGAATGGTTTTAGTTCTGGGTTGACAGAGAATCCGGGGGCCATGCTTTCGGGGGTTCCTCTAGTCTCAGTCAGACCATTAAGTCTGGTCTTTTTACTAGCATTTGAGTTCTGCACCCTACTTCTCTTCTGCTCCATCAGGGACCCTCTGTTGTGTTCCCTGTCAGGGCAGTCATTGGTGGTAGCCAGGCACCATCTAGTTCTTCTGGTCTCAGGCTGATGAAGTCTCTGGTTTACGTGGCCCTTTCTGTCTCTAGAGCTAATACTTTCCTTGTGTCTTTGGTGTTCTTCATTCTCCTTTACTCCAGGTGGGTTGGGACCAATTGATGCATCTTAGATGGCCGCGCGCTAGCTTTTAAGACCACAGATGCCACTCACCAAAATAGGATGCAGAACATTTTCTTAATAAACTTTGTTACACCAGTTGACCTAGATGTCCCCTGAAAGCTGGGTCCCCAGACCTCTGCCCCTGTTACTCTGTTCCTCCAGGTGTTTGTCTTATACCGTTTTTAATATGAAAGTGTATCTCCCAACACAAGACTAAAGGAACTCTTCCCCTAGCTGAGCAACCTATAAGTTTACTTTCCGGTTAGAGATTCTGTTAAACTTCAACTTAGTGCTGCGTCTAAATGGGCAATAGTTTGTTCTCTTGTTTTTACATTGTTGGTCTATTTTTCCCTTTGGGTGACTGATTACATGTAGACACATAGGTAAAAGCTCTGTAACAAGAACCAGCTCAATCTGCAGGTAGAAAACAAAACCAGTAGTTGTAGATAGTTCACACAGATGTAAAACAGCTCAAAGACAATGAACAACACCAGAATCTGACAGCCCACAGGGCTTGCTGTAATTTTCTATTGAAACATAAACTTTCTCTCTGCAGTCACCCTCCTTTGATCAAAAGACAATCTCAAAGCAGAGTTATCCTTGATCTAAAAATAAGGCTGTCCATCACCATTTACATGGTGCAGCAAGAGTGGTAATTTATCACATGGCCTTCTAAGTCTGCTTTGCTGGGAATTTTCATAAGGAGTCTCAGATTGAGCTCATAACAGCCTCTTGAGGCTAGGAAGCCAAGCCGAGAACTTGTCACCAGATTTCACCTATAGTACTCACAGTTTTGGGTGAGTTCCTCTCTTTTCAAGGTCCCAAAATATCATAAGGTTCCTGGGCCTGCCAGGAAGTAACCTTCCTTACTCACCTGTAAGGCTGGGGACCTGGAAGCCAGGTATAGGCCAGTTTCCCTGGGAGGACTTTGTAAACACTGGCTCCGTAAAGTCAACCTTAGCTCCTTAAAAGTGTCTTGTTATACCTGATCTTATGAGCATCATTTTTAAATATGATGTTCTAATCAAAGCTTGGTTATATAACCAAGGTTTCCAGTTATGTCCAATTAAGTTCTTACCAAACTTATGTAAATAATTCCATTGCTATAAAATTAAGAACGCTCATTAAGAGTTTTCCAATTCCAGAGGATCAGGCGGAGAGAAAAAGATAAACATTTCATTTTTGTTCACAACAGCGTGTTGTTGTTGTTAGGTACCGTCGAGTCAGTTCTGACTCATAGTGACCCTACGTACAACAGAATGAAACACTGCCCTGTCCTGTGCCATCCTCATAATCGTTGTTATACTCGAGCCCGTTGTTGCAGCCACTGTGTCCATCTATCTCGTTGAGGGTTGTCTTCTTTTTTGTTGACCCTCTGCTTTACCAAGTATGATGTCCACATCATTAAGGTCAGCTCTACTTTGAGGAGGCAGCTTTTCCCCAGTCATCTTTTGAGTGCCTTCCAACCTGAGAGGCTCATCTTCCAGCACTATATCAGACAATGTTCTGCTGCTATTCATAAGGTTTTCACTGGCTAATTCTTTGCAAAAGTAGACCGCTGGGTCCTTCTTCCTAGTTTGTCTTAGTCTGGAAGCTCAGCTGAAACCTGTCTTTCATGGATGACCCTGCTGGTATTTGAATACTGGTGGCATAGCTTCCAGCAAGCAACATGCAAGCCCCCACAGTACGACAGACTGACAGACACATGACAATAGCATAGTCTACTAAATTATCATGAGTTACAGTTAAGAAAAAGAGATTCTTTATATTTGGAAAAGAGAACATTAAACAGCAGTACTCTAAACAAAACCTATAATAATCTTTCAGTCCACTCAGTTGTATGTGATGAATTTCTGTTCCACTCAGTCTTTGGTTTGCCATCTCATGCACCCCTCAGTTTCTCCACGAGAGTTCTGGAAATCTTGATTCAGTCCAGTTGTTCAAGCTAGTGTCATTGGGAGTCTATGCACAAAATATTTGGTATAGTCTTTTTCGTAGGTCTCTGAGGTAGTCTCTCTTTGTTGAGATACTCTGGCACTTTCAAGGCATCATCAAAGTAAAAAAAAACTGTAGATGATAAGTCTTGAAACCGCCACGGGTAACTTACCATTTAACAATTTTTAAAAGTGAAAGAGCTGATGAGAATTTATTACAAAAATAATGCAGTTGATGAGGAAATTTGATTGTTTCTGTGGTATGCAAAGCAAAATAAAGTCAATTCAAAAAATTTTAGATAGAAGAATATCTCTGAGCATAATGATTAACCCTATTTTCAAAGAAGAGTGGATATTATACCTAATTTATGAAAATGTGTGAACATAATCTTTAGAGAGAAAGGAACTTCAGACATAACATGTAATGATCCTGAAACATAACGTAAATGATACCAAGTACATAGTTACTTGGTATATAGTTGGAAACCCTGGTGGCGTAGTGGTTAAGAGCTACGGCTGCTAACCAAAAGGTCGGCAGTTTGAATCCACCAGGCGTTCCTTGGAAACCCTATGGGGCAGTTCTACTCTGTCCTATACGGTCGCTGTGAGTCGGAATTGACGGCAACGGATTAAGTATATAGTTAGGCTACATCAAGAATATACCAGGATTATCAAGTAAAGAGATCTGGTAACCTGGAGTAGGTTCTAACCATCTGAATATTAGTAAAACTCCATAGGTTAGCGCTGTAAATCCCTAGTTGAAAACCACCGGCCTAGATGATGCTAGATTCACATTAACGTCGCCACCAAGTTAACAATTAAAAAAAGTAACTGAATGATGACTGATAATACTATACTTTTGTTGTCTAATATCAGGTAAAATATCTCCAGGACACAGCAAGGACCCTGACACCCATACAGATTTTAACCTGAAGAAATTAGGCATGTTCTCAGATTTGACAACACTTCTCATGCTACTCATAACACATCAAAAAACTGAATTATTTCTAGCACTTCTCCCCGTACAAAGTGGGAAAAAACAAATCTTTTATGCCTTTCCGGGGGACTTCTGGGAGGGTTAGACTTGGAAGGGTGAAATACCAAACGCTGTCAGGAGTTTTTAACATTTAGTTAAGTAGGGTCGTAGGTCACTGAGAAAGCCCTTGGATAACTATTTACTGAAGTGACAATAAAAGCATCTTTTAAAAGTAAATATAGAAGATAATATGATTGTAAAAACCCTTAGACTTGGTTTTCGTAAACCATCGAGGGCCTGATAAGGTCAGCTCAAGCTCGGGAGCTTATTCTGATGAAGCGCAGAATCTTTGCCTTTTTGGCAGATTACACAGAAGATACAATTCACCTTTTACTTCTTAATAAGGAAAAAAGAAAAAATAAACCAAGCCCGTTGCCATCGAGTTGATTCTGACTCATAGTGACCCTCTAGGACAGACTAGAATTGCCCCATAGGGTTTTCTTGGCTGTAAATCTTTTCGGAAGCAGACTGCTACATCTTTCTCCAGCCCAGCGGCTGGTGAGTTTGAACCACTGAGCTTTTGGTTAGCAGACAAGCACTTAACCACTGTGCCACTAGTACTAAGAGCAACCCAGTAATTAAAGAAAATTTTGTCATTTTAACAGAGAGAAAACTACATTTTACTTTACATGCTATTTGATACTAAAGTTCTTTTAAAATCTTATAAGTAAACCTATCAAATCTTAGTTTTGATTCTAAGAAGTAACATTTCTTGTAGCACTACTTCTTAAAGTGTCAAAAAAAAAAACAAAACCATGAGCACATTTATTAGCAGACCCAAATATAAAGATAAAAAGCATTTTGGTGGCATATAAAAATAAAAAAGCAGAAGTACATAAACTTAAATAATAATGAATATCCATAAATTAACTCAATTTACTATCAGTCCAAGGTTTTAAGTTACCTAAAGAACTTGGAAATTTTCTTGAAGCCATAAAACGTAATTCCTGTTGAAATAAATTTTGTTATAATTATGATACTGTTTGTTTAAACACAAATTTATATTTTTCATAACCTTAAATATTTAGTAGAAGTAATGCTAGCTTGTTCTATCAGTAAACTTGTATGAGTTAGGAGAAGCATACCCAAGTAGAATAAAAATGTACACTTATATTATACTTAACAATGGTGACTCAGAGAAAACGTAGCTGTTTTTATTAAACTAAAATTATGAAACTTGTCTAGTTTGCCTAAGATTTATCTAAATTATGTGAACTTCAATTTTTAAAAAGTTTCTGGACTAATGTCTATAATACCTCTTTTTTAAGTTTGGAAACATTTGAGGTTTAATGTTCTTAATTTCTGGGACTTTTAGGAATATTCATTTTATATAAGTACTTATTTATCTCTAAACCAATCAGAATAAAAGCTTCTTGAAGGGATATTATAATTTTATTTGGTAATAACATCTGGAAGTAGGAAAATATTGCACATACATAACCTTATCTTCTGCATGCTTCAAGGAATCTTTTTTCTTTTTTAAGAATAGTTTTGTGTTTCTGAAGCTTCATTACATCACTCAAAATAAGTACCCCTTCCTTTTCTCAGTGCACTTTTAAAATGAACTAATTTATATGAGAAAATGTTTCCCAAAGTGATCGTTGAAGGCCCAAGTCATCTTTAGTGAAATTATACCATTTAGAAAGTTAGGCACAGAATTAGCAATGAGAGAACACATAGGAAGCAGTTTTTCCTAATCTTTTTTTCTTTTTTAAGAATAATTTTGTGTTTCTGAAGCCTCATTATATCAATCGAAATAAGTACCCCTTCCTTTTTTCAGTGGACTTTTAAAATGAACTAATTTATATGAAAAAAAAACTTTCCCAAAGTGATCATTGAAGGCCCAAGTCATCTTTAGTGAAATTATGCCATTTAGAAAGTTAGGCACAGAATTAGCAATGAGAGAACACCTAGGAAGCAGTTTTTCCTAGAAGAGGAGAGGACTGAGACTTAAATGAACCTGTGAGAGCTGTCAGCAGTTGGTCTCGGACCCCCAACCTGGTGGCCGGTAGAAAACTAAAGAGAATGCTCTTTCTGGATCGAAGCCAAACTGAGATGGAAGGAGAACCTTATCTGGCTTTGTAGGTGACCCACAGCAGAGTGGATGCTGGTCTGGGGACAACCAGGACTCATTGGTCTACGAAGCCAGCTTGAACGAGAGGTTTATAGGGCCTGTATGCCTCTGTTCTGCCCTATGATTCACCTTTTTATGACAATCAACAATTTTAGACAGCACAACACTTCTAGACAGCACAATAAAAACAAAGCAAACAGAAACGCAGTTCCCTACAGTGAGTTATCTTCAGTAAGGTTGACCTATTTTGACAGAAAAACAAAACAAAACAGGTTCTGGATCTATAATTGTTAAACATATAACTTGCTAAAATCCCAGATGGAGGAGTCCCAGACCTTCTGGACTCAACTGAACCCATTTTAAAAACTACCTGAGGCCTCTGTGGGACCCAATCCAACTTTCTTTATCAGACCCAATCCAAGGAGAGTGTTTGAATAAAGCAAATGGGAACAATAACGAAACCTGGATGCCAAACAGAAGTTCCCCAAAGTGCCACTGCAAGTTCAACCCTTGATATAGCCAACTGACTTCCAAGAAACATGCAGCTCTGGAATGAGAACAGAAGAAGCCCATGTTAGAATCCCTAAGATGAGGTCCCCGTCAAACAGCTGTCTGAAGGCACAGGATTCATGCACTTTACCCCAAATAGAATGAAAGCATGACTTACTAAGGAAAAGACATCCAAAATTGTTCAGATATAAACCCAGAGAGTTTAACACAAGTAGAGTGGAACTCTTAATGCAGGAAAAACTCATCAAGTTCTTAGGTTCTGGTGACGGAACAATTGGGCACAAGGGACCCTCATGGGTACTGCATTTGATCTCTCACTAGCAGCGAAGGTTCCTTGGTTGTGTTCTCTGGATCCCACTTCTGGCACCATAACTTTAAAAAAATAAATCACAAAGAGATTAAATCATATAGGGTTTATTCAAGCAATTAATTTGTATGCCTACAGGAAAAACCTCCTGTTCAGAGAAATGGAGGATTCCATCTTAGGTTCGTTACAATGAGAATTTTAAAGAGAAAGGAGTAAATACAGAGTAGAATATTAACTGTTGTCTAACCTCAGCACAATTAAATCATGGTTGTCAACCCAACGGCAACAGGTTTGGTTTTTTTGGTTTCTTCCCTGAGATTGCCAGATGAGCTTTGTGGCCTGGCAGAAATATCTTGATTACTCAGGAAATGCCAAAGGATTAGAATTGTCTCTTCCGGAAACAAAGGCAAAGGCTAGTTTACTCTTTGGTGAAGTTGATTTCTTTGCACAAGGTGAACTTTGAAAGGATTCATGGTTGTCACAGTTGTCTTATCCCAGAGGGGGCTTGAGATTTTATGATCACCATGTCTCACCCCTTTTTCCTTCTTAGCTGTCTGGGTGCATTCCACATTGTTCAGTGACTTTTGTGAATTTCCCATGTACTCAGAAGAACCTATCAATCTGGGGCCTCAGTTTCTTTTATTATAACAGGGGCCATGGCAGGGCCCTTGGTTTTTATTCTGCATGTGATGGGAGCCACGTGAAGGTTTGGAGCAGGAGAGGGACACAGTCTGGTTTCTGTTATCACTTTGACTATAATGTTGGGGATCTTATGTATAAGGCCAATGGGGAAAGCAGAGAAACCAACCCGGAAACCCTGGCAGGAGTAGTGGAGGCTCGGGCCTGGGTTGTGGTAGTGGAAATAGTGATCAATGGTTGGATTCTAGGTGCTTTGAAGGTAGAGCCAACTGAATTTGCAGGTGGACGGGATGGTGGTGTGAGAGAGAAATTGGTGTCCAGGATGACCGCACAGTTTTCATTCTGAATATCCAGGTGATTGGTGGTTCAATTTACAAAGATAGGGGGAGAGGCAGGTTGGTGTGGGGACAGAGCAAGGGCGGGGAAAAGTGAAGAGTTTGGTCTGGGAAGGACCTGTAAAGAATTAAGGTGGCTATGAGGCATCCAAGTGGAGATTTGAGGAGGCAGGTAGGAAAAGTTAATTGGAAGTGCAGGGGAGGGGTCTGGCCTGAGACACAAAATGTGGGAGTCATCTGCACATAGATTGTTTTTAAAACCGCTGGTCAGTGTCAACATGGAATGAGTGTGGAGAGAGGTAAGTTTGAGAATGGAGGCTTGGCATCCTCCAACTTTTAGAGTTTGGAGAGGTGAGGAGACATGAGCAAAGGAAAGGGGAGAGCGGGTACCAGGTGTTTGATCTGTCTCACAAAGCATTTGGGGCAGTTTTACTCCGTCCTATAGGGTCGCTGTGAGTCGGAATTGACCCGATGGCAATGGGTTTGGGGTTTTTTGGTTCATTGTCAGCAGGACTCTGAGCAATGTCTGCAGTGCTGACCTCAGCCATATGCCCCCAGAGTCCCAGATCCCGCCAGCTGAATAAACTCCACAAAGCCAGGTGGCTTTCTTCTTAAACTTCTGACTGACTTCTCCATCAGGCCCAAGGCATTGATCCAAGCACAGCAAGATGTGTCAGCAACCGCATAGACATTGCCTTGGCCCACAAGGAGAAAGTCTAGGGAATTCCGTCATCCATACAACCTTGGTTAATGAGTTGAGGCTGACCCGAGTGTCTTCCAGGGCCTAGTTGGCATCCTCGATCACTTCAGCTAAAGTCAGGGATGAATTTTGTACCACCTTTTCTAGTTGAATGACTTCCATTGTAAGTAAAACCACCCACAATGTACCTATGAATAATCAGTGTTATCCCTCTGGAGGGGACGTTGGTGCATCGGTAGAGTTCTTGCCTTCCATGAGAGAGACCAGGATTTGATACCTGCCAATGCACTTCAGGAAACCCTGGTGGTGTAGTGGTTAAGAGCTACGACTGCTAATCAAAAGGTCAGCAGTTCAAATTCACCAGGTGCTCCTTGGAAACCCTATAGGGCAGTTCTTCTCTATCCTATAGGGTCACTATGAGTCAGAATCAACTTGACAGCAATGGGTTTTGGTTTTAAGGCACTTCATGCTCAGCTCCCACCCGTCTGTCAGTGGAGGCTTTCATGTTGCTGTGATGCTGAATAGGTTTCAGCGGAGCTTCCGCCCTAAGATGGATTAGAAAGAAAGGCCTGGAAGTCTATTTTCAAAAATAAACCAATGAAAACCCTGTGGATCCCTGTGGTCTGATCCATAACCAATCATGGGGATGGCACAGGACTGGGCAGCATTTTCTTTTTAATTTTTTTTATTGTACTTTAGATGAAGGTTTATAGAACAAATAGTCTCCCATTAAACAGTACACGTATTGTTCTGTGACAATGGTTAACAACCCAACGACACGTCAACACTCTCCCTTCTTGACCTTGGGTTCCCTATTACCAGCTTTCCTGTCCCCTCCTGTCTCATAGTCCTTGTCCCTGGGCTGTTGTGCCCCATTAGTCTCATTTTCTTTTATGGGGCTGTCTAAACTTTGGCTGAACAGTTAATCTCAGGAGTAACTTCATTACTGAGCTAAAAGGGTGTCCGGGGGCCATACTCTCAGGGCTTCTCCAGGACTGGGCAGCATTTTGTTCTGCTGTGCATGGGGTTGCCATGAATCAGGGCTGACTCGGTGGCAGCCAGCAACAACAGTCCCTCCAGTAACCAAGGCAGCCTCGTTTTGCAGAGATCTTCATGGTCATCTGAGGGCTCCATGGTTTACCAGTAGGGTTTTCTTGAACACTTGAAGGTCCCTTATCACCCCTGTAAAGTGCAAGTCAGCATGCTCGTGAGAGAGAGGCAGGGTAATGCCTACCTCCCACCCAAGAAGCATAGTCCTGAGAGTACATCTGGTGCACTGGGGATAATTACTGTTGACAAATTTGCCTTCCCACTTCATAGGACACACATCAGCCAAATAGCACAGGTTGACAGTGCCCCCCATGTAGGCTCCCACAGGTTTCCTACAGTGTCTCCTGGGCTAGCTGGTAAACCTCCTGGTTCCCAGTTCAGTCCAAATAATCGAGTCCAGTCCTTGTTTTTGGAGGAACTACCTGAGAGCAGTCAGTTTGTTCTGTCCTGCTGTCCAAGGCACCAGCTGGATTGCATTTGTCCACCTCAGTGGTGACTGAGCATGGGGGTGGAGGTGATACGTAGGGGTGTCTTTCCTGGGACTCGCAGGGGTAGGGCCACCTCGGCCTTCTTGTCACAGCCATTGTGGGGATTGGCAGACCCAGCAGTTAGCTAAATCAAAGGCACTTGCAGCAGCTCGGGAGAGCTGCACCAGGAGAACCATGAAAGTTTGAGATCCCCCCACCCTGAGGTGGTCCATCACGCTCAGACAGGTGCATAGGGCCTTCAGTCGCTCTCAGGTACAGGGAGACCATGTCCCGCTGTCTTAGTCAACTAGTGCTGCTGTAACAGAAATACCACAAGTGGATGGCTGTAACAAACAGAAATTTATTTTCTCACATTTTAGGAGGCTAGAAGTCCAAACTCAGGGTGCCAGCTCCAGGGGAAGGTTTTCTTTATCTGTTTGCTCTGTGGGAAGGTCCTTCTTATCAATCTTCCCCTAGTATAGGAGCTTCTCAATGCACGGACCCCAGGTCTAAAGGACACACTCCCTCCCGGCTCTTGTTTCCTGGTGGTATGAGGTCCTCCATCTCTCTGCTGAAGTCTCTCTTTTATATCTCAAAAGAGACTGACTCAAGACACAACCTAATCCTATGGATTATGTCCTGCCTCATTAATATAAGTGCCTCAAATCCTGCCTCATTAACATCATAGAGGTTAGGATTTACAACACAAAGGATAATTACATCAGATCACAAAGTGGTGGATAGCTACAAGATACTGGGAATCATGGCCTAGCCAAGTTGACACACATTTTTGGGGAACAATTCAATCCATGACCCCCTTCCCCAACTAATTATTCTTCTCCTTGAAGCAACTTAACTCAGGGTAGAGGACAGGATGTTGGGAACATGGATGGAACAAGTAACTCCATGCTACGGAGCAAGGCACAGCCACTTTCAGGTTTACCTGCTCAGCAGCTGCTCGCGACACAGCTGAACAAATAGCCAATGTTGTGGCTCACCCAGAGCGCTCAGCTGAGCAGCGAGCTCATCACCACCCATGCCTCCTAGCTCAGCTCTGGGGACCCCTTGTTTTAACCACCACCTCACTTTGCTTTCCGGGGAGTGGTAGGTTCTGCACTACCTTTTTCGGTAGTGACATTTTTCAGTGGGGTCCACCTTAATGTGAGGCATCTGCTGGCCCATCGTCATGACAACATCTCTTAACCTCTCACCAGGTTTTCATGGGGGGGGTTAACTAACGGAGTCTCCCAAGGAGGCAGGACGGACTGTGAGGATCCCTAGGTTCCTCTGGGTGACTTTCATTGCCCAGTGTGTTATCTGTCCGTGTTACAGCCTCGTCCTGGCGTAGTAAGATCCCAAGTGTCAGTGCCTCACCGTGGTGGCCTCACAGGGGTTTGTCTGTCTCTGAGCCACGACCCACTGAAAAACACTCCGAGATCCTTCGCTGTCATCTCTGGACCTGTCTAAGGCGGGTAGGACAGACGCGGGAGAGGTTGAGCCATGAGACACCCAACTGCCGCCGTTCCTCCTTCACAAGCCTTTGGTGCCTGCCCCCACCTCCCCAGTGAGCCTGTCAGAGTTCAAGCCCAGTTCCTGGTTTCTGTCCCTTCTTTTGAACTCAGTGTAGGTGTGTGTTTCTGGGACTGTGTTCTGAAGAGGGGCTGAGCCTTCATCTGGCCCAGGACGAGCTCTAGTATTTGTTGTTAAAATGGGCCCAACCTGAGGCTGACAGCCAGATTGACATCAAGCCCCTGGAATCTGAGAAGAAAGCATTAACCAAGACACCACGCAGGCTTCGGTCTTTGAACCACTTCTCAGTATTCAGACGGCAACCACCTGCAACAAAGTGTAGGACCATTTATTGCTCAGTTGGCCATACAGTTTGGTCAGCGTATCTGCCACCAGTTCTCACAGACTTCCCTCAAGTCCTGCTGGCTGCTCCCCGGACCCTCTTGTCTCTCTGACAGCAGCCCTTCCTCATCACCAAAATTGTAAATCAGAAACTGAGAAGGGTCTGAGCTTCTACCCTGTT
>NW_004444064.1:1557098-1558344 GCF_000243295.1 Trichechus manatus latirostris
ACTT
This sequence comes from Trichechus manatus latirostris, assembly GCF_000243295.1. NCBI lineage: Eukaryota > Metazoa > Chordata > Mammalia > Sirenia > Trichechidae > Trichechus > Trichechus manatus. The sequence continues at coordinate 1,557,103 of NW_004444064.1, forward strand.
TATTAGCCATGAATGCCTCCTTATACAGACTTTCTAAAATTTACATTCTAAAAGGTAAATGCCTTTGCTCAGAGGATCCAGATTGTCCAGGAATGTGAGAAATTCATGGATAATGGATTTCTAACAGTGAGATGAAGACTTAAGAATTGGCCGTGAGATCAGCAATGTGGCTGTCATTGATGACTTTGACAGGAGAGGGTCAAGGGAAGTGGGAATGGGTTTAAGAGAGCTCCTGCCTTTGCTAGTGACTGAATCAGGAAGTGACCCTCCTTGGGGGGGAAGACCCCACTTTGCAGAGGTCGCAGAGGTCTGGGGAACAGGGAGGTGTGGCTCAGTGTGGCTTTTCTTCCAGGGACTCAAGGTCAGACTGGCACAATGGACACCAGCCCTCTGCTGGTCAGCCCCCTAAAGCTGATATGGGTTATATTGGCACTTCTGCAGCCTGCTCAGGGCGGTGGCCTCTGTCACTTCCACTCCCTGTGATCCCTGTCCCTGACAGAGGTGGCCTCCTGGGATGCACTGTGCACTGGTGAGCCCTTTTCCGCCCCACCCCACTCTGTGATGACTACATTCCTCCTGTCCAGATGGGAAGCCGGTGGAGGTGGACCCTCACCACATCCTCATTGAAGACCCTGATGGCTCATGCTCCCTCATCTTGGACAACCTTACCGGCATGGACTCGGGCCAGTACATGTGCTTCGCGGCAAGTGCTGCTGGCAATGCCAGCACCCTGGGAAAGATCCTGGTGCAAGGTGAGCCCAGGGAGGCCCACCTGAGGGCCACCATGGTGGGGTGGGGTCTCTGTTTGCAGTTGGGCTGGGGCCACCCCAACTCCATCAACAACCTGGTGGTCCCTTCTAATGAATGGAGCATACAGATGAGGCTGGCAGGGGGAGCCAACGGGTGTGGGTATGATAGTCCAGAGGGGTGAGGCGGGGGTGGTGGCTCCAGACATCTGACCATGGTCTGGTGGAGACGGGCCAGGCCAGAACACTTATTGCTGCTACGGCTCACTGAAGGTCTGGAAGGGGCCGGGATGGGGGGACCCTGGCCCTCAGCTGCCCTGTACCCACCCCATCAGCACGCCTTTCTCTTGGCCTGCAGTCCCCCCACGGTTTGTGAACAAAGTCCGCGCTGCCCCCTTTGTCGAAGGAGAAGACGCCCAGTTCACCTGCACCATCGAAGGTGCCCCGTATCCTCAGATCAGGTAGGAGACCCGGGGCAGCACCTGGCTGCAGTGGA
>NW_004444064.1:1562369-1564136 GCF_000243295.1 Trichechus manatus latirostris
AGGGTGCCCAGGAGTGTAGCAGCCCACACCCTCCTGAGCAGCCCTTGAGGCCCCCTGGCCGCCACCCCCAAGATGAGGGAGGAAGCCCTGGGTTTTCCCAAGAGTCTGTGCCAGAGTGTCGGAAGGTGGTGAACAGGCTGGCTCGCCCTAACACACAGAGCATATTAGGATCCTGTCCTCTCTTCCCCTGAGCTGACCCCCCTACTCCAGGGGGTAGCCTACACACACTCACACACTCCTCACACGTGCACATATTTACACATGCACACGCATGCACATACCCCTGCACTCAGACGTACATGTACAAATGCACACACACATACTCCTACACACATGCTTATGCACACATATACTTGTACATGCACACACGTACCCCTACACATGCATGTATGCACGTACACACTCGTGTACCCCTACATGCACGCACATGCATCCTGCACACATTCACACGTAGATGCACACACATGCACACCCCTGCACTTACGTGTACACACGAATACACACACACCCCATGCACTCCTGTATGCATATGCACACACATGCGTGCACACACATGCATGCACACACACACTCACCTACCCACACACCCAGGCACCCCTACATGCACACACGTGCATGCACATGCATGTGTGCACACACACGGTAACTGTAGCTCCCAAGTGTACATACAGTCATACAGTTAGTACATTTATGGGAACCTCATTGGAAACAGGTTTAAAATACACTTGCTTGTCTGAGGAAAAGCCTTTCTCTACGTGGCAGTGTAGCAAGCCAGAAGATCGCCCAGACCAGGAGCCAGGAAGCTGTGTGCCTGAGGCCATATCACTTGACTTTTCTGAGCCTGCCTCTCAGTTTCGCCCTCAGGACGGTGATAGGGGCCACTGAGCTGTGAATCCTGGTAGCCTGTTCACTGCCCACTGTCCAGCTGGACAAGGCTGGGCGGGGGCATCTGTGTGCCCAAGCCTGACCCTGCCTGGAAGCCACAGGGGAAGAGGCCTTGAGATGGTGGGGAGTAGGTACTGCAGGGTTCTAGATGAGTCACATCCCATCTCTGGGACTCAGGTCCCCATCCGCAAAATGAAAACGACAGTCCCTGTCTTGCTGTCTCTGGGAACAGCTAGGAAAATAAAGAGACAATTGGGTTTATTGGGGTGGGGGTGCTCCTATGGGAAGGCCTAGGTTGCCCTGCCCGCTTGGAACTCAGGACTTTGTCCAGGAATCCTCTAGGGCTGCTCCCAGCAGGACTCCTGGGGCTTCGTGCCACAGCATTCAGATGTGCCACCTCTGGGACTCCAGAGTCCCTCTCCCTAGGAGAGACACCTTTTTATCTTCAGCATGTTTTATAAAATATGTATCTGCCATCCTAGTCCCAGTGTGGCCACTGGCTCACTGTGCAGCCACAGCCATTCTTCCCCCACTCTGGGCCTCAGTTTCTGTGTCTGAGAAGTGGGGCCATGGGCCTGACAAATTCACAGGGCTCCCTGGGCACACAGGCCAAAGGAAAAGCTGGGATTACTGTGTGGGCAGCCTAGGCAAGGCCCTCACTCTCACCTCAGCCCCTGCAAGGCCTTCAAGAAAACAGTGGGTCCTGTCCTCACATGTGACATGTTTTTGTCATATCTTCTCATTCCCCAGCCACTCAGGGCAGGCATCATCACCCCCATATCAAAGATGAGGAAACTGGGGCTCCAAGCTGAGACAGTCTTCCCAGGGGCACATGGGCAGGCAGGACTTGGACCCAGGGCTCTGGACTCTGGACCCAGTGCT
>NW_004444064.1:1565401-1567910 GCF_000243295.1 Trichechus manatus latirostris
TTAACCCATGAGGAAGTCATTATTATCCACATTTAATGGATAAGAGATGGAGGATCAGACAGGGGGCCAGGCAGCCCCATTGCGCAGGCTTCAGGGGAAACTTGTGCCTAGTGGGGAGCTGCACAGGTGACTTATGAGGCATCCTGAAGTACACTCTTCTCTGGGTTTAGGGAGGGGACAACCTTCACCTGCAGAGAAGGGTGGATCCCCCCTCAGCTTGTGGAATGGACGGGGGTGATAGGCCAGGCATAGCATCCCCCCAAGGGTGGACCACACAGAGAGTGGTGCTGGGGAGCCAGGAGGTGCCAGAAGGGAACAGGGCTTGGAGAGAGACCTCTGCCACATATGCCCCTCCCCATGCTGAGCCAGTGCCCTGGGTACAGGCTGCCTGTGTACCCTCATGAGGGTAGTGACAAGCCACAGAGAATGTCATTGAGGATGGGTGTTCCAGCTGCCCACTGCCTTCATTCACTGCTTTGCACTGGCAGATGGGGCTTGGCCCAGGTCTCCCTGATATTCAGGTGGGCTCTGACCCGACGACAAGCCTAGTGCCTGAGCCATGATGCGAGGCAGGAAGGTAAGCCCAAAGCCCTGAGTGGTCCTGAGCCTCAGCTTCCCCATCAGTTAAGTGGGTATAACATTTCCCATTGCAGGTCAGGGCTGGAGGAGGCAGGATCTGGAATTGTTGTACACGTAGGGATGGCTGCATGACTCCGGGCCCAGTCCTGGGTGTAATTGCTCATGGATGTAGCCCTGAGTTAGACAAAAGCAAAACTGAGAAAGAGAGTCAACGCATTAGTCACCACATGCATGCCAGGCCCCTCTGCCTGAGCCCAAGAGGAAGTGCAGGGCCCAGGGCCCGGGAAAGTAGGGGGCCTTGCGGTACTCAACAGCAAGGTCAGGGTGCTAAATGCCAGAGGAAGAACTGGGATAACTCTGGCAGGGGTCTGATTCTGCAAGCTCAGGCAAGTTCGTGAACCTTTCAGATTCATTGTCCATATCAGTACAAGGGGGCCAAACCCACCTTCCATGGCCACTGTGAGGTCAGACAACAGAGCTTGTCAAGCCCCTGGCAAGCGCCTGGCATGTACCCAGCACTGGGTTCTGCCTCCTTTTCCCCTTTTCCTCCCACTGTGCAAACAGGGCAACAGGGCCCAGAAGGGAAGGGGCTTGTCTGAGGTCACACAGCACACAGCAGCTGAGCCATGTCCAGAGCCAGGTGTCCAGCTCAGGGATCCCCTTAGAGCCTTCCTGGGGCTGCCCAGGGCTTCTCCATCCCTGACACCCCCAGACCCAGAGACATGGAGCATGGGCCACAGGTCCTCCTAGCCTGAGCTGGGCCCTGAGCATGCCCCCTGGGCACCAGCTGTCCAGCCCCATCCCTGATCAAGGATTGCTGGGGCGCACAGCACTGCCCTCTGAGAGCACAGAGCACACAAAACCCACTGGGTGGGACGGGACGAGGAGGACCCAGTGGCCGTGTTCCCCCACACTCTCTCTTCCACTTCTCCACTCTTCAGTCCACTAGCTCTGCAGAAGGAGACAGCTGAAAACAGGTGGGGGAAGCTGGATGGGTCTGGGGTTTGGAGACACCTTTGTCTGCCGCATGAGCCTCATCAGAGCACCAGGCCTCATGAGACTTACACACCAGAGCCTGAGGTTGGCCCAACAGGACGTTATGCTTTGCTTCTTCATCTCTGGCTGGGGTTCTGCGGGTTGGGCCCCAGTGCACATGTAGGCGTTTGTGTGATCTTACCTCTCACTCCTGTGCTAACCGGGTCTCCGGGTCTCCGTGCTGGCTCTGCATGTGCTAATGGATCAGGGATTGACAAGGCTGCGTGTCTCTGTGCCGACCCCTCTTGGGCCTTCTCCCCCCAGAGAGGAGACCATCACCACCGTGGTGAAGAGCCCCCGTGGCCGACGACGGTCCCCCAGCAAGTCTCCTTCCCGATCGCCTTCCCGCCGCCCTGCCAGCCCACCACGGCTGGTGGCGTTGACCCCTGACCTGCGGTACTCATCAGGGGCCGGCCAGCCCCCCAGGCCTGAGGTGGAGCTGGGTCAGAAGTGCACGGTCCCAACACTGTATGTGACAGAGGTTGAGGCCCCTTCTCCGGCCCCGCCTGGTGGTCCTGAGCCTCAGCCCAAGTGGGTGGAGATTGAGGAGACCATAGAGGTGCGTGTGAAAAAGACAGGCGCCCAGGGCACAGCTCCAGCCAGAGAGGCATCTGGCAATGTGGCAGGGCTGGTCTTCACGCTGTCTGGCCTGGCACCCAGCGGGGACCCCAACACCAACAATTGCAACAACAAGCTGCTGGCCCAGGAGCCGCAGGCCCAGGGCGGAGCCGAGGGGCCGTGGCCGAGGCCAGGGTCCCCACCGCTGGTCTGCATTGGCGAGCCCTTTGTCTTCTGTGTGGATGCCGGGGGCAATGTGGACTGGACCGCTCCTGGCACAGGCAGCCCCGAGCCAGAGCCCGAGATCCCCTCTGAGCTGCCCCCTCCCTGGGCTGCT
>NW_004444064.1:1568010-1579259 GCF_000243295.1 Trichechus manatus latirostris
GAGGGGCCGTGGCCGAGGCCAGGGTCCCCACCGCTGGTCTGCATTGGCGAGCCCTTTGTCTTCTGTGTGGATGCCGGGGGCAATGTGGACTGGACCGCTCCTGGCACAGGCAGCCCCGAGCCAGAGCCCGAGATCCCCTCTGAGCTGCCCCCTCCCTGGGCTGCTGAAGAGAGGCCAGAGGTGCCCTTTGAGGGCGAGAGCGTGGTGGAGGAGGAAGAGGAAGGAGATGCTTGCGTGATTGAGGAGCCTCAGGACACTGCAGGCCTCTCGGGACGGGACCCCAAGATTCTCACACACCATGGCCACCAGCTGACCCTGGCTGACCTTGAAGACTACGTGCCCCGCGAAGGGGAGTCCTTTGGCTGTGGTGGCCCTGTGCCCACCACCTCCGATGACAGCCCGCCCTGTGAGGTCTCCGTGCTCCAGACCGAGATCAGTGAGCCCACTGTGGGGCGGCCCGTCCTGCTGGCCGTGGGCCACCCACCTGGTTCCCAGGGCCCACCCAGCTTTTTCAGCCATGCCCCCCAACCCCGTGCCTCCGAGCTGCCTCTGCTGGGAACCCAGGCCCGCGACCCGGCCGGAGTCTCCTTCTGCGTGCAGGGGGCCCGGCCCGGGAAGACGTCCTTCTGCACCCACGTCCAGCACACTGTGGACAGTGGACAGAGCAGCTTCAAAATGGAAGTTTCTACCCAGACAGTCAGCGTTGGGACAGTGGGCGAGACGGTCACCCTGCATATCCGCCCAGATGGGGACGAGTCCCCCAGCCCCTCCCAGAGCTGAAGCTGCAGTCTTCAAGGGCTCGGATGGCTGGGGCCAACGGATGCCGCTCTGTAGAATTCACAGGGCTGGACACCCAGGACCTCCTGTCTGAGCCAGCCCTGTCATCATGGGCAGCCGCAAGGCATGTTCCTGTCCCCTTGCTGCATCATTCCACGGGACAGCAGGGAGAGGGGGAGGTCTGGGGTCCCTAGACCCCGCCCTGCACCAACACCGGGCCCTGGAAGCCGCCAGGCTCACCTTAGATGTTGGGCTCAGGAGAGACTGGGAACCCAGCACTTGCCTTCTCTTCAACGACAACGAACCAGCTAGAGCCGCCCTGGCCCTTCCTACCTCACAGACCTTGTCTGTCCCTGAACGGATATGCAAGACTCTGCAGGGTCTGAGGGTGCAGCGGGGAGCCCCTAGGGAGGCCTGGCGCCCAGCAGGAGAAGGCTGGGCTGCCTGGTGGGCCCATGTGGCCTGCTCTTCCTGGGGCCCTGCCCCTCCTCCAGACTGTAGGGAGCCCTGTAGGTCAGACTGGGGGACTCGGCCTTCCTCTGGGGGCCAGGTCTTACAGATGAACGTTTTTCTTGGCCTCCGGGGCCTGAGTGGTGCCCCAGCTCCTGCAGCCCCTCCCTGCAACCCTCTGCAGGGGTGGACATGAGGGTTTATGCAGGGGGAGGGGGCTGGGTTGGAAGCATCTGCCAGTTGACTTTGAATAAATGGGTCACATCCATTACCTGTGCTGTGCTCCTCCTTCTCAGCCCAGCTGCCCCATCTCAGCTGCTCCAGCGACTTGGGCAGGCAGGGGACACCTGGCCTGGTGGGGGAACACCTGGCCTGGCGGGGGGCACCTGGCCTGGCGGGGGGACACCTGGCCTGGCGGGGGAACACCTGGCCTGGCGGGGGGCACCTGGCCTGGTGGGGGAACGCCTGGCGGGGGACTCCTGGCCTGGTGGGGGAACACCTGGCCTGGTGGGGGGCACCTGGCCCCTGCTTCTGCATCATGGGGTTGGGTCCCGCTGGGCCTGACTCTGGGATCAAAGGGCTACCTCGGGTCAGCCCCCCTGTACCCCATCTGCCCTTTGTCCAGCACCTCCCAGGCAGGATGGGACAGTCCCACCCTACACCTAGCACTTCTTCTTCCCTTGTCCCCATGTGGTCGTCGGGGGTCTGGAAGGTCAGGGCACACAGCGGGAGAGATGCAGACATCCTGGCCCCTGCCCTCCCCCAGCGTCCCCAGGGGTGCGTGAAGATTCTAGCCCAGCTTGTACACCGGGGCTCCCTGACCATGACTCATCACAGGGCCTTGTGAGGTGACCACCCCAGGTCAGCCCCCGTAATGGTCGGTCACAGCCGCCAGCAGGCCTTCCTGACCCCCCTGCACCACGGGCCACTGTCAAGACAGATGGGGGTGTCTGTGAGGTGAGACTCTCACCACTTCTCGCCCTGTCATCACCAGACACGGGGACCCCTGGGAGCCGGAAGCAGTGTCCCCAGAGGCACCTGGCAGCCCCCAAGACCAGTGCCGGCCCCCAGCAGGTTTCCAGCCCCGAGGCCGGCCCCAGGGTCCCGTTACGTCCTTAGAGTCGGGAAGGAGAGAACCGGGGCCCTTCCCAGAATAAAGGATAAGTGTAACACAGAGGGAACCCAGGTGTCTGGGGTTCCAGGGGGGCACCTGCCGGGTGAAAGACACATGAGCGTGATCAAAGGAGCATGGGGGTGGGGGAGGGCCCCAGGCGGGTCTGAAACAGCCAGATTCTGCTCAGAACTGGGTGCAGAGTGTACTGCAGGGTGTGGCTGGAGGCCGGCCCTGGTCGCTAAGGGGAGGAAGTGGACTCCACCCGTGCCCCAGAGGCAGTGTGCCAGGCTGAGTGAGGGGTGCAGGCCGCGGCAGAGTGGTGTATGGAGGAGAAAGTGGGTGTCCAGCAGGGCGTGGGCAAGGGCTGCCCCTGCAAGGTGGACCTGGTGCTATGTCCCACGAAGGGCCACAACAGCCACTGCCCAACGCCACCTCACAGCCCCTGGCCCCTGCTTCTGCATCACAGGGCTGGGTCCCACTGTGTCCCCCAGGCTGTGCGGCTCAGCACCTGGGGTCTGGAGCCAGTCTCCAGGGGGCCCGTGGTGGGGTGGGATGAGGGGTGGGCTGTTGTCCGAGGTCTGGCTATCTCCCCGCTGGTACGCAGGCAGCAGCCTGGGTCTTGGTGTCCCAAGGGAGGCCAGGCACTGCGCTCAAGGGGGACGGAGGCTGCAGCTGGGTACGTGGCATGGCAGGCCTCTCTGCCTAGGCTGTCAGTTGGAGGAAGCAGCTGCCCAGACTGACATCTGCCCTCAGGACTGGTCTCCCAGGCCTTCCTTTCTCTCTCAAAGGCCTCTGCTCCAGGCAGCCCCCCAAGCTCATGAGAGAATGGGTGGGCAGGACCCAAGCAGTCTCGAGGACTGTGAGCACACCCAGACTGGTCTCTGGGTGAATCTGTCCCCCGAACTCCCCTCACTCCCTCCAGGCTAATAAGGCTTCTTCCACAGATGCTGCTGTCCCAGCCCCAGCTGCCCTGGAGGACTCTGTCTGCCTGGAGGACCCTATCTGCCCAGAGGACTCTATCCAGCTAAAGGACTCTGTCCGCCCGGAGGACTCCATCCATCCAGAGGACTCTGTCCGCCCGAAGGACTCTGTCCAAACACCCCTGGAGCAAGCCGACCGGGAGATCCAGTCGGCCCTTCGGAGAGTGGAAGACCCTGAGGCTCCAGGCCCTTCTTTAGGGGACCACGGTCCTGGCAGCCCCCTGCTCACAGGCCTCACACCTGGCGGGGAGCCTGCACTACAGGAGGCCGGCCTGTCACCCCCAGGCACGGGAGCCACAGATGCATCCGGTGAGGCCCTGCTCCCCCTGCCCACAGCTTCCCCGCACCCACTGCCTCCCCGGTGCTGCAGCTGACACGGCATGCTCACCGCGGGGCCCCATACAGAACACCGCCAACACCAGCACGAGGGCCCTGGGCAGCCCACCCCTCGCTTGGCTCCGTTTCCCCATCTATAAAATGAGGCGGCGGGGTATGTTTCTGAGGCTCTTCCATCCGGAGCACCTGTTCCGGGGAGCCAGATCCTCCTATGGTCAAGGGGGCCTGATGGGGGTTGGTGGGGAGGGGCGTGGGCAGACAGCTTGGATGGGGACGGTGCTGTGCCCCCACCATCCCTGCCACTGCCTTCCGGCTCTAAGGCCTCAGAAAACCCTTTGCACATGGGGCTCTCCTGTTCGGGAGCATTTTCAGGAATTTTCCCCAAGCTGACAGTGGTGCATATGAGGACAGCGGGGCCCCCAGTGGGAAGAGCCCTTCCACAGGCCCCACTGCCTGCTGCTGGCCGAAGAGGCAGGATTGGGGCCGGGTGGCCGACCCTGCCTCCAGGCAGCAGCTGTGGGGACCTGGAGAGTCTGAGCTCCCCCACGTGGTGGTCAGCGCCAGGGTAGGCGGTGCCAGGGCGCCAGGGCTGATGGGAGGCCAGAGCCTCCTCTCTCCTCCTGCCCCTCCAGTCCCGCTCCCTCCCTGTCTGTCCATCAGTCCCTCACCCCCACTCTGGATTCTGGCCCCCACATGCTCTCTCTAGTCCTCGCCCTTCCCCCTACTCAGCCTCCACCATTTTTTACCCAAAGCTGGCACCCTAGCAGCGCTGTCTGCCCCTCCCTCCTTGCCCGATAACTCCCCGAGAGCACCCCTAATGCCACCCTTGCTCAGCACCCTCCGAGGCCCCATCACCTTCTCGGTGACGCCCCCACAGGGAGTCCCACTTTGGCTGAGGAGCCGGGCAAGACCAGGGCAGGTCTGGTGCTGAGACTGGGTCAGACCCTCCCCAAAGGACCACAGGGCAGAAGGGAACCCCCCGCCATGGCTCCCAAGCTTCACTGTCCTGAGCCCAAGCTGAGCCCCCATGCTGCCTCCTCAGCCTGCCAGGGCCTGGGCCCAGAGGTGCCCCCTGCAGCACCCCTGTGCCAATGGGCAGGGCGACTGCTGGCTGGTTCCTGGCCCCGCCTGTTCACAGATTGCCTGCCTCAGGCCCCGGTTCTCTGCAGGGCATGCCCATCACAGCACTTGTTAGGGTACGACTGGCCCAGCGCAGCACCTGGCCAGAGGGAGGGGCCTCTTAGGGAAGGGGTCAGCTTCCTTTTCGTTTTCCCGATTGTCACCACCACCCGCACTGACCCAGGCCCGAGGTCCTCATGTGTGTGCCAGAGGCCCTGGGCAAGGGCGTTCAGGAGGCAGGACCACGCACACAGGCACAAGCCCTGGCACCTCACCTGCATCCCCACCCTGCACAGCCAGACTGTTGGGTTTGGGATGGAGGCCTTCTCTCGCCTTCACTGAACACACAGGGGCTCAGCCGCCTGGCTCCATGCCCCCGGCCCTGCTCTAACACTGGCAAACTGCAGCACGGAGACAGCAGGGGCTGCGTGTTGTTCAGCCTGTCCTGGTGGCTTGGGGTTACCGTCACCACCTTGATGGATGCTGCACCCCCTGTGCTCTCCCTCTTCATCTGAGCATCACCTCACATCCACGCGCAGGCCCCAGCCAGAGTTTCCCACCAGTTCCAGCACCTTCGGGGCCTACCCTGTTCAGTGGGCTCGTGGTCAGCCCTGATCTCGTTTGTGTAGCCTGCTGCGTGCCTCTGTGATGCGTCTCCTCCTGGGGCTGTGTGCCGGGTCAGCAGAAACCATGTGAGGCTCCTTGCGTGGTGCGTGGGCGCCTGGTGTCTGCTGGATGCCTAGCCTCTGGTCCTGTGCACGTCACTTATTCATTCGTCAAAGACCTAGGACCCCTTGGTGCTGGGCACAGCACCTTCCCATGTGGCCTGGGTCTTGGCAGCCCACCCTCCCAAGGCAGAGGGCTGAGCCAGCACACCCAGTCACTGTGTCCAGAGAGCGGGGGCTGCTGCAAGCCCGTTCTTAGGCACCAGGGGCCCTGCAGCAGGGACATCAGGGCTTGGCTGCAGGCTACGTATAGGGTGCCCTGTGTCAGAGACCCTCCCTGTCCTCACCCCAGAACCTGGTGTCCCTGGAACCCGCCATGTGCCTCTGTCCCTACCCCCACCCCAGCCTGAGATGGTGCATGCCCATCCTCTCTGGCCCATTTCCCCCAGTCCCACCAAGGCTGTGCCTCACTCGGCCCCTTGTCTCCCACCAGTCAACGTCCCCGGTGAGCCCCAGGGGGTGGCGCAGCCCCTCCCTGGTGCAGGCCTGGAGCAGGAGACGGCAGCAGGTGCCAGGGCCCAGGAACGGACTGTCCCCATTCGGTAACCAACCCCGCTGTGTGGGTGGGTCACGTGGTGGGGCAGCGCATAGTGTGGCCTCCTATCTCTGGGGACCTGCTATGGGGAAAGCAGGGCCCACCCACCCTGCCCACAGGGCTCTGGGCCTGAGGGTTGCAGCTTGCCAGCCCCTTACCCTGAGCCTGAAGGCAAGGCAGGGGGAGAGGCTGCCCTCTTGGGTGAGTGGGTGGGCCGAGGGCTCACAGCTGCCCACTTACGACCACAGGATAGAGGGTGCGGCCTGGCCCGGGGCAGGGACAGCAGAGTCGCTCTGGGACGCCCACAGCCACATGTTCATGGAGACCACCTACAGGAGCTACGTGTACCAGGCCAGCGACACTGCTGTCACAAGTACGGGGGACAGGCCCAGTGGGGTGGCGTCTGTGCTTGAGCCCGCACTGTGGAATCTTTGCTCACAGAGGCCTGTATGGCCCTTCAGCGTGTCCCAGCCTGGGGCAGCCCTTCAGTGTGTCCCAGCCTGGGGCCTCCCCACTGTGGCCTGGGGCTCACAGGGGCCCTCTGTCTCTGGCCCATCACTGGGGTGGCTGGAGCCCTCTGCTGTGGCCAGGAGGCCGCAAACAACTGAACCGTCCATAGGGCCATTTTCCCCAACAGCCCAAAGTTAGCACGTTCTGTGTGCACTGGCCCGACTATCCTCCTGAGCTTGTATTGGCTTAGGCCAAAGCAGGAGAGACAGTGTTTACGCGGAAGGAAGGACTGCCTGATTGTCAGACATCTCAGCAGAGTTAGGAGGGGGTAATTCTGCATTTGGGAAGCAAGTGAGCATCTGCTGAGTAGGCTGTATCTCAGGGCTGTGCTGACCCTTGGCGACGCTAGGACACCCTGCCACTGTATTTCCAGCACATAGTAGGTGCTCAGCGAGCTGCACTCTGGGCTGTGTGGGCCCCCAGGGCCCTGGGCTCACAGGCTCCCGCCCGGTCCAGGGCCCCCGTCCATGCAGGTCACCATCGAAGACATGCAGGCGCCAAGGGGCAGTACAGCTCAGTTTCAGGCTGTCATTGAAGGCAATCCCCAGCCCACGGTGGCCTGGTACAAGGTACGGGAGGGGAACCCTTCGTCCCGCATTTCCCTCTCTGGGTCCTTTCTGGGCCAGGCAGTGCTGGGCACACAGCAGGCATTGGGAGCTCCACTTGGGCAAGTAAGGGCGAGAATGGGTGCTGGGACCTGGGGCGCCTGGGGCCCCTGGGGTGGGCTGCTGGCTGCCCTGACTCCTGAGCCTCCAGGACAGTGCTCGGCTGGAGGACAGCGCCCGGCTCAGCCAGCAGCAGGACGGGACCACGTATTCCCTGGTGCTGCGAGACGTGGACCAGCACGATGCTGGCGTCTACACCTGCCTGGCCCACAATGCCGGCGGCGAGGTGCTGTGCAAGGCAGAGCTGCTGATCCTTGGGGGTGAGTCGGGCCGACGCCGGCCACGTCCGCTGTCTGAGGAGGACATGCATGTGTGAGTGGGTAGGATGGCACCTCGAGTTGGGTGGCAGGAACCGGGCCTTCGTGTCCGCCCACAGACGGTCCCCTCGCCTTGTCTGTAGGAGAAAGCGAGCCGGAATCGGAATCGGAGAGGCAAAGCAGCCGAAGGAAACTGCACTCTTTCTATGAGGTCCACGAGGAGATTGGCAGGTTTGGCCCCGTCCTGCGGCGGGAGGGGTGTGGCTGAGCCCCGACCCAGGCATCCACCGTGAGCTCCCTCCGCTCAGGGGTGTGTTCGGCTTCGTGAAGAGAGTGCAACACAAGGGAAACAAGATGTCCTGTGCCGCCAAGTTCATCTCCCTGCGGAGCAAGATGCGGGCCAAGGCCTACCACGAGCGGGACATCCTCGCCACACTTAGCCACCCGCTCATCACCAAGCTGCTGGACCAGTTCGAGACCCAGAAGACCCTAATCCTCATCCTGGAGCTGTATCCTGCCCTTAGGCCCTGGAGGGTGGGGGAGGCACGCATCTGAGAAGGCGGGGTGCCACAAGGCCACATGGGGCTCAGCTGCTGTTCTTCAGGAGCTGTGTGTGGTCCTGGCCTCTCAGGCCCCAGCCTGGGGGTGTGGTGGCAGCAGGAAGCCCACTGTCCCTGAATCCTACCCCTCTGCCCCCTTAGCCTTAGACCTCATGAGTCTGTGGATTAGAAATTGGGCAGGGCTAGGCAGAATGGTTCTTCTGTTCCACATGATGTCCACTGGGGGCCACTCACTGGTGTTCTGCTTGCAGCTGGTCCGATCAGGAGGGTCCAGGATGGCTTCAGTCCCTGCTTGGGTGGGGATGGCTAGTAGGCTGGACCAGCCAGGCTCCTCTCTGTCCCCACGTGGCCTCTCCAGTGCTTCCTACGTGCAGTCCTGCTCCAAGGGCCTTGGCAGTGGCGTCACTGGGGGGGAGGGGGGTGCGGACCGCACCGGGTAGTACTGTCAGAGGGGGTGACACCAAAATAACTCTATAAAATTTTTGTGCAGTGTTTCAGCAGAAATATATTATTTTTCATAAAACTATCCCTGTCAGTTATAAAAACAAAAACATTTTTTGTAAGCCCAACCTACATGTATCAATATACTTACAAGGCTAAAAGTTGGCTAATTTACTTTTTGAAACTTCTAATGCGCTGCAGAGCCCTGGTGGTGCAGTGGTCAAGAGCTATGGCTGCTAACCAAAAGGCTGGCAGTTTGAATTCACCAGCCACCCCTTGGAAACCCTATGGAGCCGTTCTACTCTGTCCTACAGGGTCCCTACAGCCGGAATCGACTCAACGGCAGCTGGTTTTGTTCTTTTTCGTTTAACGCAGCTCCAGTCAGAGCTACCGTTACGCCCCACTCACAATGACGCTTCGAGTCACGGGGTTTTGTCCGTATGTGCTATAAGCAGGTGCTGTTGTTTTCATTGCTGCCAGCGTACAGGAGGAGGTCCATGGTGGGGGGGAGTGACACCGTGAGTTACCGCATCGGACGACATCAACCCTAATGACACCACTGGGCTGGGTCCCAGAGTCAGGAGTGAATGCCGCCAGACTCGTAGGGCCTGGGAGTTTGTGCAGTGTGCCTCACTTCCTCCCTATTCCCCACCCAGGTTCAAGGAAGGGCACAGACACCCCCCACCTTAACTCGCCACCCTGGGCTGGGCCCCACCCACGCATGCACAGCCACAGCTGCGCCAAGGTTGCTGGGGCTCTGTCTGAGGGTCTCTGAGCATCATGTGAGCTCACCAACCTGTCAGCTGCCAGCCCCCATCCAGCCCCTCCCAGAGCATCCTCTGTCCAAGAGGTGGTACTGGGCTGGGCTCCACTCCCCAGTGCCCCCCAGCTTGGCCTGCAGCCCTCTCCTTAAGGTTGGGTGTTTTCTAGGGTCTTGTGGTGCTCCTCACACCCTCCTCCTTCCCTGAGCTCCATCCTCCTCGTAAAACCCCCCACCTCAGCCCCAGAGGCCTGCAGTCTGAATCATAAGGTAAGACCTTCCATGGTCCCGGTTGCCTCGCCGTGACTCTCCTTGACTGCGACCCAGGTGTTCATCAGAGGAGCTGCTGGACCGTCTATTCAAGAAGAGCGTGATGACGGAGGCCGAGGTGACTGCCCCCCTCGCTCAGACCACCTGAGGCACAGCACCACCTCCCTCCCTCAGCCTTAGACCTGTGCCCCCAGACCACACTCAAGGCAGAGCACTCCCCAGCTCAGAGACTTTCTCTGGCCCCCCAGGGCTAGAAGGCCTGTGGAGGCTCCTCAGCCAGGCTCTCAAAGCTCTCCCACTCCCTGGCGGCCTGTCCTCCCACTTCTAGACTGCATCTGAGTCCGCTTTTCACCCTCCTGCGGCTCTGGCTTTGCTCAGGCTCTTCTTTCTCCTGAGAATGCACGCACACAAACTCTCCCCATGTCCCAAGACCCAGCTCAGGCCCTTCCCAGCCTTGGGCCCCACTTGAGCCTGGGCACACAAGGTCTAGGGTGACCTCCCACGTGACCTGCCCTGTGGGACTCATCCTAGGCTGTGAGGCCTGAGCGAAGAAGTGGGGGTGTTTAATGTGGGAGGAGCCGCAGGGAGCAGGGCGAGGGGGGAGGGGAGGGACAGTCGGGTGGGCTCTCACCTGAGCTCGGGGCTTCCCCACAGGTGAAGATCTACATCCAGCAGCTGGTGGAGGGGCTGCAGTACCTGCACACCAACGGCATCCTCCACCTGGACATAAAGGTGCCTGGCCTTGTGCTCCCATCCAGGCACAGATGCCCCCTCCAACCTCCCTGACAAGCCCCCTCACCTCCAGGGATGGGAGGCCACTACCCTACGACAGTCCCCACAGGGGGCTGTGGCTCTGACCCAGTGAAGCTCTCCCGAAATGGCAGAAAACCAGCCCCTGGGGCTCCTGCCTCCCCCATAGGCCTCCTAGTTGCCAGGCGATGGCCCTTCAGACCCCTGAGTGTCCTCCTGCAGGCCTGGCCCCTACTCACTCCCCCCAACTCTGCTGACAGCCCGCCAACATCTTGATGGTGCACCCTGCTCGAGAGGACATCAAAATCTGCGACTTCGGCTTTGCCCAAAAAATCACCCCCTCAGAGCCCCAGTACAGCAAGTATGGCTCCCCGGAGTTTGTGCCCCCTGAGGTCATCGAGCAGACCCCCGTGAGCGAGGGTTCTGACATCTGGTGAGTAGGGCCCAGGCCAGACGGGCCTCCCAACCCCAAGGACCCGCAGGTCCCACCATTGCCCACCCTTCCCCTACTCTTCTGCACGGGGGGCAGAATGGGGCTCGGCTCCCCGCCTTCCCGCCCCCACCCCCTCGTTTGTGAGCCAGGCCTGGGCGACTCAATCTGTGCTCTTATTACACACAGGGCCATGGGAGTCATCTCCTACCTCAGGTAAGCAGCCCTGGTGTCCTCCCACCTCTTCCAAAAGCCGAACCCAGGCCTCTCCCCACCAGGCCCACTGAAGCCATGGCCGTGCAGGCCACCCTCCCAGATTAGAGACCTACTATCTTGGGACCAGGCAGTCACGCCTCCTCTGATAGGACATTCCTGCTGAGGTTTGCTCCCATGTCACCAGAAGCAGCTCTGCCAGGTCACGGGGCAGACAACTGTGCTATGCATTCCCAAAGGGTTCTGAGGTGATTTGTCCAGAGGTCACGTGTAACAGTCACTGCCGTCCTGAGGTGATTTGTCCAGGGGTCACTCGTAACAGTCACTGCCGTCCTGAGGTGATTTGTCCAGGGGTCA
>NW_004444064.1:1579475-1599528 GCF_000243295.1 Trichechus manatus latirostris
TAACAGTCACTGCCGTCCTGAGGTGATTTGTCCAGGGGTCAGTCGTAACAGTCACTGCCGTCCTGAGGTGATTTGTCCAGGGGTCACTCGTAACAATCATTGCTGTCCTGAGGAACTCTGGTGGTGTAGACTGGGTCTGGATCCCCACCCCAGGCTGAGCCCTGATTCCCCACCCCAAGCTGAGCTTGATCCCTACCCTAGGCTGAGCCCTGATCCCCACTCCAGGCTGAGCCCTGATCCCCACGCCAGGCTGAGCCATGATCCCCACCCCAGGCTGAGCCCTGATTCCCCACCCCAAGCTGAGCTTGATCCCCACTCCAGGCTGAGCCCTGATCCCCACCCCAGGCTGAGCCCTGATCCCCACTCCAGGCTGAGCCCTGATCCCCACCCCAGGCTGAGCCCTGATCCCTGTTTTAAGCTGAATTTGGATCTCTCTGGGCAAATCTGAGACACTTGCTGGTATTCTCAGGGGTTAGATGAGAGTGAAGCTAAAAGCTCATCCCAAGTCAGGACTGAGGCCCCTGATCCCCCAACAGCTCTGCCTGAGAGACGCCGCACTCCCTGGCTTAGCAGTCTTTCCCCGTAAACCCAGGAATTCAGATCACCTCTGAGGGACAGACTCCCTATCTGCCTTTCAGCCTGACCTGCTCATCACCGTTTGCGGGTGAGAGTGACCGTGCCACTCTGCTGAACGTTCGGGAGGGGCGAGTGTCCTGGAGCAGCCCCATGGCCGCCCACCTCAGTGAGGACGCCAAGGACTTTATCAAGGCCGCCCTGCAGAGGGCCCCGGAGTGAGTGCCCTGTCCTCCCACCGCCCAGGTGTCCTGCTCAGCCCTGCCCTGGGCCTGGCTGACCCCACCCTGGTCTGACCCCCTGCCTGCCTCTCACCCAGGGCCCGGCCCAGCGCCTCCCAGTGCCTCACCCACCCGTGGTTCCTGGTGAGTAGACTGAGCTTGCCAGGCCTGGCGGACAGGCTTGCTCATCACCCCCATAGAGCAAGGAGGGAAACCAAGGTCACAAGAGGCCGGGGCCCTCCTGGTGCGCATTAGCCACCGAACTTTGGCTGGTGCCCAGGGGACCTGCCTCCAGTGGATTGGGGGCTGCTGGGACCCTCAGATGGGACAGCATGCCTGGATCAGGGAGGCAGGCTCAGGGTTCTCCCTGGGTCCACCTCCAGGACTAACTTGGAATCCCTCATCAGGGAAGGCCATGGAACCTCCATGGCCACTAACTGGCCTCATCCACCTGCATGTCATTCCAGGCCTGGGGCTGATCCGCTGCCCCAGCCCCAGTGGGGCTTCCGTCCCGGGCGGGGCCCTGACCAGGGCTGTCAGACGGTGCCCACAGCCAGGCACCAGGCCGCCACCCCCCAATGCAGCCCCTCTCTCCCTTGCCTGCAGACATCTTTGCCTGCAGAAAAGGCCCATTTCATCAACACCAAGCAACTCAAGTTCCTGCTGGCCCGCAGCCGCTGGCAGGTGGGTGGTCCCTGCCACCCTCCATGCCGAAGAGGGGCTGCGGGGGAGGGGGCTGTGAGGCTCCTAGGGGACACCCAGGCCCGAGGCCACTGTGGTCCAGCAGGACCCCTCGGGGCCACTTCCTGACTGCTGGGCTGGGGTATGCCCGGCGCTGGCCAGGAGCATTAGTTGGCTGTCCTTCCTTTGGGTCTTGCCACTCAGGGAGGAGGAAGGGACGGTGGCGGGTGGCATCTGCACACGTCACAGTCACAGAGGGGCCAGAACAACAGAGGCTGGGTGGAGGGAGCCGAGCACTCTGCCCCGGCCCAGGTGGAGCCCTGAGCTCTGACACCCCTCCCACTGCCCCCCAGCGCTCCCTGATGTGCTACAAGTCCATCCTGGTGATGCGCTCCATCCCGGAGCTGCTCCAGGGCCCAGCCGACAGCCCGTCCCTCGGGGTCTCCCGGCACCTGCTCCAGGACGCCAGCGGCTCCTCCAGTAGCTCTTCCTCAGACAATGAGATTGCCCCGTATGCCCGGGCCAAGTCGCTGCCACCCTCCCCTGTGACCCACTCCCCACTCCTGCACCCCAGGGGCTTCCTGCGGCCCTCCGCCAGCCTGCCAGAGGAGGCCGAGGTCTGCCTGCCCCCCCAAGCCCCCTCTCTACCGGCGGCGTCGCCTGTGCTCCCGGAGGGCCCAGAGGTGACTGCTGGGGTCCAGGGTGCAGGGCCACCGGCTGTCCCAGGCTGTGTGCCCCGCCAGAGTGTCATCCGGAGCCTGTTCTACCAGCAGGCCGGGGAGGGCTCCGAGCAAGGGTGCCCGCCCTCCGCCGCAGGCAGCAGGAGGCATCTGGCGCGGGCCAGGCGGCACCTGCTGAAGGGCGGCTACATGGCAAGGGCGCTGCCCGGCCTGCGTGAGCCCCTGCTGGAGCACCGTGCGCTGGAGGAGGCGGCCGCCAGGGAGGAGCAGGCCGCCCTCCTGACCAAGGCGCCCTCCTTTGAGACAGCCCTGCGGCTGCCCAGCTCCACGGCCCGTGTGGCCCCCGGCCGCAGCCGCTCCCTGGACCAGGACTGGCCGCGCACCACCAGCCCCTTCCCTGAGGAGCCAGGGAAGTCGCCCGAGGAGGCGGGGAGGTCGCCCGAAGAGCCAGGAAGGTCCCCCGAGGAGCTGGGGAAGTCGCCCGAGGAGCCGGGAAAGTTGCCTGAAGAGCCGGGAAAGTCCATCGAGGAGCCACGGACGGTTCCCAAGGAGCCGGGGAGGTCCCCCGAGGAGCCGGGGAGGTCCCCCAAGGAGCCGCGGAAGGCCCCCAAGGAGCCACGGAAGGCCCCCAAGGAGCCAGGGAGGTCCCCCAAGGAGCCGGGGAGGTCCCCCAAGGACTGCTTTGAGGGGCAGTGTCCTCACCCGGCGCCCTGGGGGCTCGGGGCCATCTCAGAGGACAGCTCTGCACAGGGCCCAAGCCCCTCTCTGCTCGGGGAGCCCACGGCCACTCTGCACACTGGGGCCTGGACCCTGGGTGCCGGCTCCCCTGGCCAGGCAGCCACAGGCATGGCCCCAGGCTCTGAGGGGTCCCTGCAGGGGTCGAGACTGTTTCCACCCACAGACGGCGACACAGCTCCAGGGGTCTCCCAGGATAGCTCTCGGAAGCCGCCCACCCCTTCTCGTCACCGTGACTGGGGTTCTACCCCCCAGGAGGGCTGCGGCCCCCCTGCAGCTGCTGCACCACAACTTCCAGGCCCCATCCCTCCAAGGTCTCACACACACGGCTCCCTGGGGCTAAGACGCCCCCCGCTCTCTGGGGAGCCCCGGGCCTCCCCCTCCCCAGCCCAAGCAAGCCCCCTGCCAGGCTCTAAGCGGGGGCCAGAGCCCAGCCCCTCCTGTTCTGTAGGGCAGGCCCTCCAGGAGGACCTGTCCCCCGAGAAGGCCGTGCCGCCCTCCCCAGAGGACATGGAGCCTGCAGCCTCTCTGGATGATGACGACTTGTCCCAGGAGACCGCTCAGCAGCGCCCTCAGGAGCAGGCGACCACTCGGAAGTTCTCCTTGGAGTGCCATGGGGGCTACGCGGGGGTGGCAGGCTATGGGACCTTCGCCTTTGGTGGGGATGCGGGAGGCATGCTGGGGCAGGGCCCCCTGTGGGCCAAGATGGCCTGGGCCCAGGGGTCTCAGTCCTGGGATGAGCAGGAAGAAGCAGTAGCCGAGAGTCCACTGCTTTTGGCTGGCGCGGCCCCTGTGCCTGAGGGGAGAGGGCCTTCCCCCAGGGACTACCTGGAGCTTACCTCCTGGGAAGACTCTGGCCAGGGGTCTCAGGTCTCCCTGGTGCGGATCAAGGACCTCTCGGGCGACGCAGAGGCAGCCGACACCCTGTCCCTGGACATCTCCGAGGTAGAGCCGGCCTACCTCAATCTCTCCGACCTATATGACATCAAGTACCTCCCGTTTGAGTTCATGATCTTCAGGAAGGTCCCCAAGCCGTCTGTGGAGCAGGAGCCGCCCTCCCCACCGGATGAAGCCCACGAGGGGCTGGCAGAGCTCCCGGAAGCGGCGTGGCCCTGGCCGGGCGAGCTGGGCCCTCCTGCCAGCCTGGCTCCGTGCCCTCGGGCTGGCTTGCAGATCACGGAGGAGGAACCAGAGGACATGGAGGCCCTGCTGGGGGAGGCCGGCCAGGGCGGGAGGCGGAAGGCATCACCCTCCTCAAGAGGCTTCTTGCAGCTCTCCGGGGGCCGCCTGCCGCTGGAGGAGCCTCAGGAGCACAGCCTGCGCGAGAGGGTGAAGGCCTCGGTGGCTCACATCTCCCGGATCCTGACGGGCAGGGCGGAAGGTGAC
Source organism: Trichechus manatus latirostris (assembly GCF_000243295.1). Classification (NCBI taxonomy): domain Eukaryota; kingdom Metazoa; phylum Chordata; class Mammalia; order Sirenia; family Trichechidae; genus Trichechus; species Trichechus manatus. The sequence goes on from NW_004444064.1 coordinate 1,583,752, forward strand.
TCCCCCCAACTTGCCCGGGCACGTCTCATGTCCTCAGTTCTGCACCCCTGGGGTCCCCGTGACCTCTCACGCCTCTGATAGCAGCTCAGGATCCCACCCAGGACCATCAGGAAGTCCCCTGTGGGCTCACTCCCCGAGGCGTCTGGGTGCGCGTCCTGGCCTCGGAACCCTTTTTCCCTGTGCTTCTGAGACGCAGCCCCGGGGTGTAACAGCACGGCGGGAGGCCTAGAGACCCAAGCAGGGATTATACTGCTGGAGAGGAAAATTCAGAAACAACGCCAGCCACCTTCGGCTAGAGCCCTCCAGGGGGTCTCCATGCAGCCCCCACTACCCATCCTCCCACAGCCCCCATGGCGCCAAGCTGCACGCCTCCTGTTCATCCCAGAGATGGCCCCGGCCCAGGATGGGCCTTGGCACCCAGGCGTGGACGGGGAAGGGGGCAGCAGCAACAGACTCAGCTCCAGTTTTCAACACTGCCCTGGGATCTTGGGCTTTTGCTTGTTGCATGGAGAACGGAGGCGTGGAGGGCAGGGCCGTGGGGCGGGCAGGTTTGCCTGTCCCTGCAGCTCCTGGCAGCGTGGTGTGAGGCAGCTGGTACTGCCCAGAGGAGCCATGGCCTCGTGGGCTGTGACCTCCATGGGCCCCCTCTTTCTTCCTGCAGATCCAGAGAAGGAGGGCTCCAGGAAGAAGCTGGGCCTGGCTTCCTTCCGGCTGAAGAGCAAGGACCGAGGTGAGTGCCCCGACCCAGGACCTCCGTTTTCCCACAGTTTCAAGAGGACCCGGTTGTGGCGGGTAGGGGGCAAACACAGTGGCTTCCAACCTCAGTGGCACCCACATCAGTTGGATAAGCTTACAACTCCGGACTAGACCCCAAACGAGTGGCTCCAGCCATGAGGGCCTCAGGTGCCACAGCGTAGAGGGCTGGAGCGGTCAGGGAGGGCTCCCTGGAGGAGGCGGAGGTGTTGAGAGATGAAACCTGGTTGGACAAGAGTGTGGTGGAAGATGAACTCAGAGAGGGTGAGGCAGTCAGGGAGGGCTCCCTGGAGGAGGCAGAGATATTAAGAGACGAATCCTGGACAAGAGTGTGGTGGAGGACAAGCCGAGAGGAGGTGGGGCAGTCAGGGAGGGCTCCCTGGAGGAGGCGGAGGTGTTGAGAGATGAATGCTGGATGGACAAGAGTGTGGTGGAGGACGAGCAGAGAGGGAATGGGGGCAGTCAGGGAGGGCTCCCGGGAGGAGGCGGAGGTGTTGAGAGATGAATCCTAGACAAGAGTGTGGTGGAGGACAAGCTGGGAGGGGCAGGGTCCCCGCAGGTCCTGTTCTCCAGGGTGTCCTTCCCACTGCAGGGTCCAGCCGCACCCTGGCCTGGCACTGGGGGACACTGCGCCTTGGGAGGGCGCCTCCTGAACTGCTGTCCTCACTCCCCCTTTTCAGCCCCATCATTCCTAAAGGAGCTCTCAGACGAGACAGTGGTCCTGGGCCAGCCCGTGACGCTCGCCTGCCAGGTGTCAGCCCAGCCCGCCGCGCAAGCCACCTGGAGTAAAGGTGACAGCTCTCGGGAGGGGGGCAAGTCACAGGCGGCACATGGGCCCAGCAGGATGGCAGGTGGCTGGATGCGTGGTGGGGGGCGGCCACCCACATGCAGGCCCTGATTTGTTCTTTGACAGATGGCGCGCTCCTGGAGGGCAGCAGCCGACTTCTCATCTCCTCCACGCTCAAGCACTTCCAGCTCCTGACCATCCTGGCGGTGACCGCCGAGGACCTGGGCGTGTACACCTGCAGCGTCAGCAATGCACTGGGCACGGCGACCACCACGGCGGTGCTCCGGAGGGCAGGTGGGTGCCACGCGGGCCCTACTGGTGGGGACAGGGGGACAGACAAGCCACTGCCTCCTCCCTGAGGACTCGGCCTGGGCCCGGGCCATCATCTCGCTCTGGGAGCCTCTTAAGGTGGCTCTCATGGCGAGTGGGACCTGGGAAACCGTGGTCCCCATTGCAGTGACCCCAGGCATCCCCCAGTTCTGACAGGGCCAGGGCACCGCACAGTGACTGTCGCGGCCTGGGGATGACTCTGGGACGTGGGCCCTCTCCCTGACCCAGAGCCCCACCCACCCTCACACTGCATATGTGACATAAAGCCATTTATGAGAACCCCTCCCAGCAGAGAGGGAGACGAAGAAAATGTCAAGCCGAGAAAATGTGCACTGGGAGTGAGAGACGTAGCCGGGTGGGGAGAATCGGGGACGAGCAGGACGTTTTCACAGTGGCTGCACTGAGCTCTTGGTGTGGCCCTGAACTCGTCTGTGGCTACAGCTCAGAAGAGAGGAGAGAGAGAGACACAGGGAGAGACGTAGAACGGAGAAGGGGAGAGACAGACAGGAGAGAGATGGAGCGACTCCACGGAAAGCACTGGCAGCAGAGCCCGTCGGTTCATACCGTTGTCTGAGAGAAAGCGCACCGTCTGTGGAAGGGAGTGGAGCTCTTCCATGCGCCTTCTCAGCCACATCCCTCCAGCAAGTGCAGAGAAGGCTGTTGCGTGCTTTGCCCCTCTATCAAAGTTGAGGTCGTGATCCCAAAACAGTTCCTGGGAAGTATTTCTGGGGAGCCAGGACAGGGCTGCGGGCCCAGCTCTCAGCCGCCTGGCCCAGCCCTAGAGGAGGACAGCGGCCTTGGCAGGCCTTCTAGTGCCCTGTCTGCAGGACCAGGCCAGGTCCTCCACCCTGCCCAGCACCCTGTCTGCAGGACCAGGGCTGGGCCCTCCACCCTGCCCAGTACCCTGTCTGCAGGACGGGGCCGAGCCCCCGACTCCGCCCAGTACCCTGTCTGCAGGACGGGACCGGGCCCCCCCACCCCACCCAGTACCCCATCCACAGGACCTGGCTGGGGCCCCACCCTGCCCGGTACCCCATCCGCGGGACCGGGCCCCACACCCTGCCCGGTACCCCGTCTGTGGGACCAGGCTGGACCCCCGACCCTGCCTGGTACCCCATCTGCAGGACCGGGCCAGGCTCTCCACCCGGGCTGGTACCCTGTCTGTGGGACTGGCCTGGGCCCTCCACCCTAACAGAGGATCACTGCCAAGGGGGTTCCTGCACAGATCCTCTGGAGCCCCCAGACAGGACACAGCCCTGAACCAAACCTTGGAGACACTAGGCCCTCCAGCCAGTCCACACTGCAGCAGGGCCCCCCAGATGACCAGCATCAGGGGAACGTGGGCTAGGGAGCCTGGGCAGCCACCAAGGGTGGGTGTCGGGAGGGACGGGGGGCCCAGCAGCGGAGGCATGACATGCAGGGGTATGATAGCTGCCCCAGGCCCCCATGTGGAGCCATTCCGGCCTCAGAGCTGCTTCCCCCCACCCCACAGAGCTCCCCTCGTCCTCCCCACGCCCTGACATTGGGGAGGTGTATGCAGGCGGGGTGCTGCTGGTCTGGAAGCCCGTGGAGACGTGCAGCCCCGTGACCTACATTGTGCAGTGCTGCCTGGAAGGTATCTGCTGGGCCAGCTGTGGGGGGGGCCTCCAGGGTTCCAGAGGGGGTGGTCATGGAGGCACCCAGCTTGCTGTGTGCCAGCGGGCGGCCTCTCCCTCCCTCCCTCCCACGCGGGGCAGGTGGGAGCTGGAACACTCTGGCCTCCGACATCTTTGACTGCTGCTACATAATCAGCCAGCTGCCGCGGGCGGGCGCGTACACCTTCCGGACGGCCTGCGTCAGCAAGGCGGGCATGGGCCCCTACAGCAGCCCCTCGGAGCAGGTCCTTCTCGGAGGGCCCAGCCACGCGGGTGAGGCTCCTGGTGGGTCTCCTCACAGCCCCTGTCTTCGCCCTCGGCAGAAAGCCCCTACTGGCCTTGTTTGGGCAGCACGTTCTGGGGCTTCTCACTGCCCAGACCCTTTCTTCCACACCCTGCTCCCAGGAGCCGCTGAGCTCATCCCGAGGTGCACGCTGAGCCCGGGGAGTGCCGAGGCCTCGGGCTGTCTGGGCTCTGCGCTGTGATTACTAATGTCTGCTGTGGGTCCAGGAAGTGTGGCCGGCATGCATGTTGTCTGTGGTCCCAGCTGAGCGGGGCTGCCCCCACTCCTGGAGTGTACCTGGCAGCTTCACCGCCTTCACACACCCCCTCCTGGTTTTCTGCCTGACATGCCCCCCATGGCCTGAGGAATGAGGGGTCCGAGTGTCCCCTCAATGAGTTCCGGGAGGAGTGATGGGGAGGAGAATAGGTAGGGGAGCAGGGGCTGACTGGGGTGTGCCCCCCTGGGCCTCCCAGTCACCCCACTCCTCTTTCCACAGTCTCTGAGGAGGAGAGCGGTCACACACTGCCAGCCCAGCCCCTCTCAAGCACACAGACCTTCGCCTTTCAGACACACATCCGGAGGTGCCGAAGCTGCGGGCAGGCGGGCAGGGACAATGCTGCGCTGGCCCCTCAGGCACCCACCCCAACCTCAGCCTTCCTCTCCACCGCTCACATCTGGTTGACAGCATCTCCCAAACGCATCTCCTCCCTGCCCACAGATCCCACCCCTGGAAGGTTCTGCTGCTTCCCTCCTGAGTGCTCTCCCCGGGGCCCGGGGCCCGACGTTTGCCCCCGCTGTCTGTGTGGGAAGGGGCAGAGGGCTGCTGGGAGCTCAAGGGGAGGGGCCTTACCAGCCTGGCCCATGCTTCCCCTTGCCCAGGGGCCGCTTCAGCGTGGTGCGGCAATGCCTGGAGAAGGGCAGCGGACGCCTGCTGGCAGCCAAGATCGTCCCGTACCTGGCGGAGGACAAGACAGCCGTGCTAGGCGAGTATGAGGCCCTCAAGGGCCTGCGCCACCCGCACCTGGTCCAGCTGCACGGTGCCTACCTCAGCCCGCGGCACCTGGTGCTCATCCTGGAGCTGTGTTCCGGACCGGAGCTGCTTCCCTGCCTGGCAGAGAGGTGAGGGAGGCAGCTGCAGCCGCAGGCACGGGCTGTCCGGAAACCAGGCTCTCAGGCGGGAGGGCGTGTGAGACCCGCCGCCCTCTCCCTGCGGCCCGACACAGAAGAGCCAGGCTGCTCTCCACTCAAGGCCCCGGGGGCTGGGCAGTCTCCAGGGTCCTTGCCCCGGGTGCGCCCCCACATCGCCCTCTGCCCCTCCCCATTCGGCAGCCCGCCCGGAAGCTGCCTGAGCCGCCCCTCCCTCCCCCAGAGCCTCCTACTCGGAATCAGAGGTGAAGGACTACCTGTGGCAGACGCTGAGCGCCGCGCAGTACCTGCACTCCCAGCGCATCCTGCACCTAGACCTCAGGTCCGAGAACCTGATTGTCACCGAGTACAACCTGCTTAAGGTCCTCGACTTCGGCAACGCCCAGAGCCTCAGCCGGGAGAAGGTCCTGCCATCGGAGAAGTTCAAGGATTACATGGAGACCATGGGTGAGAGGGTGGGGAAGCAGACGTCCGAGGCCCGACCTGGGAGGGAGGGGGCGGAGCCTGGAGGAAGACCCGCGCGCCCCGCCCACCTGCTGGCTCCCTGCGCCGGCCGTCCTCCCTTTTGTGCTCAGCTCTCCCCTGCTTGTCCTGTGTGCCCTGCCCTCACGACCCTCACCTGTGCCCACCCGCCTACACCCTGCCTCTCCCCTGTGTCCATTCACTGGTGCCTCTCCTCAGCTCCAGAGCTCCTGGAGGGTCAGGGTGCAGTCCCGCAGACCGATGTGTGGGCCATCGGAGTGACGGCCTTCATCATGTGAGTTCGCGCACCTGCGTGTGGGGACGTGCTGAAGGGGAGAGGCAGGCCTGGGATCCATCCGAGGGTGACCTCTGGACTGCCTGGCCCCCCCACACCCCGGGATCCATCCGAAGGTGGCCTCAGAGTCCCCGGGCCACCCTGTCACTCCTACCCCCCCCCCGCAGGCTGAGCGCGGACTACCCCGTGAGCAGCGAGGGGGCACGTGACGTGCAGAAAGCCCTGCGCAAGGGGCTCATCCGGCTGAGCCGCTGCTACGCGGGGCTGTCGGGGGGCGCCGTGGCCTTCCTCCGGAGCACGCTGTGCGCCAACCCCTGGTAAGCGAGCGTCCCGCGCCCGCCCCGCCGCCCTGCTCGCGCTCTGGGCGGAGGCGGCTGACTGCCCTGCTCCGGTTCGTTGGTGCTCCAGGGCCCGGCCCTGCGCCTCCAGCTGCCTGCGCTGCCCGTGGCTGACCGAGGAGGGGCCGGCCAACTCCAGGCCCACGGCCGTGACCTTCCCCACGGCGCGCCTGCGCGCCTTCGTGCAAGAGCGCGAGAAGAGGCGGGCGCTGCTGTACAAGAAGCACAACCTGGCGCAGGTCCGCTGAGCGCCTGCGGAACGGCGGGGCGGGGGGCGCCTCTCTAATGGGGCTGTACATATGCATGGCACACCAATAAAAAGTGGAACCCGTGAGATGTCTTCCATTTTATTGTCTTGTTCGGGGAGGAGGACTGGGGCCGTCACCCGCACCGCAGGTGTCCGTGGGCATGTCTGTACCTGTGCCTCCTTCAGCGGTGCGCTGAGATGGCGTCTTGCTCATAAGCGTACATGTGTTTCCTCTTAACTGCTATGTGTTCGTTTGATTTCATCGGACGAACCTACAGCTTTTTAGCTTGCCTTTCCCCATGGATGAGCATTTAGCTCGTTTCCAGAATTTCTCTGTTGTAAACAGCGTGCCAATAAAATCCTTGTACCCAGCTTGCCAAGCAGGTGGCGGGAGCTCGTGGCAATGTGGGTAACTCTTTCCCTAGTGGGAAAGAGTATTTTACCAGCAACTCCCATCGGAATTGGAGCCCTGGTTGCACAGTGGTTAAGAGCTATGGCTGGTAACCAAACGGTCAGCAGTTCGAATCCAGCAGCCGCTCCTTGGAAACCGTGTGGGGCGGTTCTGCTCTGTCCTATAGGGTCACTATGGGTCAGAATCGAGTCGATGGCAATGGGTTTTCCATTAGAATTGCTGGGGGGGGGGGGCATGATACGAAGCCTACGAACTTTTAAGATTCTCTCCACAGTGCCCTCCCCCGCTTACTGCCTGCACTCTCAACGCCACCCCACTGCCCTTGCCCCGGCTTACGTCTGTCTGTTTCTTTACAGTCGGTGCCAGGTCGCTCAGTAGTGTCTAGGTTGTGCGTCCTCCCTCACTGGATGCACTGGGCCACCAAGTACATGCGTCTTAGCCTTGACACATCCTGCCATGTGTTCATTGTTGCCTTAATAACAAAGGAGGAGGGGCGGGAGGACCGGGAGGGGCGGGAGGACTAGGAGGAGCGGGAGGAGCAGGGGGCGTGGGAGAAGTGGGAGGAGGGGAGGGACGGGAGGACCGAGAGGGGCGGGAGGACTAGGAGGAGCCGGAGGGGGAAGGCTGGCAGCAGAAGGGGAGCAGTGCTGACATTGGGGAGCAGTGCTGACATTTGGAAGCTGGCCTGGCACTCACAGCTGGGCTGTTCTTCTTCCGTTGGACATCGTCTCTGACAAGGTCACTCTGAGACCATGATAGTGTGAGGCACAATAAGGCCGATTTATAATTTTGTCGAAGCACTAAAGCAGGTGACTGCTGCTCCTTGACCGATGGCAGCTTTGTCCTCGTCCTCCTCTGTCCTCCTTCTAGATAAGATTCATTCAGATGTCCAGTCACAGAATTACAGTGCTGACAGTATCCAATCTCAATTTCCTTGGATTCTCCCACAGGTCACCCAATTAAAGCGCACATAGGTCCTTTCTAACACCTTCTTACTGAGCGGCCCCACCATTCCCATGGTGTGCCTGCCTCCTCCCTGGATGTACCAAGTTATCAACTCGACCTGTTCAACTGCAGCTGTGTTCCTGGGGGGGTCTTTGGCTGGAGGGCAGGAGCAGCAGTTTCTGCTCCCACCCTCTGGTCTGGCCCAGTATGACAGATGGAAGGACCACATGTGTGCTGAAGGAGCCAGCATGCCTCTCCTTCCAGCTCTCTAGACCAGCGTTTTCGCATACTGGACAGGTCCCCTTAAATATTTATTGAACCCAGGATACCTCAACCTAACAATTAAACATCTCCAAAACGGATCTGGACCCCTCTGCCTCCACTGCCTTGATCTCCTGCTTTCCAGTCTCAGTCAAAGGCATCACCAATCCATCAGTCACTAGTGTGACCCACTTCATCATCAGCATCATGCTCTACATGGCTCGCCATACCCTCTGATTGGCTGGCCTGGATGAGACGGGACACGAAGACTGCGCTCTCTGCAGGAAGGTTGGGTTCTTGGGTGGGAGAGAGGCATCTTCACCAGCTCGTCCCCCCACCCTTATCCCACTGAGTGGGCATCAGAAACGGGCCACCTCGCTGGCCCAGTTCCTTCTAGGCCAGCGAGAGGCTGAGTCAGAGTCGGGGTGAGAAGCTCAGGCACCAAGTCTTTCTGTCTAAACCAAGCCCCCTCCTTCCTTTCCCCTTGTTCTGAGGCGCCAAACAAACTAGCACATTTAATCAGCCAAGTGAAATCAGCTCAAGGGGATGTCCTTCTTAGGGTGCTCCCTTGCCCCCCGCCCCAGCTGTGGCCCAACTGTGGTAACAGAGAAGGAGGAAGCAACCCGTTGACCTCAGAACCACGTTCCCAGAAGTGATCCGAGACCACCGCCATAACTTGCAAATCTGTTCCCGACATTTCATCATAAAATTATTTTCAAACATACAGAAAAAATGAAAGAAGCTTACAGTGAATACTGGGTACCCAAAATTCACATATTGCTCCCCCTGGTGTCTCACACACTAACTACTCCTCTGCCCACCCATCCATCCATCTTATTTTGGATGCACTCCAAAGTTTTGCAGACATTAGTCCACTTCACCCGTAAACACGTCCGTATGCACCTTATTAACCTCGTTCAATGTTTGTTTGTGGCTCTGTTGCAAAGAAAATCTTCTGTGGAGTGCCAAGTCTAGACCTGGTAAGTGGAGTGGAGGAGCGAGAGCATGGCAGGGCGCCGCACATGGGGCAACCAGCCTGTCCCTGTTTAAAACCTGAAGCCCCCTCAGTCGTGGGCAAACCGGGACAGCCGGTAATCCCAGCCTCATGCCCATGCAAGCCTCTGCAGCACCTGGGCTGGGGCCCTGGGTAGCTCTGAGGGCAGAGTTTGAAAACACTAGCCTGGCCTCCATGCTCAGCTCCCTGGCCTGGCATCTGTCAAGGCCCTGCAGAACATGGCTGCAGCAGCCCTTTCTAGTTCTGAGGCCAAAGGAAACTACTGAGTGACCAGTGGAGCTGGACAGAGGGAGGTGGAAGACGGACCCCAGGCCTACCGGTGGGAAGTGCCGTGAAAGTTACTGAACTATCCTGAACCAAAGTCCTGCTTCTCCACCGAGCCAGCTCCTGCCTATTCTTCCAGCCACTAGCGTCTGGCCTATCCCATACGTGAGTCACATTTGGGAAGTGTGTGGTTCTGAGGTTGCATGAACACAGGCTGCTTTGTTCTGGCATCTGCATCAGGACCAGCCTCTTCCTGTACATTACATGCTCAGCCATCCCCAGCAGGCCCACGTCCACACCAAGACAAGCTCTGTGAATTGGGACTTAAGTGAGACTTGCAGCATCTAGCCTTTGGATGCTGTATTTATTTGGTGACCTCTTCTGAGCGCGGATGGTGTCTTAGTTATCTAGTGCTGCTATAACAGAAATACCAGAAGTGGACGGCTTTAACAAACAGAAATTTATTCTCTCACAGTCTAGGAGGTTAGAAGTCTGAATTCAGGGTGCCAGCTCCAGGGGAAGGCTTTCTCTATCGGCTCTGGGGGAAGGTCCTTGTCATCAATCTTCCCCTGGGTCTAGGAGTTTCTCAGCGCAGGGACCCTGGGTCCAAAGGATGTGCTCTGCTCCTGACTCATCTTTCTTGGTGGTATGAGGTCCCTCTCCTCTCTGCTCGATTCTCTCTTTTATATTTCAAAAGAAATTGACTCAAGATACAACCTAATTCTGTAGATTATGTCCTACCTCATTAACATAACTGCCTCTAGTCCTGCCTCATTAACATCATAACCTGTTGCCATCAAGTCAATTTTGATTCACAGCGACCCTATACGACAGAGCAGAACTGCCCCATAGGGTTTCCAAGGAGCAGGTGGTGGATTCAAACTTCTGACCTTTTGGTTAGCAGCCGTAGCTCGCTGTAGCTCTTAACCACTGCACCACCAGGACTCCTTTATATATCACGACGACAACAACAAAAGACCCGTTGCTGTTGAGTCAATTCTGACTCATTGTGACCCTACAGGACAGAGTAGAACTGCCCCATAGGGTTTCCAAGGAGCAGGTGGTGGATTCAAACTGCTGACCTTTTGGTTAGCAGCCAAGTTCTTAACCACTGTGCCACCAGGGCTCCCGTTTATATGTAGAGGTTAGGATTAACAACACATGGGATAATTACATCCAATCACAAAATGAAGGACAACCATACGATACTGAGAATCATGGCCTAGCCAAGTTGCCACACACTTTTGGGGGTCACAATTTAGTCCATAACAGATGGTATGTCCTTGTCGAAGTCTGTTTTGATCAAGTTTTTCTGGTTGAATCTGGGCAGGCTGTGACTGACCCAGCTCTGACTCTGATATGGTGGGCTGCACAGAGGCGGATACAGTAGAGAGACAATGCCTTCCTCTAGAATTCTCTAGACAGTCACTTTTCCAAGGTGCATTCTTGTTTCTCTGAAAGTCCAGCTTTCCTTGTGAGTTCTGCCTTGTTACTCCGGGCAAGCGCCTCATGTGAACTGGTAGGGGCTGTTCTCATCCCTGGTTGGACTTGCACTTCCCAAGTTCCTCCCAAAATCGTGTAGGATGCGGGGGTTGCCATCAATGTCACAAACAATATTTGTATAGATTTTTTAATGAGAAAAGAAAAGAATAAATAATTGAAAAAGGAATCGTGTAGGAGCTCATTACAACAATTAAACCCCCTCCCACAGCACTCAGAGTGGCCCTTTTCCCAGACCAAACCCCACCTGCTGAACCTACCTCCACTTCAGCCCTCAGCCCCTCAAGTTATATGGTATGGGTATTCTATTGGCAGGTGGTTTCTAAAAATCATATCTAATATACCACACTTCTTAAAACAGTTGTATCATATTTTTAAGGGGGCATGGTGGTGCAGTGGTTAAAGTGCTCAGGTGCTAATCAAAAGGTTGGTGGTTCGAACCCACCAGCTGCTCCATGGGAAGAAGATGTGGCAGTCTGCTTCCATAAAGATTTACAGCCTTGGAAACCCTATGGGGCAGTTCCACTCTGTCCTATAGGGTCACTATGAGTTGGAATTAACTCAACAATAGTGGGTTTGGATCATGTTTTATTATATTGTAACTTTTTAACTTAATGTTTTTATTTTGAGATAATTATAAATTCACAACAACATAGATGCACATGCAGTTGTAAGAAACAAAACAGACAGACCCCAATAATACAATTTCCCCCATTTTCCCACAATAGTAATATCTTGCAAAACTATATTGCAATATGACAACCAGGACATTGACATCAATACAGTCAAGATACAGAAGAGTTTCATCACGACAAGGATCCCTCATATTGCCCTTTATAGCCAAACACAATCCCTACCACTCTTGTTGTTGTTAGCTGGTTCCAACTCATAGCTGTGCCATGTACTACAGAGTGAAACACTGCCTGGTCCTGGGCCAGCCTCACAAATATTGCTAACTTTGAGCCCATTGTTGCAGCCACTGTGTGAATCCATCTCATTGAAGGTCTTCCTCTTTTTCGCTGACCTTCTACTTGTCCAAAAGCACATGAGATGAAGTCTCGCCATCCTTGCTTCTAAGGAGCATTGTGGCCGTACTTCTTCCAAGACAGATTTTTTTCTTTCTTCCGGCAGTCCATGGTATATTCAGTATTCTTCGCCAACACCGTAATTCAAAGGCATCAATACTTCTTCAGTCTTCTTTATTCATTGTTCAGCTTTTGCATGCATATGAGGTGATTGAAAATACCATGGCTTGGCTCAAGTGCACCTTAGTTCTCAAAGTGACATCTTTGCTTTTTAACATTTTAAAGAGGTCTTTTGTACCAGATTTTCCCAGTGCAGTATGTCATTTTGATTTCTTGACTGCTGCTTCCATTGCTATTGATTGTGGATCCAAGTAGAATGACATCCTTGACAACTTCAATGTTTTCTCCTTTTATCATGATGTTGCTTATTGGTCCAATTGTGAGGATTTTTTGTTTTATGTTGAGGTGTAATCCGTACTGAAAGATGTAGTCTTTGATCTTCATCAGTAAGTTCTTCAAGTTCTCTTCACTTGCAGCAAGCAAGGTTGTGTCATCTGCATATCACAGATTGTTAATGAGTCTTCCTCCAAACTGGATGCCGCGTTCTACTTCACATAGTCTAGCTTCTCAGATTATTTGTTTTTTTAGATCCCTTGAGATTTTCTATGTGAACAAGCATTCCATCTGCAAGGAGAGACAGTTTTATCCTTTACAACCTGTATACCTTTTCTTGTCATATTGCACTGGCTAGAATTTTCTATACTATGTTGAATAACAATGGTGAGAGTGGACATTCTTGCCTTATTCTTCATTTTAGGAGAAAATTATTCAGTATTTCACCATTATGTATAATGTTAGCTGTAGGTTTTTTTGTAGCTATGCTATACCAATTTGAGGAAGCTTCCCTGTATTCCTATTCTCCTGAGAGTTTTTATCATGAATGGATGTTGAATTTTGTCAAATGCTATTTCAGCATCAGTTGATATGATCGTATGATTTTTCTTCTTTAGCCTGATAATATGGCAGATTACATTGATTGATTTTCAAATATTTAACCAGTCTTCCCTCCCACCCCCAGCAATCACTGTTAAATTCTGAGCTCTATACATTTACCTGTTCTAAGTGTTTCGTATTAGTGAAATCATACAGTATTTGTCCTTTTGTGATTGACTTAGTTCACTAAGCATAATGTTTTCAAGGTACATCCATGTTGTGGCATGTATCCGGATTTCATTTCTTCTTATGGCAATTGTGGTTGTTGTTGTTAGGTGATGTTGAGTCAATTCTGACTCATAGCGACCCTGTGTACAACAGAGCAAAACACTGCCCAGTCCCGCACCATCCTTACAATCGTTATGCTTAAGCCCATTGTTGCAGCCACTGTGTCAATCCATTTCGTTGAGGGTCTTCCTCTTTTTTGCTGACCCTCTACCTTACCAAGCATGATGTCCTTCTCCAGGGACTGCTCCCTCCTGATAACATGTCCAAAGTATGTGAAATGTAGTCTCACCATCCTTGCTTCAAGGAGCGTTCTGGTCATACTTCTTCCGAGACAGATTTGTTAGTTCTTCCGGCAGTCCATGGTATATCCAATATTCTCCTCCAACACCACAATTCAAAGGTGTCAATTCTTCTTTGGTCTTCCTTATTCAACATTCAGCTTTCACATGCAAATGAGGCAATTGAAAACACCATGGTTTGGGTCAGGAGCACCTTAGTCTTCAAGCTGACATCTTTGCATTTCAACACTTTAAAGAGGTCTTTTGCAGCAGATTTGCCCAGTGCAATGCACCTTTTGATTTCTTCACTGCTGCTTCCATGAGAGTTAATTGTGGATCCAAGTAAAATGAAATCCTTGACAACTTCGTTCTTCTCTCCATTTATCATGATGTTGCTTATTGGTCCAGTTGTGAAGATTTTTGTTTTCTTTATGTTGAGGTGTATTAATGAACCTCCCCCATTCCTCACCCCTCAGTTGTCATGGGAAAGGAGCCACTCCTTCCCTACCTAAAGAGGAGTGGGTTTTCTGTCCATGGCCACCCATTGCCACCACCTCCTTGTTTTTCCACCTTGCACCTTCTTGCCATTTTTTTTTCCATAGGGGGTTTAATGAGAACAACCAAAATACCTCTCAAGTATCCTAAGATACGGCCAACAGGGACACGGGCCCAACAAGTCAGACAGGCATCCTGAAAACTCCTCGGTGGAGTTTTCCGGCCCAGTCAGTCCTGTCTGTTGCACTAGATACTCACTCTATAGAGGTCAGGATTTTTAGGTTCTAGCATTTCATAGATGTTATTATTATTATTTTCTCATGTTCCAGGACCCGCGGGAAGGCATTGTCGGCTGCCTGATTTTGTGGGTGCTTAGTCCTGCAAGGCTCGTTGCCATGGGCATCGATATGGATGCCATACAAATCAGACCGTTTACTCAGCTTGTCCACATGTCGGTGACCCACACTGGGGAGACTTTAATTGTCCAAGAGTCCTTTTTCCAGAATCTAGACTACAGAGCCTGTTCACTGGAGACCATCCCAGAGTCAGTACAAACGCACACTGGCCCACTGGGGCAGTGGGCTACTGCAAGCCATATTGCACAAAGTGCTGTCTGTTGGACACTGTGCTCATGTCTCTTGTCAGTCACCACATCTCTGGTGATGAGATTGATGGTAGCTGCTGAGCATTTCACACTCCATGGTTTCAACTTAGCAGAACCATTTGTGAATCAGCAGGCGTCAGAGGGTGGCATATCTTTCAGCTACAGTCCTCATTGTACCCTGGAGGATGGCAGGTTATCTGGAGTGACTGGTACTGTAGCCACTTGTTTGTGTAGGTGGGTGATACCCTTGGCCCCAATGAAAAGCAGAGAAATCTATCTAGTGGGAATCCTCCCTTGTCCCCTCAGCTTGAGTGTGAGCACACACCTGTGAAGGTGTGTAAGCCAGACCTTACTGCCTTTATCTCCCCATTTTAGACAACCAATGTTTTAATTGCCCATTTAGTCTGGGGATGAAAACATGTTCCTTACTCTAAAGAATCTTTTGTTCTCTCTCTCTCTCATAGAACTCTGAGTATCTGCAGCAAAATCCAGCGTAAAGTAGTATCCAAGGGCTACCGCTGTCAGTCTGACTTGTTAGCTGTGTATACGAGGTCCCCAGGGAATCTACCCCACAGCTTCGTGTAGTTTTTACTGGCCTTTTGTACCTCTGAAAAAAGAGCCCTGGTGGCGCAGCGGTTAAACGCTCAGCTGCTAACTGAAAGGTCAGCGGTTTGAACCCACCAGTAGTGGTAGGAGAAAGATGTGGCAGTCTGCCTCTGTAAAGATTACAGCCTAGGAAACCCTGGGGGGCAGTTCTCCTCTGTCCTATAGGGTCACTATGAGTCAGAATTCAACTCGATGACAGTGGGTTTGGGTTTGTGCCTCAGTCCATCTCTCTGTCACTGCTCCTGTCCCACTTCCCTTTCTCTCATGGACCACGCGGTCACTGCAAGCAAGCATACATTTGCTCACTGGCTGCCATGAGCTTCTAGGCCTGGCAAGGGGGTTCTTCTCATAGGCACCGACATTTTTGCCTCAACGCACCCCTCTGATTTTTACAGGAATGTGAAACCACCCTGTCAAAACAAAGAAACAAAAAACAGCAAACCACTTGCACTCAATACACAAGCAAACTTTCTATCTGCAGGTAATTGTCCTTTAAATGCAAATCTCTTGGTCACCCAGCAGTTGTGGCTGGGTGGGTCTGCAGGTCTTTTAAATGCAAATTTTCTACTCCAAAGCTGGACAGTCCTGGCTGGGTGGGGTTTACTTTGACCCAACCCCCCTTCCAAAAAAGACAAACCCCCCCATTGCCGTCCATCGATTTTGACTCATAGTGACCCTATAGGACAGAGTAGAACTGCCCCCTAGGGTTTCCAAGGATTCAATCTGCAGACCTTTTGGTTAGCAGTGAAGCTCTTAACCACTGCGCCACCAGAGCTCCACTTTGACCCAAGTCCCGCTCTATTTTTCCACGCAGGGCTATTGTAATGAAACAAGCAACCTGTGGATTTTGGAGAAAATCTTAGTTTTTCTTTTAGC
>NW_004444064.1:1601857-1602981 GCF_000243295.1 Trichechus manatus latirostris
GAGGCTCTGGGTAATTGCATGTTTGATACTTTTCTACAATTTTTTCAGAACAAGAAGTATCGGGAAGCTGGTTGTTGGTCCTTCTTTCACTAGACAAAGTGGTGAAAGAAAGAGAAGAGATCATGGCATCAGAGTCACAGTTTAAGTGCCATATAAAAGACCTCAAATTGGCTACTTGTGCCCTGAAAGAAATCCTTATTTCTTATAGTAAAAGAGCCGATAACACTGACCAAGGCTGACTTGGCTATGGCCACTGCTGAGTGTCCAATCTGCCAGCAGAAGAGACCAACACTGAGTCCCTGATACGGCACCATTCGTCAAGGCGATCAGCCAGCAATCTGGTAGTAGGTTGATTACATTGGCCCATTTCCGTCATGGAAAGGGAAGGGTTTCATTCTTACTGGAATAGACACTCTGGATACGGATTTGCCTTCCCTGCATACAATGCCTCTGTCAAAACTACCATCTATGGACTCACAGAATGCCTTATCTGCCACCATGGTATCCCACACAGCATCACCTCGGATCAAGGGATTCACTTCACAGCAAATGAAGTGCGGCAGTGGGCCCATGCTCATGGAATTCACCGGCCTCATAATGTTCCCCATCATCCGGAAGTAGCTGGCTCGATAGAATGATAGAATCGACTTTTAAAGACACAATTATGGCACCAGCTAGGTGACAACACTTTGCAGGGTTGGGGTAATGTTCTCCAGGAGGCTGTATATGCTCTAAACCAGCATGCAATATATGGTGTTGTTTCTCCCATAGCCAGAATTCACGATTCTAGGAATCAAGGGATGGAGATGGGAGTGTAACCACACACTATTACACCTCGTGACGAACTCACAAAGTTTTTGCTTTCTGTTCCATTACCCTGCGCTTTGCAGGTCTAGAGGTTTTAGTTCAGAGGAGAGGAATGCTCCCACCTGGAGACACAACATGGATTCCATTAAACTGGAAGTTAAGAATGCCACCTGGCCACTTTTGGCTCCTCATGCCTCTGGATCAACAGGCAAAGAAGAGTTACCACATTGGCTGGTGTGATTGGCCAAGGGGAAATTGAGCTGACGTTGCATAATGGAGGTAAAAAAGAGTATATCTAGAATACAGGAGATCTCTTA
>NW_004444064.1:1604139-1605827 GCF_000243295.1 Trichechus manatus latirostris
CAGGGCATATGCCCAAAATTTTAACAGTATTTAACCCTGACTAGTGAGAATCAGGAAATTTTAACTTTATTCTTTATACATATCTGTATTTTTAAGGTATTATACATGAACATATATGCCTTTTATATTCAGGAAATAAATGTTATTTTTAAACAGTAAGTGCAAATCAGTGTAATGACAGCTATATGGAAGAATGTGCTGAGTCCTGAGGGAGGTGGAGGGATATTGTGTCTAATTCTTAGGATTTGGGAGAAATGTCACAGAAGAAATTATACCTGAATTGTGTATTGAAGAGTGAATAAGAGCTCATAGGTCTGACAAAGGAGGTGAGGACAGAACATTTTGTGAGAAGGATGACCATGTTAAGGGAAGTGGGAACATGTGGGATCTGGGACTATATGATTTTAAGCACAGGGATCATGGAGTAAATGGAGGCTTGGGAACAGCAGAGACATCTAACTGGAAAGACATGTACAATCATGAGGGCTCTGAAGAGTGCAGAAGGGTCACTTTCAGACTTTCCCCACATTATGGGGATCTACTGAGGGTTTCAAGCAAGAGGGTAGCATGATGATCATTTTTGTTTTAGAAGGATTATCCCTCAGACATAAAAAAAAAGAAAGAAAAGAAATCAATAATAGAGCAGTGGCTCTGAAGATGGTCTGACTAACTGGCCAGGAGTCCAGCACAGGTTCTTGGTTACAAAAAATAGAATCTACTCTGATGGGTTGAAGCAGAAAAGGGATTTATTAGAGGATACTGGGAAGCTCACAAGGTCTCTGGAAGGGCAAAGGCCAGGCTCTGGAACTAGGCAGCCAGGAGCGCTGAGCAGCACACTACCAAGGTGCTCAAGTAGAACATCACATCTCCTAGGTCTTCCCACTGATGATGGCCAGAGTCCAGAATTCCCCCCAGGGAGTACCAAGAGCCTGGCCACTCCACCTCCATGACTGACTGATGGTGTTTCCCTCACTCTGCTACCTCCTCACATTATACATTTCCAAGTCCAAAGCCCATAGACGTATCTGATGGGCACTGATGCCATATTCCCGAGCCCTAGTGCCAAGGGAAAATGGAAAGGTGGGTTTTCTGACCTTCAGCTTGGAAAAGAGGGACTCCTAGTATGGAAAGTTACCAAGATGTAGGAAAGGTATCCAGAGATGTGGGGCAGCCAAAAGAGACAAACATCCATCTAGGAAGCACTGGTGGGGCTGCAGCTGAGGAAACACAACAGAGACCCCAGTAGGTGGAATCAGCAGGAGTTGATACCTCATCAGATGGCAGGAGTGAATGGGAAGGAGCGACTAGATGACTCAAGTTCCAAGAACTGGAGGTCAGATGATGATGAGTTGGATGCAGGATCCAGAGCAAGGGAGAGCCTTGCCAGAGCATCCATATATATATTGGATGCAGGTCACACCCCCAAGGAAATTCCCTACATCAGAGTAAGAGTGAGAAGGGTGTGACTTGAGTAAGGCTGTGACCCACGATATACCCCACACTAATCCTTCCTCATTAACATATAGAGGTTAAGATTTACAACACATAAAATGGAGGATAATTACATACTATCACAAAAGGGAGGATAATTACATCAGATCACAAAATGGAGAACAACCACACAATATGGGAATCATGGCCTAGCCAAGTTGACACATAATATTAACCATCACGCCAGGTGTATGTCA
>NW_004444064.1:1606727-1608874 GCF_000243295.1 Trichechus manatus latirostris
TGCTGACCCCCCTGAAACCTTAGAACAAGGCCTGGTCCTCCTTCTGTCAACTTTGCCAGAGACTTCACTAGAAACTAAATGTCTTAGTTATCTAGTGCTGCTGTAACAGAAATACCACAAACGGATGGCTTTAACAAACAGAAATTTATTCTCTCACAGTCTAGTAGGCTAGAAGTCCGAATTCAGGGTGCCAGCTCCAGGGGAAGGCTTTCTCTCTCTGGGGAAAAGTCCATGTCATCAATGTTTCCCTGGTCTAGGAGCTTCTCAGCACAGGCACCCCAGGTCCAAAGAGCACACTCTGCTCCTGGCGCTACTTTCTTGGTGGTATGAGGTCCCTATCTCTCTGCTTTTGTCTTTTAGAAGATAAAGGGTGATGCAAGTGACACCCCAGGGAAACTCCCCTTACCTCAGATCAGGGCTGTGACCTGAGTAAGGGTGTTGCATCCCACCCTAATCCTCTTTAACACAACCTAATCTTGCCTCATTAACCACAGAGATTAGGATTTACAACACATAAGAAAATCACATCAGATCACAAAATGGTGGACAACCATACAATACTGGGAATCACAGCCTAGCCAAGTTGATACACATTTTAGGGGGACACAATTTAATCCATAACACTAGTCTTGTTACAAGTGGTATAGAGTAACCATCTGTACTCTGATTAATGTAAAATTAAGAGATTTATTGAAAATACAGAATCAGCTCGAGCAGGGGATAGACTGAAATCCATGAAGTAGAATCTAGTAATCCAAAATGGCAACTCAGCTGTGACATTTTATAAGAGGGGAACAAAGGATATGAAGCACATTATGTATCTTAGATTGGTTACAGTGAGATAATTACAAGCGTATGTTACGGGGGGGAGTTGAAGTGTAGTTACGTCATCATTTCCGGACATTCCTCCCTTGGGGAGTCTCAGTGGAGTTACATCATCATTGCGGGACATTTCTGAGTTTCATGATTATGTCTGCACGGAAAATGGTTGTTGCTAAGAGTGGAAAGGGAACTAGGCACAGAGGAGTCACACTCAAACCTCAAGTCGGCCACTTCAGATCTTCTCAGGTACCTCAGATTTAAAAATTCCCTTGCACATAGGTCATAAGACAAAGAGTCAAATTCTACAAGAAGAATTTGCTTTATCTTTATGCATTCTGGGAGGAGAGGCAAATTTCAAAGCTTTTCTCTCTAACAAAGGAATCATATAGAAGGAATTCAGAAATCAAAGATGTCAGTTGGTATTACTCAGGGTAACTAACTCTTAAGCAAGACAACCCGTGTTTTTTAAGCCAGACATTTTAGAAATTAAAGAATACTTTCCCTAAGATCAAGCATACTCTCTAAATCCAAGTCTTTTGGAAGATTCCTTTGTTACAGATAATATTTCAGTGCCCACAGAAAACCAGGGATTATATACAGTTAAAAATTTTCACATAAGACTCTACACTGGGCAGAAAATTAAGACTAGTTTTCTTGGGAGCCTCTCAGGATAACATCATCACAGGAAGCTCCCTTACTCCCTTTAAGGCTCAGAGTTTCATCTGCCTATGAGTGAGGTGGGAGAGAAGAAGAGAGAAATAGGAGAGAGGTAGGAGATGCTTCTTCATCTCTCCTTCCCCAGTGGCTGCTCACCAGGAAGGTCCACACCAGAGTCTCAGCCTTGGGTGTACATCAGCCTCTCTAGGGTGTGGGTCTCAATATCGGTAAGTAATGAAAGTCCCCAGATGATTCAGCATGCAGCCAAAGTTGAGAATCCCCAAGCTACATTCCCAAAGCTAAGTAAGGAATTGCAGTTATTTGCTGTCGGAACAAACAGGTCTGATGAAACTTAAAATGTATACAATGAAAAAGAGAATGTCACCAAATGGAATGTGTGCTTGTCCTCCTTTTCTCCTCGGGGAAAGGAGGCCTCTACTCTTCTCCATCTCATGCTCTCCTGAGTTCCACTAGGCTGGCAGATGGAGGTGCTTCTCATCTGGTAAGCCCATCCAAGGCCCACCCCAGAGGTTCTGAGTCCGCCTCTAGGGTGGGGTCCATGAAACTGCACTTCTGACCAGTCCCAAATGATGCTGCCAATCCACAGACCACATTTTGAGTATCAAAGCACTAGATGGCAGCATAGCCCAGATCATAAAGTGCTGTCA
>NW_004444064.1:1611227-1612300 GCF_000243295.1 Trichechus manatus latirostris
GTAATATCAACCCGATTTCCTCTTGATAATCAGGATCAACCACACCAGCCAGTATGGTAACTCCCTTCTTTGCCTGTTGATCCAGAGGCATAAGGAGCCCAAAGTGGCCAAGATATTCTTAACTTCCAGTTCAATGGAATCAGTGATGTGTCTCCAGCTAGGAGCATTCCTTCATTTGCAACTAAGACCTCTAGACCTGCAGAGCATAGGGTAGTGGGGACAGGAAGCAAAGTTTTGCGAGTGGGTCACAATGGGTAATAGTGAGTGGTGGCACTCCCACTCCCACGCCTTGATTTCTGGACCCATGAATCCTGGCTATGGGAGAAACAGCACCATTATTGGATGCTGGTTTACAGCATATACAGCCTCCTGGAGAACACTGCTCCAAACCCGTAAGGTATTGCCACCTAGTTAGCACCATAATTGAGTCTTTAGAAAGTCATTCCATCGTTCTATCAAGCCAGCTGCTTCAGGATGATGTGGAACATGGTAAGATCAGTGAATTCCATGAGCATGGGCATGGCCACACTTAATTGCTGTGAAGTGATTCCCTTGATTCTAGGCGATGTTGTGGTATACCATTATGGTGGATAAGGCATTCTATAAGTCCACGGATGGTAGTTTTGGCAGAAGCACTGAGTGCAGGAAAGGCGAATCTGTATCCAGAGTGTCTATTCCAGTAAGAATGAAATCCTGCCCTTTCCATGGTGGAGGCAGTCCAATGTAATCAACCTGCCATCAGGTTGCTGTCTGATCACCTCGAGGAATGGTGCCAGACGGGGGACTCAGTGTTGGTTTCTGCTGCTGGCAGATTGGACACTCAGCAGTGTCTGTGAAACTCAGCCTTAGTGAATGGAAGTCCATGTTGCTAAGCCCATGTATAATCTCCAGCCCTGCCACCATGACCACTTTGTTCATGAGCCCATTGGGCAATGACGAGACTGGCTGGGGAAAGAGGATGAGTGGTTTCCACAGAACGTGTCCTCCTATCCACTTGATCGTTAAAATCCTCCTCTGCTGAAGTCACCTTTTGGTAAGCACTCACATGAGACACAAATACCTTCACTTCTTTG
>NW_004444064.1:1614661-1616503 GCF_000243295.1 Trichechus manatus latirostris
TTCCTGTGGACACCGTGACTAAGTAGCTAACGCCATAAGTCCATATGAGTCAAACTATACTGATTACCGCTTTGACTCTGCTGTCCGTTATGGTAACCATGTCCACCTTGTCTTTGTCGATTGAATGCTGCGACTTGGCTCTTACCACCCCCCGAGTCCAATCAGCCCCATTGTAATTAGGTGCCTTAATTCAGTTGGGGAAGGTCTCACTGTCAAATCTGACTTACATAAAATAGCAATCACAGCAGTCTTCAAGGAAACTGGAGCTTCCTTCACAAATTTATTCCTCACTGTTATGGTAAAAAGTGTGTCCTCTGTGCACTCCACGTGTGGGTCAGTGGATCTAACCTGATAAATCCACTCTAGCATGCCAATTTCCCTAATCCTTTGGATATCTCCTTATACAGTATACCAAGACAGATCTGGTATTTCAACTTGATTTAGTGTAGGCCACTGCATAATCCATGCTTTAGTAGCCCAGCCAAGTAAACTATTATATACTTTCTTAACCTCTCAAGCTAAAACACTGAATGAGGAATCTGTGTTTAGTGGACCCATATCAATAAACTCAGACTGATCCGTCTTTCTGTTCCTTGCACCATTATCCCACACCCTTAATAGCCATTCCCACATATATACCCCAGGTTTCTGTTTGCACATATTAGAAAAGTCAACCAGTTCTTTTGGAGTGTAGTGTACCTCCTCCTGGGTCATACTTTGTACTTCATCTTTTGGGGCTCGCTGGGACTTAAGTTGCAGAGTGGTTAAGCACTTGGCTGCTAACCAAAAGGTCGGCAGTTCAAATCCACCAGCTGTTCCTTGGAAACCGTATGGGGGCAGTGCTACTCTGTCCTGTAGCAGTGATATAAGTCAAATCGACTCAAAGGCAATGGGTTTGATTTTGGTTTTGGGGACTTAAGTCTAGCTATAGGTCTAGAAGCCAAAATGGATATGGGGATTTGTTTCGAGAACATTCAGCATTGCCTTGTAAGGCATCTGCCTCAGATGATACCCCAGGCAATGACTCAGACAAAGGCTCTTCAGACACAGCAGGGTTAATCTCATCAGATAGAGGTGGAAGGACTAACGGTTTTACTGGGGAGGGTGGCTTAGCATGCAAAGATGGAGTAATCTCTTCAGGTGGGAGCAAGGGGGCTGGTTCTGTTGGCAGGAGTGATTCAATGGAATTTAGGGGCTCAGTGTCCCCAGCTTCCTGGTTATCTGATCATAGATCCCCATCCCAAGTTTCAGGATCCCATTTCTTCCCATTCAATACCCTCACTTTAACTTCAGACACTACCTGAGGTTGGGAATTCAGTTGGCATTGTTATTAAGCCACTCTTACAATAAGACTCTGGGTTTGGTTTTTGGCAATATGAGCTCATTACTATAAGAAATAAGACTTTCTTTCAAAGCACAAGTGGAAGTTTTGAGGTCATTTATGTGGTGCTTGAGCTTTGACTCTGAAGGCCCGAGCTCATCTTTTTCTTTCACCACTTTGGTGAAAGTAAGACCAACCAACCAGCTTCCTTATACTTCTCATTCTGACAAAATTGTAGAAAGATATCAAACGTCATCACCCAGAGCCTCGTCTCTCACCAGTACCTGATCTATTGGTGGTGATATTTTGCATATTTCTATTGTCACCTCATGCCGTGTGTTAGCAGTGCCCTCTTTACCACTGGAAGCAGAGTCATCAACATCCTTAAGACTAACCAGACTTGAGAACCAATTTAGAAAACTCTTTACAATTTTCTCTAGAACCACTCTCAGTACCAAATGTCTTAGTCCGGGTTCTCTAGAGAAGCAAAACCAGTGAAGCATCTATCTATCTATATATGT
>NW_004444064.1:1617161-1618269 GCF_000243295.1 Trichechus manatus latirostris
GGTGTCCAGAAAAACTGCTTCAAGCTTATTCTTGTTGGCAGAATTCACTTCCTTGCAGCTATAGGACTGAAGTGTCTGTTTCCTGGCTGGCTCTCATCTGGGGACTGCTCTCAGCTCCTAAAGGCCACCCCCATCCTTTGCCGCAAGCCTATTCCATGTTCCGGCCAGCAAGAGTGTGTCAACTCCTCATGCTTTGAATCTCTGATTTCCTCTCTGACCTATAGATTCATATTTAAGGGTCTTGTGTTATTAGTCACTCCTACCCTTACTTAAAGGAGCCCTGGTGGTGCAGTGGTTAAGTGCTTGGCTGCTAACCGAATGGTGAGTGGTTCAAATCCACCAGCTGATCCACAGGAGAAAGATGTGCAGTCTGCCTCCTTAAAGATTACAGCTTTGGAAACCCTATGGGGCAGTTCTACTTTGTCCTTTAGGATCGTCATGAGTTGGAATCCACTCTATGGTAATGAGTTTGGGGTTTACCCATTTCTTATAGTCGACTGTGTCACATGACGTAACTGAGTCACGGTAGTAAAATTCATCATATTTACAGTCCTGGAGATTATGCAGGGTGTATGCACCACAGGCAAGGATCTTGGAGGCCATCAGAATTTCTGCCTACTATATAAGGGAACAGTCATTTATTATTTCCCACGCGTCTTCAGGTCAACCGGCCCATTCTGCAGAATCTGAGCTGGGCTCGGTGATTTGGCTGCCATGCTCTTGCATCTGCTGTCATGTTGAGTCACCCTGGCTGGGGGCGTAGCTCTCCACCCTGTTTCTCACATTCCATGTTTGCTCCTGTGAATAGACATGGGCCAAAGAGAAAGCCCAGTCACATGAGAAAGCGCACAAGCAGAATGATGACCAGGCTTCCCAAGCCTCTGCTTCAGAGTCATTTGCTCACCCCACTGGCCAAAGCAAGCGGTGCGGCCCAGCCCAAGTCAAGGGTGTGAGGACCCTGCAAAGGTACAGGGCAAAGGGCACGGAGGGCAGGGGCCATTGAGGGGCTCTTAATGGTATCAACCTGTCTGAGAGGGGTGTTAGGAAGGGTTACCCCCAGGGACCCATGTTCTGTGGTGGAGAAAATGCTCCTGGGGGAGGCCTTGGG
>NW_004444064.1:1618743-1620093 GCF_000243295.1 Trichechus manatus latirostris
AGAGGGGGAGGAAGTAAGAACTGACAGGAGCAGGCACAGAAAGAGGGGTTGGGAAGGGGTCCAGGATTCTCTGGATTCTCCAGGCTACCTCCATCCCACTTTCCAGAATCCCACTGTTTGATGGTCCCATCCTTACTTTGTCATGGGGCAAAGAATCCCACCTTTGTAGTTCAACAATGTACATGATGGCCTGATTATAGGTGCTTCTGGGTCCCTGGCCACAGGCAGTGAGAACATCTTGTAAATCTCAATACACCTCTCCAGCTGATGGCTCTCTGCTTTCAGATCAGCTGGACTAAAACCAAATTTGTCTCTCTTGCATCACCTCACTGATGACCTTAGGAAAAAAACAACACAGCCAAAAACAATGACCACTTTCCCCCAAGTATGCTAGACCCCCAAGTCACCGATGCCCTTGACGAACAGTGAAGACTGTATAGTTTCAGATCAATCAAAGGGACATGCCCAAGGACATACAACAAAACAAAGCATGCATCCTAGTTCATTTGAGAGACCTACACCCCTTGTCTAATTAACTATTACTAAGATCTTTCCTTGTAACAAAGTCCAAAGAAAGGGGCTTGATTAGATATTTACTTTATCAAGGAGTAAGCACAGAAACCACATGGCTTGTGACAACACAACAGGAGGGATTTTGTGAAACATCATTTGAACTCTGGTGGCTCTAGAATGGAAACATCACAAAGCAGAATTAAAACAAAAAAAAGCTTTTTGAGGAAAGGTTTTAAAAGACTTGGAGATGACCTTGTTGGCATTCCTCAATTTAGAGAGAGGGAAACTGAGGCCTGGGGAAGGGTCCACTCCCTCACAGTCCCACTGGCAAATTGGGACCTGGAAGCCAAGTTTGCCCTAGACCCATGGTTACTGTACTTTGAAAACCCGTTGCTGTCGAGTCGATTCCGACTCATGGAGACCCTATAGGACAGGGTAGAACTGCCCCATAGGGTTTCCAAGGAGCAGCTGGATTCAAACTGCTGATCTGTTGGTTAGCAGCCAAGGTCTTAACCACTGTGCCACCAAGGCTCCACTGTCTTTTGATGAGACGCTGAAATGCCTTTGCAGACTGTGTTGACATTATCCCTCTTGATCATTGATGAAGAGAGGGAAGAAGGAGGATGGAGAGAGAGGCGACCCTGGGGAGACTGAACGTGGGTCTCCAATGGCTCACAACTTTCCCCACCTTGTTTGGGGTATCTCCAGCTCCACCTTGGAGGGGCTGGTCCTGTGGGGTGGGGGGAGAGCTTCTTTCTTGCCACCTGCCACATCCTCAGTCCCCTCAAACATCTTCCCTGCAGTTAAGAGGTTACTGATAATGTGTTTGGAAAACTT
>NW_004444064.1:1621519-1622359 GCF_000243295.1 Trichechus manatus latirostris
GAAGGAAGGGGCCTCGGTGGGGACAAGGACTTCTCCACGACTCCTTCCAGGGGTGGTCGTGTGTACGCCAAGGACGCGCGGGTTTTCCAAATTAGTCGAGTGGGTCAGAGACGCTACTTGAGAGGGCCGCACACTCCTGCAGATGAGGAACTCCGTCATATTTTTCTGGACCGAGAGACCCCCAGGATAAAACCGACAGATCTTGAGTGGAGAGCCTAACACCGAAGCGCCTGGCGGACACCCGCGAGCCTAACACCAAGGCGCCCGGCGCACACCTGCGTTCCTGGCAAACCCACTTCCCCGGCGGGTGCTCCGAGGACCCGGCCTCCCCTCCCCCAGCTGCCGCACCCGCCGCGCCTTTGCATCACTGAGGGGTCAAGTGCAGACCCCGCGCCGCCTTCACAAGGTGTCGCGGGGCCGGCGCGTCGGGGAAGGCGCAGGGTGCGGCGCCTCGCGGGCAGCTGGTCCCGCTCTGTCACCGCCGGGAAGACGGTACACGCTGCGCGCCGGCCCAGGCGGCGGGGAAGGGGGGCTGGGACCTCCGGGCTGGGGACCCCGGGCAGTGGACCTGAGACAGAGCCTGCAGCCTTCCGGCCACACCTTCCTCGGCGCTGGGCGGCCCCACCTTCCCGAGGTCTACAGCGGCCCGTCCCCTGCCCCTTCGTGCGGCCGGGAGGGCCAGGGCGACCGGCCTCCGGGCACCATGCCGTCCACCCGGAGCTCGTATGCCGTGAAGAAGAGAAAAAAGCCCGCGCGGAAGAGGTACTTAGGATGGGGGAGAGCGGGCGGCGCCCCTGGGGTGCGAGAGGCTTGAGGGGGGCTAGCTCAGCCCGGAGACCC
>NW_004444064.1:1623841-1625090 GCF_000243295.1 Trichechus manatus latirostris
CAGTGCAGCATTTGCAGTGAGGGGACAGGTGTTTCAGAACCAAGCTCCTCTTCCAGGGCTTCCAGTAATTGTGCGTTAATTGGAAAAGATGATTAAAATGGGGAATCATTAAGTGCCACTTATGCTCTAAATATTTTAACTGAAAACATCAGTGTATATCAATTTGCCAATCTTTGGATGCAGGGCCAAGGCTCTGGTTGGTGACCTTCTTCAAGTTGATTGCATAAATCACACCCACAATGGACTGTCTACAAGTCAAAGACACTTGCATCACCCTCCAGCTTGTACTCTCTAGAAGGAAGCCATTTTCTCGACTTTTTCTTTTCAAAGCACTCAGCATAGTTTTCGTAGAAATGACTCTGTCTGTGCTCGTATTTCTCGAGCGATTGTTACAAAAAGAGCTACATAAAAAGGTGTGGAGATATTCCTCAGTGATTCTGGGTTAGCCCACAGCTTACCCGTGACAGCAAAGCCTTCGAGTCCCGGAGAGTCGCCACTGGCCAGGAGTGCCGGACACTGTGGGCATGGGTCAGTGTTGGCAGATGGACTGGCCAGTGCTGGGTGGTGGGGGGACTGAGTTAAGTGTTTGTCGGTCAGTTGACGCATCTGGTGTCATCACCGTCCTTCTCATTTGTAACATGCTTCACACTCAAGTTTTCAGAATTATTTCAAGTTTATTGCTGTGCTCAATCCTCAAGGAGGTGGGAACTTCTATTATTATTCCCATTTGACAGATAAGGCACCATGACTAGGGGTGGCGGGTAGGGAGGGGAAGGTGGTGGGGAAGTGGCTGTGACTTGAACCCAGGTCTTTTGCTTTCACCCTGGGCCCTCCCTCCCCAGCCCCTCCGGAGAAGGTGGTGGTGGTGGCTGTGCTGAAGAGGCCAGCGATTAGGTGGCCAAGGCCAGGGTGGCGAGCAGAACTGGTGAGGTGGGGGCATGAGGGATGAGGCTGAGCTATTTAGCCTGCCTGGAGGCTGGGTCGCACCCCATGGGAGAGTCCACGTGGCACCTGCCAGAGCCCTGCCCTCCACTGTGTAACTCCCTCCACTCTATTAGGCACGGACCCCACAATTTAAAAGCCTGTGCCAGCCTCACGGTCATTTGCTCACAACTGTAGTCTATGTGTCCAACCACTGTCGTATGTAGACTTGTAGACAATTTATTTTACATTTGAAAGAATTGAGACTATGGAAGAGGAAACTAACCTCACAGAACCACAGGTGCATTCCTTTGTTAAATCAGGATAC
>NW_004444064.1:1625640-1627176 GCF_000243295.1 Trichechus manatus latirostris
TTGTCAGTACCTTGAAAACTGGTCCGTTTAACTCCACTTAACCCCACCCTGCCCCTTCTCCTGGCAGGCCCTTTTCCAGGGGCACCCAGAAGGCAAGCCCACCTATCCCCTCTTATTCCTGGCTGGGCCCGTCCCTCCGCTAGCCCATCTTCTGGGAAGTGCATCTAGCCCTTCTTCACTGAAGCGGCCCCAGAGGCTTCACCTCCCTGCAGGGGGCGCTCCCTTCTCCTGGCATCCCCTCCCGGATGCACAAAGCCCACATCAGGTGGCCTTCCTGCGCCTCCACAGGTGGTGGCCTCTCCCCCCACCCCTCCTGCTCCTCCATCCTGACCAGCCGTCTTTGTCCTTCCCCTTGATGCAGCCCCTCCCGCGACTCAGCCTGGCCTGTGCATACCCTTCACTTGTCCTCACCCCCTCGGTTGCCCAGGGCCGGGCAGGACACTTCCTACTGCTCACCCCGCTCTCCTTCTGCCTCGCTCAGTTGGTCTCCGGGTTCCGGGACTTTCCCTTCCCTCTCAGGTCCGTGGACAGTCTGCTGTCCGCACAGCCACACTGTTCGTCAGGCTCCCCACTTTCTCATCCTTGTGTATCTCCTTTACTCAGGTCTCTCCTCCCCAGCCCACGATGCCTTCATGCCACCCAGGCTTTGAAATGCCTCTGACTCTGGGAGGGGTGTACACAACTGTCCAGGACCCAGCCCCGGGCTCTCTGCCCACTGCCCTCCTTCCTCCCTGCACCCCTGCACCACTGCCCCGCCATGTGCCGGGCTGCTCCTCTGTCCAACCCAACAGGCATTTGGCTCTACCCTTGGCCCAGTGCTCTCCCTCCTCCCTGCACCCCGCCCCCCGCCATGTGCCAGGGTGCTCCTCCATCCAGCCTGGCAGGTGTGCAGCCCAACCCTCTGCCCATGGCCCTCCCTCCTCCCTGCACCCCTGCACCACTGCCCCCTGCTCCTGCACCCCTGTACCACTGCCCCGCCAGGTGCCGGGGTGCTCCTCCATCCAGCCTGGCAGGCATGCAGCCCAACCCTCTGCCCAGGGCCCTTTCCTAAGCTGTGTGCTTGCTGGGCTCCTACCAGCCCTGCGTGCCTCAGTGCCAACCTACTCCTGGGCCTGCCACCTGGGCCTCCACCTTCTCTACTGTGGCTCCTTCTCCCAGAAAGCGTGTGAGCGCCAGACGCCAGGGCTGCGTCTTCTCCTTCTCTGTGTTCAGGGCCCCCACAGCTTTGAAATCCCCGAGCAGCTAACAGATCCCGTTCAGTTACAGCAACCGTTGCGGCAAAGTGGTGCCAGTTCAATTTGTGATCATTGGAACTTCAATAAAAACATTCAGGCTATTACATTGATGCTATATATGCACGTGGTTGGAAACTGGCCTCAGTTGAAAGTCACAAATCTGTGCAAAGTAATATTTTATAGTTGGAATTCGAGCCCATTCAAGTTCTAGTTTTTTTACTGCCAAACGTCCTTATGAGAATGTGCTGCATCTCGAGAGAGAAATGGGGGCTAGAAGCAGCTGAGCTCCTTCTGGCTGTAG
>NW_004444064.1:1628723-1630067 GCF_000243295.1 Trichechus manatus latirostris
GCAGGAGTGTTGAGGTCTGGGGAAATGGAAGTCATTGGAGGCTCTGAGCAGGACAGTGGCCTTGGCGGATCTTCTGGCTGCTTTAAAGTGGAGGGCAGTGAGGGGTCCTATGGGACTCCAGGTAAGAGGCACCGTGGAGACACTGGAAGGGCAAGGAGTGCCCAAAGTCCCGATGGGATTTGCTGATTAATTGGATGTGGAGGGTGGTGAGGCGAGCCTGAGCAAATTTGTTGGGATGACACCCACCCAGGAGCCTTGCAGGATCTCAAACTTAGCATGGTCCAAATTGAACAAGGAATCTTCCTTCTTTCCCTCCCACCTAGCCTGCCTCACCTGTCACCATCCACCCAATCTGGAGGGTGTTCTTCACCCCCTTCAGAAGTCATCCTATAGTGCTGCTGATACTACCTCCAAGACACACCCATATTGTGTCCATGATTTTCACAACCACACTCTGCCCTTTTTTTAAGCACCCCCTGCCATCATCATGGGGCTCTGGTGGCAAAGTGGTTAAGAGCTACCATGTGCTACACCTGCTAACCAAAAGGTCAGCAGTTCAAATCCCCCAGCCACTCCTTGGAAACCCTATGGAGCAGTTCTACTCTGATCTATAGGGTCACTATGAGTTACGTGTTTGGTGGCCACTAGAATGTCCTCTTTGGTGAAATGTTTATTCAAGCCCTTTGCCCATTTTCTGATTGGGTTATAAGTTGTTGAAATTCTATGTATATTTTGGTTATCAGGGTCTTGTCAGATATATGGTTTCCGAAGATATTCTGCAAGTCGGTAGCTTGTCTTTTCACTTTTTTGGTAAAGTCTTTTGATGAACAAAAGTTTTTAATTTTTGTGAGGTCCCATTTATTTATTTTGTCTTTTGCCATTTATGCTTTTGTTATTATATTAGATAATCCATTGTTAAAAGCTAGGCCCAGCAGTGTTACCCCTGCTTTTTCTTCTAAGAATTTTATGGTTTTAGTTTGCAAGTTTAGGTCCTTAATCCATTTTGAATTTGTTTTTGTATATGGTATGAGGCATGGATCATGTTTCATTTTTCTACTTGTGAAAATCCAGTTTTCCCAGCACCATTTATTGAAGAGACTCTTCTTTCCCCATCAAATGAACTTAGCACTTTTGTCAAAAATCAGTTGACCGTGGATGAGTGGGTTTATTTCTGGACTCTCAATTCTATTCCATCGGTCTATGTGTCTATTGTTATACCAGTTCCAGGCTGTTTTGATTACTGTAACTGTGTAGTATGTTTTAAAATCAGGAAGTGTGAGTCCTCCTACTTTGCTCTTCTCTTTCATCATTGCTTTAACTATTCAAGGCCTCTTGTCATTCCAT
>NW_004444064.1:1641725-1645825 GCF_000243295.1 Trichechus manatus latirostris
GCATTCTTCATTTTTGGTGTACATCCAAATTTCCATCTAGTATCATTTTCCTTCAGTCTGAAGAAACTTCTTGAATATTTATTGTAGTTCTGGTCATCTTGAGACACATCCTCTATGCCTTTGTTTGTCCAGAAATGTTTTTCCTGTGCCCTCATTTTTGAAGACTCTTTTCTCTGGATACAAAATTCTGGGTCAATAGTGTGCTTCTTTCCGTCAATTAAAAATGTCGTCCTACTGTCTTCTGGCTGGTATTCTGTCTGATAAGTCAGTATTCATCTTTGTTCATCCATATATGTTGTGTCTTTTTTCTCTGGCTGCTTTTAAGATTTTATCTTCGTCATTGGTTTTCAGTGCTTTGATGATGATGTGCCTTGGTTGGGTGCGTGTATGTGTGTGGACGCACAAGGGCACGTGTGCAAATGTATGCCTCTCCTTCTTGGCGTTGTTGAACTTCTAGGATGTCCATTTGTGGTTTTCATCAACTTTGCAGTATTTTCAGCCCCTACTTCCTCAGATGTTTTTCTGCCATTTCTGGGACTTCAATCACATATTGTCTTGAGGTCATTGAGGCTCTTTTCATTTTATTTTCAGCCTTTTCTCTTTCTGTGCTTCAGTTTGGATCATTTCCATTGCTATGTCTTCAAGTTCACTGATTTTTTCTCCTAATCTGATTTAAAGCCCATCTGTGAGTTTTTCATATCAGATATTATATTTTCCATCTCTATAAGTTCTATTTTTTAAATAACTTTCATTTTTCTTCTCATTATGTTCATGTGTTGCTTTGAACATAGTTATAATAAGTGTTTTAAAGTCTTTACTTGCTCCCTCGTTTCTGTCATTTCTGAGTTTGATTTTACTGACCGATCGTTCCCTCACTGTCAGTCACATTTTCCTGCTTTTTTGTGTGTCTAGTAATTTTTGATTGGATGGTGGATATTTGGGATGTTACAGTGTCTGAACTTTACTGTCTTCTTTTAGAGCATTGGGCTTTGTTTGTTCAGATAGCTAAATTACTTGTGGATCATAACTTGATCTGTCTGAGACTTGTTTTAATCTTTGCAATGGAGTGTCTTTGTCCTATAGGGTCACTATGAGTCAGAATCAACTCGACGGCAATGGGTTTGGATTTTGGTTTATGGAGTGTCTAGAGTAGGCTTTCCTATAGAGATAGTTTAGCCCTACTACTAAGGTGTGACCTTTCTAGGGTCTGTACTGAATGCCATGGGTCTTCATCCATGTCTCTCCACTCATGTTGGTAAGAACTTGAATGTCTCTCAGACCTGATGAACTCTGGAAATTTTTCATCTTAGAGCCCCCAGTAGTTGTTCTTTCCTTGGCAGTTATCAATTGCCCAACTTCATACAGTCTCACCATACTTATGTGCAGCTTAGTATTCAAAGACTCAAAATAACCTATTTTCATGTTCCCAATGTAGCTCCTTTCTCTCCAGAACTCTGTCCTGCAAATTCCAGCTGACACAACCTCCTGGTAAAGGAAGTTTCTGTATTTCTGCCTCTTTGATAGTTAGGGCACAGAATGTTGAAAAGCACAAGCTTAAATATTTAAATTTTTAATTATGCATATTATGAGTACAATTTCTGTTGACCTTAAAACTACCAGGATATGGGAAAGAAAAAATATCATCTGTACTTTGAATGAATACATTTGGGGGAATGTAATCAAATTGTCTCCCAGTGGCCTTTCAAGATATGTTCAAGGAGGCACCATTCTCTGTTCCTGGATGAAAACAGGGCAGGTTCCAGGTCCTTTCCTGTTCACTCTTGGGTTATAATAGACAGATTCGTGGTTATCCAGAGAGACAAGGTCTCAGTTCAGAATTTGGAAAGCCTCGTTCCCCACACTCATATAGGGTCCCTATAAGCCGGAATTGACTCGATGACAATGAGTTTCTTTTCTTTTGGATTTAGTTCCCCATAACTATCAAAATGCTTAACTTCACTAAAACCCTCCACCACAGCCACCTTGGGCCTGATCACTTCCTTGCTGTGGGAGGGAGTTGTAGTCCTTCCCTCTCTCTCCACTCACTCCCAGCCCCTCAGGACTGAGGATGGGGAGGGAGAGAGGAGTCTGACTGCTTATCTCTCTCTCTCTCTCTCTCACACACACACACACACACCACACACACATACCATGCGCACACACACACACACACACACCACACACACACATACCATGCACACACACACACACACACACTAGGAGAGTAAGAGGATTCCTTTTCTTTGTCACAGGGATACCTTCTCACCCTTTCCTGGAATCCTCCTGGGCAGGACTAAAGATGGCCCTGGAGGGCTCTCTCCCCTGCAGGGTCCTCACCTGTGACCCACAGTCAGAAGGGACCAGTGGGTGCTGTACTTCGCCTGGGGGGAAGTCAGACCCCAGCTCCCTGTGTCTCTCCAGCCTTCTGTTTCTCTCCAGCTCTCTTAATTAGGAGCAGGAGTGGGGAATCAAAGTGAAACTCTCTTCCAAGGAAACCTCCTCACAAAATCTTTTCTTAGCCGTTTTATATCTGAGTGTGGGGTTGAGGGTGGTAAAACCCGTTCTTGAAATTCATTTGGTAACACACACTTTGGCTATGATCCCTGGAGCTGACCATGCTCAGCTGAGAATTTTAATATCCTCTTACCAAAAGGCGCACATGCATTAAGCACCTACTGTGTACCTGTTCCAGATGGATGCTTCCTGCACAGCAGCCCTGAGAGGTGGGAACTGTCAGTGCTCTTTTATAAATGAGGCAGAAACAACATCATTTGCTTTCTGCCTCTAAAAACGATAAGTTGAGTAGAGCATTTGGCTTCTAAATGTTTGGCATTATTTTTAATTATATTTTTGGCTTCTCAGTGTCTTAAACTTGCTTCTGCTGTCTAGAGAGTGATGCTGTATGTTACCTTTTGGGGAAGATAATGGAAGTAGCTTCAGCCTTGCAACCAAGGAGAACTGAGTCCTCCTGAAGAGCCCTGAAATAATGACTGGCTGATCTCCTGTCACGTGGGTCCGTGCTAGGCCTGGAGGGCAAGTGTGGGCCCAGAAACAAAGTGCCAAGGGGGGATCTTCTAGTAGCCATTCTTACAAAGCCCCACTTGAAACCTTTTACTGTGTGTATGGGAAATATGGAAATTCTTGACACTGAAACTGAGAGCAGAAACCTGTAAGAATACAGATAGAAGAGTTGTAGACTGACTAAATGCCTCAAGGGAATTATTCTTTCCTCCATACAGCATTTTCATGGGAGATGATAGATTGATAGATACATAGAGATAGATCATGAAAGAAAAAGAGTACAGATACATGCATATATATGTGGGTACGTATATATGTATGATCTATCCATTTATCTATCTATTGAGAGAGAATATATATGTATGCATATAAATGTGTACGAGTGTGTGTGTACTCAGTTCTTAATAAACTATAATTTCCTAGGAGTTTCCATCTTTTCAGCGTTCATTGTGGTATTTTCTCATTTAGACTTGCTCACGAATGCAGACACATCAGGCCATAGGAAAGTGGTAGGATGACCCGTCCACCAGATAATGAGTGTTGGGCCCCCATTGCTTTGAGGGCCTCCAGCCATGTGCGGTGGAGAGAAGCCTCCTACGTGTCTGGGACCCAGCGGGGGTGCATGCCCACAGTTGAGAGCACTGTGGGCAGAGCAGCCACGGGGCTCAAGGACAGGCAGGACTTGAGATTATAGGATGAAGGTTCTGCCTCAGAAGCACTGGGGATTTGGGTCACACGTGTCGTGTGAATACCATAACGCTTGGCACAGTGTTGGAGCCCCAAGGGTGGTTACCGTGTCCAAGAATGAAATGACAGAGGAAGGTGTGACGATGACCACTTTTCTCTTTTCCCCAAGTCCTAAGCCACAGCCTCCTGAAGGAGCCATGTCCAACCCTTCTAAAAGGCACCGGGACCGCCTCAATCAGGAGCTGAGCAAACTGACCTACTTGCTGCCCTTCCCTGAGGACGTTCGAGCCCGACTGGACAAGCTCTCCATCCTCAGGCTCATCGTGGGCTACCTGAAGGTGAAGGGCTACTTCTCAGGTAAGTGTAGTGGCAGTCCCGAAGCCAGGTGCAAA
>NW_004444064.1:1646632-1650835 GCF_000243295.1 Trichechus manatus latirostris
TATATATATATATAAACCAAACCCATTGCCATCCAGTCAGTTCTGACTCATAGGACAGAGTAGAACTACCCCATAGGGTTTCCAAGGAGTGGCTGGTGAATTCACACTGCTGACCTTTTGGTTAGCAGCCAAGCTCTTAGCCACTGTGCCACCAGAACTCCATAAATATATATATATTTAACCGTTTCCTACAAATGGAACTTGTATGCAGTGACTCTGGTAACACTGCTAAACACAGCCTGTTCCCTGTTGGAATTTCCCGAGGACTTTCTTTTTCAGTCTTGTAGTGTAGAACTGCTGGTGGCAAGTTCTCTCAGCTCGTGTTTATCTGAAAATCTCTTTATTTTACCTTGATTTTTTTTTCTTCAAAATCTTATTATGAAAATTTCAAATGTACGGAAAAGTTAAAAGAGTTTTACATTGAGCACTCATATACCCACCAATTCGACTCTACAAGTAACATTTTATTATTTATTTGATTATACCTACTTGCTTTATCGTATATCTATCCCCACCTTGATTTCTAAAGGATATTGTTCTGGATATAGAATTCTAGGCTGATTATTTTTTCTTTCAACTCTTTAAATATGGCTTTCCATTATCTTCTGCCTTGCATTACTTTTGATGAAACCAAAAAAACAGACGAAACCCGTTGCTGTCGAGTCGATTCCAACTCATAGCGACCATATAGGACAGAGTAGAACTGCCCCATAAGGTTTCCAATGAGTGGCTGGTGGATTCGAACTGCCAACCTTTTGGTTAGCAGCCATAGCTCTTAACCACTGTGCCACCAGCGCTAAGTAAGCTATTATTCTTACCACTGTTCTCCCGTAGACGACATGTTGCTTTGAAGATTTTCTCTCTCTCTTTGGTGTTCAGCAGCTTCTGTGTAGTTTTCTGTGTGTCTTCCTGACTGCGGTTCTCAGAGCTTCTTGAATGTTCTGTGGGAATTCATGTGCAGCTTCTTGTATTTATCTTTTTCATCATATTTGATAAACTTCCGGTCATTACCTCTTCAAATACTTTTTTCTGCACTTTTCTCTCTCTCCTTTCCACGTGGGACTCAAATTACATGTATGTTGTTGTTGTTGTTAGCTGTTGCTGAGTTGGCGCTGACTCATGGTCACCCCATGTACAACAGAACGAAACGTTACCTGGTCCGGCACCATCTTCACGATTATTGGTGTGCTCATGCATGTTAGATGGCTTGGTATTGTCCCACAGGTCACAGATGCTCTGCTTGGTTTTGCCTGGTTTTTTGCTTCATTTTGGATAATTTCCATTGGCCTATCTTCAAGTGAGGAGCTCTGATGGCACAGTGTTAATGCTCTCGGCTGCTAACCAAAAGGTCAGTGGTTCGAACCACCAGCCGCTGTGTGGGAGAAAGATGTGGCAATCTGCTTCGGTAAAGATTACAGCCTTGGAAATCCTATGAGGCAGTTCTACTCTGTCCTATAGGGTCACTATGAGTTGAAATTCACTCAACGACAATGGGTGGGTCTTCAAGTTTACCAATCTTTTCTTCTGCAGTGTTTATTCTGCTAAGCCCATCAGATGTATTTGTTATTTCAGATATTACATTTTTCAGATCTAGAATTTCTCTTTGGTTCTTTTTTATAGTTTCCATTTCTTTACTGAGTTTCATTTATATGGTCAATTTTATTGTAACTATTAGAGTCCAGACCTGCGCTATCCAATACCATATCTATTAGTCACATGTGGTTATTTAAATTTGAATTAAGTAAAATTAAAAATCTAGTTCCTCAGTCACACCAGTCACATTCTAAGAGCTCAATAGCCACCACATGGTGCCTAGTGGCCATCATGTTGGACAGCACAGATGTAGAACATTTCCATCCTAGCATCGTATAGCACTGGTCCATGTTTGCAATTATCTTCTGATTTGTCCAATGATTGTAAAACATTTTTCTCCATCGGTGTGTTCTCTTTAATGTTTTGGGAGGAAAATTAAAATGTTTGATTTCTCAGCTGTGTTTAATGAAAGGTAAAAGCAGACCATGATGACGGTCTTCCTTTGTATCTTCTTGAAAGCAGATGCAGGACTTTGGCAATGCAATAAGAAACTGAAGGACAAGAGGGGTGTTCCATTTCTCTAGCACACCATCTTTCTAGGTGCTCCATCATTCTTCTGTTTTATTATTATGTTAGTCTTTTTGACAAAGTTGAGTATCCTTAATGATGAATTTTGAAATAATTCTTAGGATGATAAAATACCTAAGTGTTTTCAAGATTTAAAAAAATAAATAAAATCACTAAGGTTCCATCGTGTATCTTAGATTTATGTAAGGGTTAAATGGACTCATATGATAACTGAAAAACAAAGAGAAATTTATTCTCCTTTAAACATAAGAAAATTTTCTCTTTGTTCTTTGGAAATCAAAACAAACAAACTCATTGCCATCAAGTTGTTTCCAACTCATAGGGACCTGTAGGACAGAATAGAACTTCCCCATAGGGTTTCCAAGGAGTGGCTGATGGATTCAAACTACCAACCTTTTGGTTAGCAGCTGAAGTCTCAACCACTGCACCACCAGGGCTCCTTATTCTTTGGACGACCTCTAATGAAGAATAAAAGTCATTAAATACTAATTCTTATAAATTGTAAGAGCTGTTCACAACAAACCAATGGATCCAATGGACCCTGATGATATACTGAGGATTATGAAACTTTACCCAAAATGCAGTAATAACTGCAGGAAAGCAGCAGCTGTTTAAGCATGTACAGTAATAACGTGGTTGCCATACATTGATCAAAAACACATTCAAAGCCCTTTTGCTCCCAACACCCTTATAGATGGCCCCAAAGCTCACTAGAGCCCAAGCAAGGCCAGGCTGGGGCTCAGGGCTGTGTTCTGGTTAGCTCTGTCAGCCACACATCCATTTGGTACCTTCTGGTGACTTAGTGTCTAAGGCCCTTAGCAGTTATGTCATCCCCCTGGTGTAGAGTTGAAGACACCGTTTCCTATCACGTTTAGAAGTAGATCCAGTTGCTTCTAGAAAAAGACAGGACAATCTTCGGCTGCCTGCTGGCAGGTGACTCCACAGGAACCTCACCGTCAGGAAGCTACAGACCTGCCTCCTCCCTGTCCCTCCTGGTTGGTGGCTGCAGTAGCCCTGTTCTTCCTCAGAAGTCTCCCTCACTCCACAAACACTTGCCTTGTGCCCTCCATGCATCCACAGGTACAGACGAGGGGAACAAGCCCACCCCAGGGAGCCCCTGACTCAGGGTAGAGATCTGCTGTGGAGAAGCAGTAAGGGGGTGGGGGGGCGGGAGCATCCCAGAATCTGGCTGAGGGTGGGGATGGAGGTGTGAGTGGGTGTGGGTTGGTGTGGGATCTAGCTGGATGCCTCCCAGGGCCAGGCAGGCAGCAAGGACAAGCAGTCTGGGGAGGAGTGTGTGGGTGTTGTCAGTTCAGACAATTAAAACCATCTGGCCCAAGGGTCTGGCTTTGGCCACTGCATTAGGGTTGAAAGAACCCCCCAGAGACCACAAACGCCCTCATCTCTGATGTGAAAGAGAAGGATCCTTATGAGAGTTATGTAGTTCCCCAAGGACATCTGAGCCCTCTTTCCTTCCCTTTGTGCAGAAAGAACCAGAAGTTCAGCTGATTCAGAGTAAAGTCAGAAAAGATCCCATAGGTGGCTGACAGCACCAAGGGCTCGGGCAGTGACATGGACCCCTCGCTGCCCCTGTAGTCCCCTTCTGTCCCCACATTCCTGACAAAACAGCAGAACTCCACCCTGGGTTCGTGTTGACACCTTATTAGGGTGGAGGTGAAGGTAGGACTATCACTTAACCTACCTGATTACAGCCTCCCAGGGAATCGCCAAGTGACAGACTGCAGTTTGTCCATGCAACATTCTTTCCCAACTTGATAGTCATAAACCAGAGGTGCTGGAATCTTTTGGCGGAAGGGGCCTGCACAGAGCCATCAAGTCCCCCTAACTCAGAAAGGAAGTTCTGTCTTTACCTTCAGAAGGACAGCCTGGCCCTTCCGCTCGCTGGCACACATACACACACCCAAACACAAGTGCACATATGTCCCTCTAGTGGGACAGCCTAACATGACCACTCCTCCCTCGTGTGACTACAGCCCGCGGGGCCACCCACCCTTCCTCCCTCCCCAGGGATTAAAGATCAGAGCAGTCCCACCTCCGCTGCTCAAGCTGGGTGTATGGCCG
>NW_004444064.1:1652237-1672052 GCF_000243295.1 Trichechus manatus latirostris
CAGATGTCAGGCTCAGGGTTGACAAATCAGGGTCCCTGTTCTTTCCTTTTTCTGCTCTGCCAGCTTCAGGAGGTTGACTTTGTCCTTTGTGCCCTCAAGGTGTTTGCTCCTGTTCCAGGTGAGCAGCAGGTGTAGCATTTCCACCATACAGATAAAATAATGAAATATAATAAAATAATTAGGAAGCAATGAGTTGTCTTTATTACCTTTTTTTAATGTAATTTATTTAATTGTAAGGTTATGTAAGCTAAATTTTAATAATGGCTTTGTTTAAGTATTGCCTTGCAAAATTCCTGAAAATTTAATAATTGGCTCTCTGGAGCTGGTACAAGCCAGCTCTAACACTCCGTGGACACTATCCACAGCCCAATCCCTGCTCCCAGCCTCCGAGTCTTTGGAACGGATAAACAGACTACAGCACTGGGAAAGCAGGGCTTGGGCTTACTGACCTGAGAACCTTTACATATAAACAAATGGGGAAAGAGCCCCTTGACAGGACACCACTCACCTTCAGATACACACTGTACACAGATTCTCCATCTCCTATCTGTCTGAGATGGCCTCTACTACAAGTCCTCACCAGAACAATTAGGCAAGAAAAAGAAATTTAAAGGTATCCAAATCCGAAAATAAGAAGTAAAACTATCTCTATACCTAGATGGTATGATCCTATATATAGAAAATCCCAAAGAATCCACCAGAAAGCTACCCAAGCTAATAAAAGAATTCATCAAAGTTGCAGAGTACGAAATCAACACACAAAAATCAATTGTACCTCTGTACACTCGCAGCAAACAATCCGCAAAGGAAATTAAGAGCGCCATTCCTCTTACAATAACATCTAAAAGAATACAATACATAAAAAATAAATTCAGTCAAGGAGGTGAAAGACTTTTACACTGAAAACTATAAAACACTGCTGAAAAAAATTAAAGGAGATCTCAATAAATGGAAAGACATCATACGTTCATGAATTAAAAGACATAATATTGGTAAGATGTCAATTCTACCCAAAGCTATCTACAGATACAATGCAATTCCTATGGAAGTTCCAACAACGTTTTTTGCAGAAATGGAAAAGTTGATCCTCAGATTCATAAGGAATTGCAAAGGGCCCTGAATAACCAAAACAATCTTGAAAAAAAAAAAAAGAAGAAAGAAAGAAAAAGGAGAAGGACTCACAGTTTCTGATTTCAAAATATGTTACAA
The DNA here is from genome assembly GCF_000243295.1 of Trichechus manatus latirostris. Lineage (NCBI taxonomy): Eukaryota > Metazoa > Chordata > Mammalia > Sirenia > Trichechidae > Trichechus > Trichechus manatus. Next base: position 1,653,447 of record NW_004444064.1, read on the forward strand.
ATCTACAATAATCAAAGCAGTATTGTACTGGTATAAGATAGACATATAAACCAATGGAAAAAAACTGAGAACCTAAGAATAAACTCATACATCTATGGCCAATTGATTTTTGATAAGGGTACCAAGTCTACTCAATGGGAAAAGAATAGTCTCTTCAACAATTGGTGTTGGGACAGCTGTAGCTCCACATGCAAAAGAATGAAGTGCCTCACACTATATACAAAAATTAATTCAAATTGGATCGGTGACCTAAATATAAGAGCAAAAACCTTAAAGCTCTTAGAATAAAACACAGGGGTAAAGCTCAGGACCTGCTTTTAGGCAATGGGCATGAGCAACATGAGAAAAAAAATGGATAAACTGGACTTCATAAAAATTTAAAAGTTCTGTGCATCAAAGGACATTATCAAGAAAGTGTGAAGAGAGAACCTACAGAATCGGAGAAAATATTTGGCAACCAATATATCAGATAAGGGTTTTATATCCAGAATATATAAAGAACTCTTAAACCTCAACAAAGGGGCCAACAGCAGATCAGTGGTAGAATTTTCAACTTCCATGTGGGAGACCCGAGTTCAACTCCCGACCAATGCACTGGTGGAAATTTTGATTAACTTGTCAGTCAGAGTTAACAGGGTTTATTGAGTGAGACACTGTTAGCAGACAGGGAGCATCTAAACTGAAGGTGGTGAGGAGCTCACTTAAGCAGCGTGAGTACAGGGTTTTTAAACGCAGTTAGGGGATTTCCAGCAGAGAGGTTACAGTGATTGGGTCTTAAGTATGTCCTTAATTAAAGGGAGTGTTTTACAAAGTGGAGGACTCTCTGTCATGTTTTCATAGGTATACTTGTCTGTTGAGGATTGGTTGTTTGCTGTCAAGTCGATTTCGATTCACAGTGACTGTCTTAGTCATCTAGTGCTGCTATAACAGAAATACCACAAGTGGATGGCCTCAACAAAGAGAAGTCTATTCTCTCACAATCCAGTAGGCTACAAGTCCAAATTCATGGCATCAGCTCCAGGAGAAGGCTTTCTCTCTCTGTCGGCTTTGGAGGAAGGTCCCTGTGAAGCATCAGTCTTCACTTGGTCTGGGAACTTCTCTGCACAGGAACCTCAGGTCCAAAGGACGCACTTTGCTCCCGGCACTGCTTTCTTGGTGGTATGAGGTTCCTATGTGTCTCTGCTTGCTTCTGTCTCTTATATCTCAAAAGAGATTGGATTAAGACACTATCTAATCTTGTAAACCTCATCAATATAACCTCATCACAGTGATAAGAGTTTACAACACATAAGGAAATCACATCAGATTTACAAAATGGCACACAACCATACAATACTGGGAATCATGACCCAGCCAAGTTGACAGACATTTTGGGGGGACACAATTCAATCCATGACAGTGACCCTATTAAAAAAAAAAAAAAAAAACCCTGTTGCTGTACTTTCGGTTTCAACTCATAGGGACCCTATAGGACAGAGTAGAGCTGCCCAATTGGGTTTCCAAGGAGCAGCTGGTGGGTTCAAACTACCAACCTTTGGTTAGTAGCAGAGCTCTTAACCACTGTGCCACCAGGGCTCCTTTGGTGTGGTAAGTCAGGAATACTTCTAACTGTCAAATTGTTCTTTTCAGAAAGTCTCTGTGCTTAGGACATTTTCAAAACTCCCTATTGTTCTGTCAAGGTTTGTACCTGGCACAAATGGTTTTTTTTATTTATTTTTTTTCGGAAAGGTTTTGCACCTGGCACAAATGGCCATTAATTTTTCTTTAATATTCAACACACCTCATACACAGTCATCACTTATCTGTCAGTGAAGGCTTGCATGTTGCTCTGATGCTGAGAAGGTTTCATAAGAGCTTCCAGACTAAGACAGACTAGGAAAAAAGTCCTGGCCATCTACTTCCAAAAATCAGCCAATGAAAACCCTGTGGATCACAACAGTCAGATCCATAACCGGTCACGGGGACAGCACAGGACCAGGCAGCATTTTGCTCCATTGTGCATAAGGTCACGTTAGTCCGGGACTGACTCAGTGGCAGCTAACAACCACCACCATCACAACAAAACTCAACAACAAAAACACTAACAACCCAATTAAAAATGCGCAAAAAACTTGAACAGACATTTCTCCAAAGAAGAAATGCAAATAGTCAATAAGCACATGAAAAGATGCTCAACGTCACTGGCCATTAGGAAAATGCAAATCAAAACCACAGTTAAATACCTTTTCACACCCACTATGATGGCTGTGAAACCCTGGTGGCATAGTGGTTAAGAGTTCGGCTGCTAACCAAAAGGTCAGCGAATCCACCAGGCACTCCTTGGAAACTCCGTGGGGCAATTCTACTCTGTTCTATAGGGTCACTGTGATTTGGAATCCACTCAGCGGCAATGAGTTTGGTTTTTGGTTTTATGATGGCTAAGGAGGACTGGTGGCACAGTGGTTAAGACCTCAGCTGCTAACCAAAAAGTTGTCAGTTCAAATCCACCAGCAGCTCCTTGGAAACCCTATGGGGCATTTCTACCCTGTCCTACAGTGTCACTATGTGTTGGAATCAACTCGATAGCAATGGGTTTGGTTTTTGGTTTATTGACAACTCTTATCAAGGAAAAAAAGAGGAAGATCTTCGACGAGATGGATTGACACAGTGGCTGCAACAATGGGCTCAAACATAACAACAATTGTGAGGATGGCGCAGGATCAGGCAGTGTTTCATTCTGTTGTACATAGGGTCGCTATGAGTTGGAACCAACTCAACGGCACCTAACAACAACAATTATCAAGAAAGCATAAAATAACAAATGTTGACAAAGATGTGGAGAAATTGAAACACTCATACATTGCTGGTGGAAATGTAAAATGGTGCAAAAAAGTTTAGTGGTTTCTAAAATAGTTAAGTATAGAATTACCATGTGACCCAGCAATTTCGCTCTTAGGTATATGTCCAAAAAACTTGAAAGGAGAGACTCGAGAAAACACATGTACACCGATGATCACTGCAGCATTATTCACAATAGCCAAAAGGTGGAAACGACCCAAATTCCCATCAGCAGATGAATGGATAAATTCAAATGTGGTGTGTACATACTATGGGGTATTATTTCTCTATAAAGGGAAATGAAATTCTGATACATGCCACCATATGGATGAATCTTGAAAACATTGTTATTGTCCGCTGCTGTCAAGTAGATTCCCGCTCATGGCAACCCCATGTGTGTCAGAGCAGAACTGTGCTCCATAGAGTTTTCAAGGCTGTGACCTTTTGGAAGCAGATTGCCAGGACTCACTTCCAGGTCCCTCTGGGTGGGCTCGAACCACCAACCTTTCAGCTAGTAGTCAAGTGCTTAACTATTTGTGCCATCCAGGGACTCCATCTTGAAAACATTATGCTAAACGAGATAAGCCAGACACAAAAAGACAAATATTGTATGATTCCACTCTGCCAACCTTAGTCCCTTACCTTCACTTTGACTGGACAGTTGGGCAGTTGACTTCTGGAGGGCCCAGAGGATGTGACGTCTGTCAGGCCAGGCGACGTTAAGACACTAAAGGTGAGTGGCCCTGCTCCAGCGTGAGAGGAGGAGAACAGGGCGTTCTGAAGACTGAGCAGTAAAGACGTCAGTTCCTCTTGCTCAGGCCATGGACACAAAGTCTGAGGATGCTCTTAGTGGCTCCCCTCTGCCTCTCCTAGGACACATGCATCAGGGCCTGGCTTCTTTGCCCTCACATGGCACCTAATTCATTCACAGGAATGTGTACATGGTAGATATTTAGGGGCTGGGTTGGGGGTGGAATTACACTCTAGTAAAACCTAAGCTAGAATATTCTGGAAATCTGTGACTCTAACGTATATGAGCTTTCCAAGTAGCTAAAGTTCTACCCTTCTGTACACCTCAACTTTAAAAGTTTCTCCTCATTTTTAAGGAGAAAGTCTTCTAAGGTGTAGTGTAGACTTTCGTGCTTTCTTAAACAGAGTATGCTGGCAGAGTTGGGCTGATTCTTGGTGAGTCAGCCTGTACAGCAGACAGGCCAAATGGCCTTGCTTTGGAGCCTTGTCTCTGCCATCAGGACACCGCTCTGGCCCCACTGCCCCCACCCATGCTTCTGCTGCTTCCCCTCCCCAGCACAAACACCCACATGGTCTGCACATTTGCTGCTGTGACCTACCAGAACTGTAAGTCAGAACCAAACGGGTTCTAGCTGTGTCTAGAATCAACCCCAGCACATCATCATTTCCTGTGTTCTGACCATTCCAGCGTTCTTCCTTTGGATGTTCCTTGGGCACCAGTTGTGTGTTAATCACCTAATCCATCTCTCCTGCCCTTGATGCCACCTGCCCTGGTGCCAGTTCCCTAACAAGGCACAAGAGGGTCAGTAAATGGGATAGATATGTCCCCCTGTCTCTGAGGAACAATTTCCCTGCCCCCTTCACTGGCGTCAAAGCTCTTTATATCCCATGGCAAACAGTGCAGGTGCCATTTAACTGTTAACCCACGTTGATCTGATGCCTGCTTGCCGTGCCCAGCTATTGTGTTTTCTCCTCTTTCTCCGTTACTCACCGTTATATATTGCTCTCTCAGAAAGGAATCATCATCTACTGAGGCATCCTCTACGAGCCAGGCTTTTTACTCGGGTAACTCACTTACTTCTGTGAGGGGATTTCATCATCCCGCAGCACAGCAGTGAGAGACAAGGACTGAGCCTTCCCCCGCTGCACTGAGCAAAGTCTCTTTTGGGAAGTGTCATGAGGTAGTCTGAAACCGTGAACTAGAGCTGGCCCATTACTTGGGTCTTGGGTTGGCTGGCCTCATTCTCCCATAGAAACTGCAGGTGAGGAGATTCTGCAGGAGACATGGGGACAACGCACACCACCACTCCTCCCCAGAGAGAGACCATCGCTGAACAGAAACGTGCTGCTCCACACTTGCTCCTTTGGAAACTGGGGGGGAGCAGAGCTGGGGGTGTCCCAGTGGGCGAGCGCATGCGCCCTCAGCATGGCGTGGGAGGCACAGAAGCCGGGAAGAGGTCAGGCATCTGGCTGGGGTGGTGCAGAACGGGAGGTGTGCAGGTGTCCTGGGATTGTATGAGAGAAATAAACTTTTATCTTGTAAGTTGTTGTTATTTTGCATTTTTTGGTTCCTCACAATCAAACGGAATCTTAATATACCACGGTCATGACTTTAGATTTTGTTCTAAGTATGGTATGAGGCCGTTGCGTGGTTTTCAGCAGGTCAGTGGCATCGTCTGCTAGCTGCTGTTTGGAGAATTGACTGCGTGGGGCAAATAGAAGTAGGGAGACCCATAAGGAGGCTGCTGCCTTCACTGAGCCAGAGCAGGTGGTGGTTCAGAGAAGGTGACAGTGTGCAGTGTTGTGAAATGAGGCAAGAACACCTGGGACTGTGATTTTTCATGACAAGTGGTGTCACACATTTCTACCCAATTGATGGATGTCATGGATTGAATTGTGTCCCCCAAAATATCTGTCAACTTGGCTGGGTCATGATTCCCAGTATTGTATGATTGTGTACCATTTTGTAATCTGATGTGATTTCCTTATGTGTAGTAAATTCAATCACTATGATCTAATAAGATGGATTAGCGGCAGTTATACTGATGAGGTCTACAAGATTGGATAGGGTCTTAAGCCAATCTCTTTTGAGATATAAAAGAGAAGCAAGCAGAGACGCATGGGAACCTCATACCACCAAGAAAGCAGTACTGGGAGCAAAGCGTGTCCTTTGGACCTGAGGTTCCTGTGCTGAGATGCTCCCAGACCAAGGAAAGACTGATGCATCACAAGGACTTTCCTCCAGCGATGACAGAGAGAGAAAGCCTTCCCCTGGAGCTGATGCCTTGAATTTGGATTTGTGGCTTACTAGACTGTGAGAGAATAAACTTCTTGTTAAAAGTCATCCAGTTGTGGTATTTCTGTTATAGCAACACTAGATGACCAAGACAGTGGATAAGGCTGAAATCTAATGGTCAGACACCAAGACACGCACTTCAGTAGTGGTGACTGTGTGATGCTAAGGGAGCAGAGGGAGGCACCGAGCTAAATTTACTCAGGAATACTATTCCTCACCAGCTCTCACTTTAGGAAGCTTTAGTAAGGGCTCCTCAGAGGAGGTGGCATCTAAGCTGGCCTTTGAAGAATGATTGTTTTGCCTATACAGAAACTGCAATAAGAGCAACTCAGACAGAGGTTAAAATGGTGCTTTTTTCCCAGGCGGAGGGGGCAGGTTTTCAGTCAAATATGGCCACTCCTACTGGGACCTTCAAAGAAGAGTTCAAAGTGCAAATACATGGAGCCACACTTGCCATTCTTGCCAAGGCCTCCTGGCTTCTCCTCTCCATCCCTGGGAGGGGGAACCATGTTCCTAAGTACAGTTTTTCTCTTTCCCAGCCACCCTAAAGGACAGCAATGCAGGCTGTTCAGTCAACCCACCCGTGAACCCGGGAGGAAGTGAAGATGCCTCTCCGCAGATCAATGCAGAGCTATTTTCTGAAGGGGACTTGCTTCTTCAGGTACCATATGATATTGTCCATCTCTATTCCCTGTCTGTAGTTATGATTACAGTAAAATTAGGTTTCAAAGTTTTCCAGAAAGCATATTGTTTCAACTTTTGTTGAATTTATCTTTAATTACCATGTTTAATGTCTGGATGAATACAGTATCATATATCTCATTTCCCATTTTTGGACAGTTCTCTACTCACAGTCAGGAGCCCCAGTGGTGCAGTGGGTAAGCTCTCGGCTGCTAACTGAAAGGTTGGCAATTTGAACTCACCAACTACTCTGTGGGAGAAGGATGTGACAGTCTGCTTCCGTAAGGATTAAAGGCTAGGTAACTCTGTGGGGCAGTTCTCCTCTGTCCTATAGGGTCGTTATGAGTCAGAATCAATTGGACAGCAATGGGTTTGGTTTTTTTGGTTTTATACTCACAGGGCCATGTAGGTAGGAGTTACACATGGAGTAGGATGAGTCAGAAACCCTGGACGTCAGTCCCCGATGGTCACCCCAAGGGTGATTCCCCACACAGGGCTGTGAGATGCAGATGGAGGGGTAGATATGAAAATCTAACTGTAAACCATCAAATTCCAAGTAATGAAACAATTATACAAAGGAAACCTATTTCTATTTTGTATAGATAGGAATGTTATCATATCCTATTACATTCTTACTATTTTTGAGCATTAAAAAAAATTCCTTCTCTGTAATTGTAAAAATAGTGTGGGGGCAGCATCTGACCTCGTCTAACTTCACGAGAGGGAGAGAGAATCATTGTCAGCCTCAACAGCCCAACACTGATTCCTATGAGGCAGAGGTCAGGCATGCCTCCACCCTCCAACCTTTTTACCGATTCTGATACCATTCGTCCCTCCCACGGCACTCTCTACTTCTCGCTGGGTTCAATAATTCATTGCAGTGGCCACACAGAACTCACAGACCATACTCATAGTTATGGGGTTTATTAGGGAAGTAACATGTTACAATTCACATTCAGAAACGCTCGGGATACATTTCTTCCATCAGAACAGCTTCTCAGCCGTGCCGTAGGCAGGCCTCTGTCTGACCCTCGGCCCCCCAAGGGACCTCTTGGGCTGGCCCGGTCTCTGCCCTGCTTGGGCAAGTGTTACAAAACTCTTTTATCTCCACTGATAAGTGCCCAGAGGCACCCCACTCCACCAGTAAGCCTCCTGCCCAAAGGTGCTCAGCTTTCTCACTCAGCCTGTGGCACTGTCTTCTGCAGGTTGCCTGCTGGTCTCCTGGTTCTGCTGCCTCTGCTGCCACTGTTTCTTGCCATCTTGCCATCTTCGTTGTCACAGCTCTCTCTCTGTCTCCTGGGTTTAGGAGGATCTCAGTGCAGGGATCCCAGGTCCAAAGGATACTCTCTGCTCTCCTATCTTTTTCTTGGTGGTAGTCTGGAGGTCCCTTCTCTGCTCTGGAATTGGCTCTCTTTTAAGCCTAGTGGGATGACAAAATGGACCAATCCCCTCATTAGGGTTCCATCCACCTTATTTGCATGATCCCACCCCCACAAGGGTGCCATGCACCTTATTTACATTATTAGCAAGCTATCCAATCCCCTTGGTGGGCCACAGGCATCTCTTTTGCATAGTGCCACCTAGTCTTTTGGTGGGAGTCACAAGACCATGGCGAGAAAGGCCATATAAAAACGGTCCATCACACTGCAGTCATTTTGTATCTAAAAATAATACACTGCTGCTACCTTAGCAAAGAATCCAGTTTCTAGGTGTCACCTCACAGACCAGAAGTCCAAACCTCAGCAGCCCATCCAAGGAGAACCCGCACAACTACCGGGTGATTGGCCATTGCCAGTAAGCTCTCTCAGGGTTGACATTAGAAGCAGTTGGGTCTCTTCTTCAGGGAGAGGAGATGACATGAATGGTTCCTCCACCTTTATCTTGTGAGGCCTTATTTATCTATTGACACAAGTCTTTAGCCTCTTCTCCGGCTGAGGATTCAATCTCCGCAGAGTCATTCTGTCTTAAAAGTCTGTAATCTTTCGTCCTCACCCACAAGCTGAAGGAACTGCGTCTTTAATTCTTCAGATTTTTTTTAAAAAAACTTTTTTAAAAAAAGACCTGATACAAAGACCCTGGCAAAATGTGAGCATGTGTTAAGCTTGGATATATGGGTGTCAATTATATTCTGTTTACTTTTTTGAGAGTTTGAAATATTGTGTATTTGTGCCTTTAAAATTAAAGCTTTAACAGAAAATAGCTCTTGAAATGTCCAACGAATTATCTAAAATTAATTTCTTTAGTTGAAAATTCCTAATAGGGTTTCATAGTTACTTTTTAAATGGAGTCAAGAATTTGTTTCGATTATTAAAGGAAAAAATAAACTTGATTCAGTTCATAAAGAAAAATTTGACTTAATTATGTGGGGTTATGTTCAGACGTTTGTGATTCAAGACCGAATCAAATTTAAATCATGGATTGGAAGACTCCATTTTTAAATTCTCCCAAATTCATCTCTAAATCCAATGAAATCCTAACTGAAATCCCAGTAGTTATTTTTTATGGAAATTGACAAGTTAATTCCAAAAGCATAGAAATGCAATAGGACAAGATTAGCTCAGGCTATCTTGAAGGAGAAGGAAGAAAAGGAAGTAGGAAGACTTGTTCTACTGGATAGCATGATATATTTTAAATATACAGTTTTTAAAGCACTGTGTTATCGATACAAAGATCAATAAATCAATGACATGCAATGAAGAGCTCAAAAATAGATCCACTCACGTACAGCCATTGATCTATAGCAAAGTGACCCTGCATAGCCGTGGGGGAGAGACGAAGATCTCATCAAATAGCAGTGAGCCAGCGGTAGTCCAGCAGACAATCCATGGCTAGTCATGGGACTGGGCTACTTCCAAGATGATTCTAACCTAAGCTGGCATTTTATCGGGCCAGGTTCCTTTCTCACATCAGATTCTGCCTACCATAACAGTGTAGCTGTCTAGCCCCTGCCCATCAACTAAACCATTCTAACATATAACTGGCATTTCTCTGTCAGCAGAGCTTAACTTACTACCTCGAAATCCAGCGCTTTTTACTGAAACTGCCTAAGCAAGTGAGGGTGGGATCTAGCGTACTGACAGGTGCATGGAAAGTTCACCCATAGTAACAAGAAGGAAGGCAGAGCCTATGTACCCAGATAAAAATAGGTAGGGAGGGGTGATGGAAGCTTGCAGAAGTTATCTTCTGATTGCTTTTTATTTTCAATAAAACAGGAAACAAGGTTGGGAATGAGGATGGGGGAGAAGACGGTGGAGGTTGGAAGAGAGAGGAAAGGATGTGAAACAGCCACCTAGGACTAGGGGAGTGAATGGACCAGGAAAATGCCACAGGACTTGGGTGTAGCACTGGGAGCCACTACAGGAGACAGTAATTCTCAGCTGAGGGAGTCCAACACAGAGTAGGCAGAAGGTTGAACTTACCCACATTTGTCATTTACCCAAGTGAGCACAATTTGAGGGTGTAGCCAAAGGAATCATTAAAATGATAATAATATAGTAAAACTATAATAGGAAAGGGATGTAATATTATTATTATTGTTAGGGCTGTTGTCATTGTTATGATGAGGAGGAGGAAGAGAAGGAGAATGTGACCATCTCAGGCCACTGAGGTGTGCAAGAACCATAACTTTTTGAATTTTCCTATAACTTAATTAATAACGTAAAGGCCTCTATTCTCCCAGTGGAGCCCTGGTGGCACAGTGGTTAAGTGTTTGGCTGCTAATGAAAAGGTTGGCAGTTTGAATCCACCAGCGGCTCCTTGGAAAACCTGTGGGGCAGTTCTACTGTGTCCTATAGGGTCGCTAGGTGTTAGAATTGACTCGACGGCAGTGGGTTTGGGTTTTTTGGCAATGAGTATTCTTCCACTTGGGAAACATAATCTCTTCCAACTCATGAGTTCCCACTCTTGCACTTGAAGTTGCATCTGAATTCATGGGGACTTGCATAACACCAAGACTTGGGAGCTAGAAGACATCTGATCAGGGTTGTCCATGCTGGCAACTTCTGAGGGGTTCGTGGTCCCGCTTGTCTTCTGGACCTGCATCTGTGCAGTCCCATCTGTTCCATATGTCTTCCAGGTCCACCTCCTCTATGTTACCACAAAATAATTCAAGCTCTCCTGCCCACTCTGGGCTGGGGAAATGCTGTGAGGGTTGCAGGCACCTTCTGTCTAGATTCACCAGGCAATCACTTCTTGGATCTTGCCACTTCCTTGGGCTTTACCCAGGGAGGGAGCTGTTAAAGGCTTTTAATAGCTATATTTATGAGTATTATCCTGAATGTACACAACAAGGTTTCTGGAGCAGAGCAGATTGTTATTTACTTGCAAGCAAACAATAATGGTGTGGTTCCCCTGTGCCTCAATTCCTAACCCTTGGGCAACATGATGGAACTCTGGTGGCACAGTGGTTAAGAGCTCAGCTGCTAACCAAAATGTCAGCAGTTCAAATCCACCAGCTGATCCTTGGAAACCCTATGGGTCAGTTCTACTCTGTCCTATAGGGTCGCTATGAGTCAGAATCAACTCGACAGCAATGGGTAGGCAATGTGATGAAAATGGAGGTTATGTTACTCATTTGGACCTGTAGTTAGGCAAGAATGCAGAAAAATAAATTTTGGCATTTATATACACGTTGTTCCTCTCCCCTCCTGAAAGGATTCTGAGTTCTTGCTCTGACCATTCGGAATGTAAACAAATCTTTCCAGAAAAAAGATAGGAGCATCGTCTCAAGCTTTACAACCCAGGGATGTCTCCATGTTCTTGGGCCTCAGACCCTGCACCCCAAATATAAACAAATCTCTGACGTTAGATAAATCTGTCTGTAGTTCCTACAATCTATACTGTTGTAAATTAACTTCTAAGGCTTGCTCTTTTAGCCCAGGTTCCAAGTTTCCGACAGATTTTCTCAGAAACCCCTAACTGTGCAGAAACATTTTCTCTAAAGCCTCCCAGAGACTCAGACCCTCTCGGTGAGGAGATTCCCCCAAACCTATGTGAGGTTTCTGGCCCCACTTTCCACCTTCCCCAGCTTTCTCAGGGACCACTAAAACATGTAAGGTAAGCTGTCTTCACTTCTCCTTTGATTCTGTCCTCCATAGCCTGGAGACCCTTTTTAAGTCTCAAGGGAAGGAAGCTGTTCTGCCCTCCTGTCACCTAGCATTGTCCTGCATATTGTCTTGTCTAGGCTCATGAATTTTTTTCCTTCTTCCTGAGGACTTGGCCTCGGAAACACAAATGTCAGGAAGACTCCCCTTTCTTTCTTCTGGGTCATCTTTTCCTGAGGCACCGGTGCTCCTAGTGTCCCCACCATGGGGAGATACTTGGAGATGGGATATTTGGAAATCCTGTGTAATCCCACCCACCACACACTGTTACTGCTCCTTCCTGCACATCTCCTCACACTCCCCAGGCATATTCTCAATATTACCTTCATTTTTTAAACTAAACTTGTTCATAGTTGAAAAAGTGTAATGTGAAAATAGGCAGAAATCATACCACCAGAAACAATGCCTGTACATTTTGGTGTTTATCCTTTTCACCTTTTTCCATGCTCAGTACATGGAAGTCACTCATCGCCTTAAACTTGGCACACACACTCTGCACCCCACCCTTTTCTTCGGTCTTAGTTACCTAGTGCTGCTATAACAGAAATACCACAAACAATAATGTATTTTCTCACAGTTTAGGAGACTAGAAGTCCAAATTCAGGGTGCCAACTCTAGGGGAAGGCTTTCTCTCTGTGGGCTCTGGGGGAAGGTCCTTGCCTTCTTTGAGCTTCTGTTCCTTGATTTTCCTGTGGCTTGGCATCTTTCTCCCCCCATCTCTGCTTGCCTAACCTGCTCCTTTTATATCTCAAAAGAGATTGATTCAAGACACATTCTACAGTAATACCGCCTCATTAACATCACAAAGAAAATCCATTCCCAAATGGGATTAGGATTTACAACACATATTTTGGGGAGACACAATTCAATCCATAACCTTCCAAGCAGAACCACCCTGCAGCCCTCATGCCCATTTCCCCCTCTGAACTCTGGCCGGACTGCCCTTGCCACCTTCTCAAGAAGCCAGCAGTCACTGCGTTGTGTTCCCTGTCCATTGTGCTCCCCGCTAAGCCTCTGCTCCTGGAGGCCAAAGCCTACGGTTTCTGTGTTGTACGTCTCAGGCTCAAAGTTGGGAAATGTGTGTTCGATATTCACTCAATAGATAGATTTTTCCTAATGAGCATGAGTTTGTAATTTTTATTTGGAACTGCAGGAGGAGGAGCGGGAGAGAGGGCAGCGTCACATAGTGGCTTCCAACCATCGGTACACGCTTCCCTGAAATGAGCACAGAGAAATATTTCTAACTGAAAGTTTAACATTAAAACTCACCAAATACTTTTGTCCTAAGGCTGGAGGCCTCCTCTGGGTCTCCTTGGGAAATGGTTAAAAATTTACCCTCCTAGTGCTGCCCCTAGAGTTTCTAATACGGTGGTGAGTGAGCGCTGTGTTTTAGCCACCCAGCCCGGGTGAGTCCGACATGCAGCCTCAGCCAGTGGAGAACAGTGATGTGCTCCTGTCCCTCTCCTCACACGTGAGGGGCTGCTGGCCTGCAGTGGCCCATGTCAGCCAAGGGGCGGGACCTACTGCAGAGATACAGAGAGTAAAACAAAACATTGTGGCTTCTTTTCTTCTGTATTTTAACATCTCCAAACCTTCCTTAGGATAATAGCTCATCTTCTTCATGGATGAGCTGCTTTATATATGTCTTTATTTGTTTAATTTTTGTTCAGTGTACAGTGTTCTCAGTAGACTGAAATTGAAGGGAGAAGGAGTTTGACTCTCGTTTGCTGCCATGCACACAGGCGTACACGCCCACACTTGCACACACACACACACACTCACCTTTCAGTTGGTGTGAGTGAGCACTATTTAAGCTGAACTTTTCTGAGAAACCAGACCAGTTGGAGATCCTAGGTCCTGCTTTAGGAAGTGACAGCTCAGAGGATGTGGGTGACTCCTCACATACAAAGGAGGCTCAGCAGAAACACCTCACACCCTGGACCAGGGCCCTCAGGAGCTCCACATACCTGAATACTTAAGACAAAGTAAAGGGTAAACCTGAATTCACTCTCTTCTCTGCCTCTCCCAGGCCCTCGATGGCTTCCTCATGGCTGTTACAGAAGATGGCTATGTTTTTTACGTCTCTCCCACAGTCCAGGACTACCTGGGATTTCACCAGGTGAGTGGCTTTATTTTTCCAGGGTTTGGGTGGGGCTATGGGCTGGGGCTGGGGCAGGGTCACGTAGGTGCTTATCTCTGTGGAGCTATCATTACCATGGAGGTCAGAAGATCTGGGTCTCTAACTCAATTCCTTGTGTGCACACTGCAGGTATTTGAAATGAACCCTTCCCAACTTTGGTTTCCTCACCTGTTGGAGAGTGTGTTAGTCCAGGTCTCCTGAGGAGCCGATCCTGTGTTCAGTCACTAGCTGGGAGCAGCCTGTAGGAATTGTGACCCTGGTGCAATCCTGGTGGTAGATCCAAGATGGGCAGCAATTGGGGCCAACAGTCAATTACAGGCCCCTCAGTCAAGAATCTGAGAGTCCACTCTTACAGTTGTCACACTCACCCCTTGTTCTGTGCACATCCACTTCTCCACAGGGGATTGGGAAGCAACTCCTTCTTGTTTCCCATCAGCCTATCTTCCTGAGGCGAAACTCAAAGGAGAGCGATTAGTGGGACAAAGTACAGCCCCCATCATTGCCCTTGATCTCAGGGAGCAACTGGTTCTCATCCTCTCCCTGCTCCACTGTCCATTCTAAATTCCCTTCACCTTTGGCCATCACCTTGGTGGCTTACCTTGGAGTGTGACCCAAACCTTCATTCTTGAGGGTCTGAGCCCTTAGCAGTCAAACTCTTCTCAGGCTGGGGTTGTCATACATGTTCATTCACAGTTAGAGTGGGGAAAGGGAGTATCCAGAGGCACCCAAGTAAATCACTGGATTATACATGTGTCTCCTTGCCCTCATGGTGTAAAAGAAGTCCTATGTCCTGCTGATCAGGGCCAGTTAGCCCTTCTGAGACGGTGACTCTTCTCACCTTCTGGTTCAAAGTGCCTTGGTGGCAGCTGTAACTTATAGTTTGATGGGACCCTTGCTGTACCCTGGCAATAGTGCACTGCCTTTAGGGTTGAGTTTAGGGTTAGATTTGATCTAGGGTTAAGATTAGGGTTATAATTAGGTCTAGGGTTAGGTTAGAGGAAGAATTAGGGTTAGGGTTATAACTAGAGTTAGTACTGTGGTTAGGGTAAGACCAGGACCAAAAAGGCTCACCAGGTGCTGTGCTTTCTTCTTTGTGGTAAGGGATGCAAGATGCAGCGATGTGTCTTTCACTTTGGAGGGAATACCCCAGCATGCCTCTGGCTGGTGGACCCCTAAAACCTCACTGAAATTCAAATCTCTGAATTTTTATAGGATTTCTCTCCCATTATCTGGAACGCATATGTCTCACAAGACCTCAGTGTGCTGGTCAGCTCTTGATAGCCCTGCCTAATCAGCATGTTGTCATTGCTGTAATGCATCAGAGTTGTGGTCTGTGGGATGTCCAAGTGGTCCAGATCTCTTCAGACCATGGAAGAGAGAAGTTATGGCCCTGAGGCTAAACTGTAAATATATATTGTTATCTCTCACACATGGATACAAACTCTTTCTGATCCTCTTTTCTAATTGTAGTGAAAAAAAATGCATTTCAAATCACTGGCCACATACCATGCACCTGAGGCCTTATTAATCTATTCCAGCAGTGATACCACGTCCTGCTCAGAGCTGCAATCAGGCCCAAAACTTGGTTAAGCATGAGCAGTCTACGGTTTCTGTAGGGGCCGGACTAGTGAATTAAATGGAGACATACAGGACTACCGTCCCACGGATATAAATGATCCCAGCTCTGACTTCTCTTTCCAGCCACCCACCACCAAACTTCTTGGTGATGCTGGCACCCACTCCTTCACCAGTGCATTTCTGATAGCCTTGGTGGGTGGCTTGCCCTCGGGGCCCTCCCATGGAACATAATCTCTGGTGGGTCTTTTGGCTTCGTAGAATTCCAGCACGCCCACTTCCCTCAGCCTCTTTATTTCTTTCTCTGCCACCTACCAGGACAACTCAGCCATGTCTCCCTTGCTGAGCATTTCCAGACTTCTAAGAGCCACTCCAACAGTGAGTTCATCCCCATTTCCTGGGGTCTTCGCCAGAGGGTGAAGTCCATGTCCTGAGAACCTCAGATCTGCCCCTTATGAAGGAGAGAAGGACGGAAGGAAGGTTAACTGGAAAAGTCTTGGCCAGCAGAACATCTCTAGGGAGTATTGACAAAGCCAAGAGGGAGCCCTTGAGCCAGACTTCTCCATCAGAGAAGTCCTGTCTCTTCCAGGAACAGGCCTGCCTTAGTGTTGCTGCCATGATGGGTTTCTGAGACCACCAGCTGGGACGGTCACTGGTACACTCTCTGCTGTTGGAGGACTGAGAGATACATTTTCATGACTGCCACGGCAGGAAGATATTCTGTACCTGTCGTGGATTGAATTGTGTCCCCCAAAAATATCTGTCAACTTGGCTAGGCCATGATTCCCAGTATTGTGTGACTGTCCGCCATTTTGTCATCTAATGTGATTTTCCTATGTGTTGTAAATCCTGTCTCTATGATGTTAATGAGGTGGGATTAGCGGCAGTTATGTTAATGGGGCAGGACTCAATCTACAAGATTAGGTTGTGTCTTAAACCAATCTCTTTTGAGATACAAAAGAGAGAAGCAAGCAAGGAGACAGGGGAACCTCATACCACCAAGAAACAAGAGCTAGGGGAATAGCATGTCCTTTGGTCCCAGGGTCCCTGTGCTGGGAAGCTCCTGAACCAGGGGAAGACGGATGACAAGGACCTTCCCCCAGAGCTGACAGAGACAGAAAGCCTTGCCCTGGAGCTGATGCCCTGAATTTGGACTTCCAGCCTACTAGACTGTGAGAGACAAATTTCTCTTTGTTAAAGCCATCTGCTTGTGGTATTTCCGTTAGAGCAGCACTAGATGACTAAGACAGTACCTCACAGCACTGTTGTGTGGATTGGGTAGCAGCAATGCATGTACAAGTGCATTACACATGAAGAGTGCCATCAGGAGAAAAAATACAAACAAAAACAAAACAAACCCTTTGCCATCGAATCAATTCCGACTCATAGCAACCCTGTAAAACTGCCCCACAGGATTTCCAAGGCAGTAATCTTTACAGAAGCAGACTACCACATCTTTCTCCCATGGAGCGGCTGGTGGATTTGAACCACCAACCTTTCGGTTAGCAGACAAGAGCTTAACCACTTCGCACTGGGACTCCATGCAGTGGAAAGGATTTATAAAATGTAGGAACAGAGGGCTCTCTGAAATCAAGGTAATAAAAAGACAGAGTCCCTCCATCTCTTTCTCTACCCCACTGCCACTCTCTTCCCCACCCCTGCCCAGCACTTGTACAACGACGTTTTCCCTCTAACTTGTGATGAGAAAGACATCGGCTAAGGATTTGTACAGTCCTTTCACCCTTGCTTTAGAAAACAAATCGATCAGTACCTTTCTGCTGGACCTAGTTTCTGGCTGGAATCTGAGAAGGGGTTTTATTTGTCAAAGATAGACCTGAGGCTGAAGGTTGCCCAGAGCCTCCACGTACACCACCTGCTGTCCAGTTTCGTGACGGCGCTTGTCCTTGTTGGGTTGCCATCCAGAGGAGGAGCTTGATGGGGGATGGGGGTCTCAGGGGACAGAGGCCCCTATCAAAAAGAGTTTCCAAAAGAAAATAAATAAACTTCTTTAAAGCCCTTCAACTCAGAGAAAACCTCAGGGAAGCACAGAGCAGGGTGATAGATGGTAGGAACACAGGGGCTCCCCTGCTAAGATCCCTTCTACTGCAGAGACGCAGGAACAGCGAACAGAGCTCCAGGAGGAAGGACAGGAAGGGAGAAAGAAGGGAGAGAAATCGGGGTCACAGGGGAGAGTAGAAGGCGGAGAGGGACATGGAGGAGCAGGTGGGGTTGGGAAGGAAGCAGCCTTCAGTCTGGCCTCTGCCTCAGCCCACAGCCTTCCCAGGCCAGTAAGCTGGGCATGGCCGTGTTTCTATAGCTTGAATGGTTAAGGGCAGGGAAATTAAGGCCTGTTTGGCCTGCTGTGTTGTTTCACCTGATCTTTTCCATTTTTCCAGGATGGTTCCTCTGTAGCCCACCTCCCTTGTCTCATGAGCCATGTGATGTTCTTATTAACCCTTCCTGATCCATTATTTCCCCTCAGCCTTTTCCTTTGATTTGAGGGTCTTCATCCCACTCACCCTTCACCTCCCTTTGCTGGCTTTCAGCCTGGTGATCCCTTTGCCAGGCCCTTCAAGATCTTTGTCCTTTCACCAATTAGACACCAAACCAAACCCATTGCTCTCGAGTTGATTCCTACTCATAGCGACCCTTTAGGACAGAGTAGAAGTGCCCCATAGGGTTTCCAAGGAGCAGCTGATGGATTCGAACTGCTGACCTTTTGGTTAACAGCTGAGCTCCTAACCAGTGCACCACCAGGGCTCCAGATTAGACACCAGATCCTTGTAAATGTTTATCACCATCCCTAGGTACTGGAGTGGGGGTGCTCCTGAAGTTCACTTTCCCTGGGTTTAGTGGAAGAAAATGGTTATATACGACAGGCTTCTAAAAAATCATGTGTACTGGGGGGAAGGGGCAGTACAGGGGGAAGGTTAAATGCAGGAAAGTTGAGGAAGAATATAATCTATTTGGAATGGAATTTAGTCCAGCAAGTTTTTCTATTGCTGACAGAGAATTTTCAACTGCATTGAATTCTTCTCAGAAGGTCCAGAAGAATCCCAAACATACCCAAATAGAACATAACTTAATGGATTCTTAACTACAGGCATAGAGACAGAGAATCATTGTATTTTAATTAAACCTGTTGCATTTATAAGGAATACGCTAGGACTTCTCAAGGCAAGCCGGCCTGAAAACAATTTAACATTCCCTTTATGTGTGAAGTATTGCAAAATCTGTGTGAGACC
>NW_004444064.1:1673003-1675208 GCF_000243295.1 Trichechus manatus latirostris
TTTTTTTTTTCTAAATCCATTTAATTTTGTTATCCAAAAATGCTGATGATAGATTTCCATGGAAGCTCAACCTCTTCCTTCCATCAAGCTTCAAACCAACTTTCGGGGGCTATTGCAGTAGGTGACTGCGGGTGTCCCCATCTCAAGCATCGCCCTGTTACTTATCTGTGATTGTCACCGGCACAGTCACTCCATGGCGTGTCCGGCTCGGGAGATGTTCCCTAGGTCTGGGGGCAGCAGCAGCCTAAGAAGATGGACCTTCAAGAGAGACTAGGGACACAGTGCACACACCAGTCCCCAGGGGTGAGGAGGAACAAGGACGTGTGAGGCCAGGATGCCTGGTCACCCAGGAAGGACATCAGATGGGTTGGGCTGGCTCAGGGAACTTTGGGGTGAGCAAGCCTTACTCTGGCATTGAAAGGCAGGAAGCAGCCCCAGGAGTGTGATGCCAGTCCCTTTGTCTTTGCAGTCAGATGTCATCTATCAGAGCGTGTTTGAGCTGATCCACAAGGAGGATAGACCCATGTTCCAGAGCCAGTTACGCTGGTCACCCAACCCAGAACCCGTCAGCAGAGAAGCCGAGGAGGACACCAGCCGTAAGTTACCAAGGCTTAGAGGGACAAGGGCTGGGGTGCCAAATGGACCCTGTATGTGTGTTTTGATCCACAGTGCCTGAAGCTTACAGGCCAAAGGGAAGCAATTAGAGAGTTAGACTTTGTTTCTCAGCTCAAATGTATATTTCATTAAAGAAGCATGGATGGAGCACTCACTGTGTTGCAGGTACGTGAAGGGAAGAGAGGAGGACAGGACACATGAGTGCACTTGAGGAGTCAGGTGGCGTTGGTGGTTCAGGATTTCACATCTTACAGACGCCTCTCATGTCTATGACCTCATTTGATCCTCCTAATAACAGGAAAACAGACATAGGAATGGATTTCTGTTGTCTTCACTACCAGTAAAATGCAGGCATGAATTTTTTTTTAATTGTGTTTTTGGTGAAAGTTTACACAGGAAATTCAGTTCTCATTTAACAATTTCTGTGCGTATTGTTCAGTGGCATTGGGTACATTCTTCGCAGTATCAGCATTCTCGTTATTTCCATTGTGGCTTTTCTGTTTCCATTAATTTAGCTTCCCTGTCTGTCTTAGTCATCGAGTGCTGCTGTAACAGAAATACCACAAGTGGATGGCTTTAACAAGGAGAAGTTTATTCTCTCACAGTCCAGTAGACTACAAGTCCAAATTCAGGGCATCAGCTCCAGGAGAAGGCTTTCTCTCTCTGTTGGCTCTGGAGGAAGGTCCTTGTGATGCATCAGTCTTCCCTTGGTCTGGGAGCTTCTCTGCACAGGAACCTCAGGTCCAAAGGACACACTCTGCGGCACTGTTTTCTTGGTGGTATGAAGTTCCCCTGTGTCTCTGTTCACTTCTCTCTTTTATATCTCAAGAGATTGGTTTAAGGCACTAGCCAATCTTGTAAACCTCATCAGTATAACGGCCACTAATCCACCTTATTAGATCATAGTGATTGAATTTACAACACATAGGGAAATCACATCAGATTACAGAATGGTACACAATCATACAATACTGGGAATCATGATGCAGCCAAGTTGACATATATTTTTTGGGGACACAATTCAATCCATGACAATGTCCTTCCTAGCCTTCTCATCTTTGGTCTAGGGTAAATGTTAATCATTTAGTTTCATCTAGATGATTATTTTGAGGAGCACAGTACTCATGGGTGATTTTTTTTTTTTAATGGACCAACTGCCATTTGGCTGAAAGGTGACCTCTGGGAGTGGTTTGAATTCCAAGTTTAAAGAGTATCTCAGGGCAATAGTCTCGGGGATTCATGTGGTCTCTACCGGTCCAGTAAGTCTGGCCTTTTTTTTAGGAATTTGAGTTTTGTTCTACATTTTTCTCCCATTCTATCCGGGACCATTTATTGAGTCCCTGATTGGAACAGTCGGTAGTGGTAGCCGGACACCATCTGGTTCTTCTGGTCGCAAGGTAGATGATGTCGTTGTTCATGTAGGTTGTTGGTTCTGTAGACTAGTTTTTTCTTTGAGTCTTTGGTTTCCTTCTTTCTGTTTAGCTCCAGATGAGTAGAGACCAATAGTTGTATCTTAGATGGCTGCTCACAAGCTTTTAAGACCCCAGATGTGACTCACCAAAATGAGAGGTAGAACACTGTCTTTATGGA
>NW_004444064.1:1676188-1677019 GCF_000243295.1 Trichechus manatus latirostris
AATGAGCCCACATAGCATGCAGGAAAAGGCTCTTCTCTGTTTTTATGTGAAGGATTGTCAGAGAAGAATGAAATACTCAAAAAATGCAAAATTGACCTAGAAAAAAATGACGTCATGTGTCAATGTTTACATACTAATAATGATATCCTGTTTGTGGTAGGGAGCCTAACATATCAAACAAAAATAAACTTGTAAGACTGAGTATAGTGTATGGTGGTGTAACTTCGTGAGACCCAGCTTTTAATTCAGGTTAGCTCTGGCTGCTGTGACCATTCCATTCTGTCTCCCCCAAAACCTGCTTCCACATCAACACCCCAAACCAGCTCCTGTCTGGACCAGCTATAATCCCAGCTGGGTGAAGTTACTTGTCATCAAAGTTATCCTTAGTTTATTTCTCTTTTCTTTCCCATCAGATTGTCAGCTCCTTGAAGGCAGAAACCTTGTCCTCTACACTGAGCTTTGAGCCTTTGTGTGGGGACTCTTTCTGTGTCCCAACCCCTGTCTATGTTGACTGGTTAACGACCAGGGAGAGGGAATGGATAGTCTGAAGTTCAGCCTTGGCTGTGGGAGTATAACAGGCATCTACCTTGATCCCTCTATTTTGAAGCTCTGGAAAAAAAGCCTCAGAGTGGGTAGGGGTCCTTTCCAAAGCCACCGAGGTAGTTTAATGCTGAGACACACCCACAACAACCCAGCTCCCTCAACCCTCACTAGGTCCTGCACTGCTGCCGCCTCTGACTGAGTGGTTCCTTGTATTTCGTTTCTTCCTCAAACTAATAATTTAGTGTTTAACTATAGTGTCATACATGCATCTAAAACGTTTGACAACAC
>NW_004444064.1:1677119-1678480 GCF_000243295.1 Trichechus manatus latirostris
CACTTTGAGGCAGCAAACCTTGTAGTGACTCTACAGTGTACCATTATAGTCTTTGTTTTCATGTTCTTGGAATTTTCCATTCCTTTTTCCAACTGTAAAATAAGAAATTAATTGGAAATGTCGTATTAGGAAGAGTATCATAAATATGTTTTCCCTCCATTTGGGGATTTGGGAAATAAAATTTAAATCTAGAAAATGCTGTGGCATTTTTAAATAGAAAAATACTGAAATGCAGAAGTATCATTTTTACCAGCACGGGCTGTACAGTATGTGCAGCCTGGATTTTAAACCACAGTCAAAATATATTTGTGAATGCCCCAGTAAGCACTGGATTTTTGCACTTTCTGACACTGGCAAGTTTGAATGCTGTCCTGACCATGGAGAGTCTGAAGTTTTACACATAATTTCACGGTTTAACTCCTTTCATACCTTTACATCCCTGCCATAGCAGAAACCATGCAGTAGTCTACATACGTGTTTATAACTGTGCAGGACAACATTCCTCAAAATACAAATACAACCTTAGTAACAGTGCTATAAATATGCCAGAAGAGCATCTAACGACCATCCCACATAAACCAAATTCAAGCTGCTGTGTGCTTTATCCACATGTGTGTATTGTATGTTCTAACATCCACTGAAGGTGTATCCTGTGCTAGGGGCTTTATTAAATGGCTCTAGGGAAGAACAGTAGTGAAATTAATCAGCGCATACTCTGATGAAGGCCTCGCCGTCACTGCTCCCATTAAAACATTCAGGTTTTCTAAACTATCACAAGCCTGCTCTCATTTTAGTCTTCTGCAGAACTTAAGTCTAGAAAAATCAATTTTCATGTGACACGGGGAAAAATCACCAGTGTAAATATAATCCGACTTGTCAGCTTGAGAATTGCAGCAAAACACAACGGACCTACATTCTGCAACTTTGACTTTCTGATGAAGCTCAGATGATACTTTTATTTTTAATCCAAACAGTTTGGTTTTCCTCTTGTTACCGGTCTTAGTCCCCTAGTGCTGCTATAACAGAAATACCACAAGTGGATGGCTTCAACAAAGAGAAATTTATTTCTTCACAGTAAAGTAGGCTAAAAGTGCAAATTCAGGGTGTCAGCTCCAGGGGAAACCTTTCTCTCTCTCTCAGCCTTCTCATCAATGTTCCCTCTGGTCTAGGAGCTTCTCCACACAGGGATCCCAGGTCCAAAGGACACACTCTGCTCCTGGCACTGCTTTCTTGGTGGTATGAGGTCCCCACTCCCTGCTTGCTTCCCTTTCCTTTTATCTCTTGTAAGATAAAAGGTGGTGCAGGCCACACCCCAGGGAAACTTCCTTTACATTGGATCAGGGATGTGACCTGGGTAAGGG
>NW_004444064.1:1678931-1680523 GCF_000243295.1 Trichechus manatus latirostris
CATGACATTACCCTTTGAGAGGACTCCCTACAGATTCCTGGGAGGGAAAGAAAGGAGGCTGAACCAGCACTCCCAAAAAGGTCAGACAGCGTCCTCCACAAAAGTGCTTTTTCTGGGTAGGTGAGACTATCAAGCCACTTCTCTGGGTGTAACATTTTCTTTTCCTGCCAAACTGGCAGTAACTGACATCCATTGTAGAAAACAAGAAGGTGCCAATCATCATTTCTATTGCGCTTTGTTCAGTCCTTCATTTAAGAGACGTTTACTGAACACCTAGTATGTGCCAAGCTCTATTCTAAGCACTAGAGAGAAAGCAGTGAGCAAAACAGTTCAAATTCCTATTTTGATGGGACTTTAATTCTAATGGGGGGATCAAAATAAAACCAGTGAATAAATACGTAATATTTCTGGTGAGGAAACTAGAAGAGTAAGGAGAAGGAAGTTATGGGGGGTGGGGTGCTACTGTTTATAGTGGTTTTGTTACCGAACGCAATGGGTTCACCGCCTGTACTCTCGTTAAGAATAACTAAGAGTCAAGCAGATTTAAAGCAAGGCATAGTTTATCACTCACGATGAGTAAGGACACGGGGGATCCTCCCCGAAAGCACTCTCTCCCCAGACGAAGGGCTGGGGAGGTTTTAAACCACGCGAGAAAGGCGAAGTCATACACATCCATTAACTTCATACTATTCAAAAAGGGGTCGAGGTAGGATTCCGCACGGAAGTGGCTGACGGACTAATTGCTTCTGAAATGGGCTCGGTCACCTCTCGATGACGTATGTCTGGTGACTTTGGTTCCTAGGCAATACTTATTATGGGATGAGGCCACCTGACGGTCAACCTGGTCTCTTAGTGCGCATGTCCAGGATTCTAGTTCTAATTGGCTGATCTGAAAGACAGCTACAAGCAGACAGATTAGGAGGAAGCAAACGTTTGCGCCGTTCATCTTCTAGAAAAAATTTTTTAACTGACATAACTTGTCGTGGAAGGCCTCTTCTGGCCCTAGTTGGTCTCAGTTTGGATAAATGGGAGAGAACCATGAACATGAAAGGAAAAGCAAGTGCAAAGGTCCTGAGGCAGAAATACACTTAGCATAGTTGAGGAATAGCTAGGAGGCCACTGCGAAGTGTCCAGAGAGAGTGAAAAGAGATTGGCAGAAGAATGGGGGGCGGGCAGACCAGGACGGCCTTGCAGGGCATCGTAAAGACTTTGAGGTAGGATGTGACTAGAGAATTCTAAGGAATAACATAATCTGACGTATGTTTTAACAGTGTCACTGTGAGTGGAGAACTATGTAAGGGGCAATGTGGAAGGAGGGACACCAGTTGGAAGGCTATGGCAAAGTCATGGCAAGAAAACCATATAACGATAGTAACAGCCAAGACATATAGAGAGGTTATAATGTACTACTCCAAATGCTTTACATATGTAAACGTGTTTAATTCTCATAACAACCTTGTGAAGTCAAATGAGAAAACTGAGACCCAGAGAGGGACGAAGCAGCTTTAGCAGGGCCACACAACAGGCGAGGCTCCAGTCTGGGTCCGGGGTCCATACTCTCAATCACCACGGTGCACTGCTCAGCTGATAAC
>NW_004444064.1:1681553-1689805 GCF_000243295.1 Trichechus manatus latirostris
AATGTAACAAAGACAACCCATTCCCAAATGGGGTTATAACCACAGGCATAGAGGTTAGGATTTACAACACATATTTTTGGGGAACATAATTCAATCCGTAACACTTGGAGAGTAATTACCCCTAATGTGTGAAGGTTCCTAGTGACCTCAGAATGTTAATATCCACCTCTTCACCATCCTTAAAATCAGCAAACAGGGCATACTAATTCCTGGGACTGTATACCCTCTTACAGCTCAATTAGCACTAGGTTCTGCAGCTCTGTGAAAGGGCTGTGGGGGTCAGGGCCCTGAGGGAGGGCTGAGGAACAGTGGAAGATGGTCAGGCCCGCTGAGCAGGTAGGATGAGGAGGCGCCAAGGTGTGGGGAGGTGCCTCCTGCCTGTTCAACTCCTAGTAGTAGAAGGAAATCGTATCTACTGTTTTCGCTACTCAACATCCTCTTCTCTTTTCTCTGCCCATTATGTCTGGGGTCTTCTTTTTCTAGGAATTGAATTTCCATGGCCATCTTAAATTCCTCCCGGGGCAGAACAACAGGTCAGAAGATGGCACCCTCATGTCTCCTCAGCTGACCCTGTTTGCCATTGCAACGCCTCGCCAGCCTCTCACCAGCCTGGAGCTCCAAACGAAAACATTTATTTTCCAAACAAAACACAAATTAGATTTCACACCTATAGCCTGTGATTCCAGGTATATCCCGCTCCTCAGAAATCATGACTCCCAGGGACCCAGGGTTGTGCTGAGACTAGCTGTACCCAAATCCTATGTAACTGGATCATTAGCCAATTCTGTCCAAATGTGTTCTGTGAAATGAGTCAGTAAAAAATACGCTGTGTTTAAAGGGGCAACGCACTGAACCTTCCATGCAGGAAGACGGGATTGGAGTTAGTGTGTGATCCAGACATCAAATCCTGGAAATACTTGCCTCTCTCTGGGAGACTGTCAGTAACAGATAATAGTGAACCCCCAAGACGTCCCACTATGGAGAAGTCTAATTGTTTGACTCAGTGGTTCCCAAACTTATATAAGCACAGAAACCTTCTTGGTGGAACGACCAATTAACATGCTGAAATACCAGTGCTTCTTGGAAGACACACTAGGAAGCACTGGTTTAAGAGCAAGTAATCCAAGGCATTGTTAATACTATGACCTGTACATTGTTTCTTCTCTAAGGCACTGATCCTTAATACGGTTGGGGTCACAGAGCCCTCTGGTGAGAGCTGTGGAAGCTCTCTTTACAAATACTCCACTTGCTGTCTTGCACGCACAATTTTGTGTACAGTTTCAGAGATTCTCTAGATCCCAGGCCAGAACCCCTGTTCTGCAGCACAGGCAAAAACAGGCTTAAAGCAGAACTTTGAATGACGTGTATGGCAGAGATGTCTTAGAAGTTGCCACAATCTTTTCATTGTCAAGGTTTGCCCCAGCCCTGCTGTCGGAGAGGTGCCTCTTCTGGGCCTGGAGTGTCCAGAGGAGGCCCAGGGATGAGTCCTGGATGAGATCCTATGGGTGGGCACAGGGCTGAAAGGCCAGTTTCAGCGAGAACTGGGAGCTGGAAAGACGAGGGGTGGGGTAGGGACTTTTTGTTCCTTTGACATCTCACTGGGGGGGCTATAGGATAAAGGCATGCAGTGTCTCTCCTACACAGAGGCAAGGCGGTCCTGGGCTACACGGAGAATGAGCTCTGCAGGAGGGGATCGGGTTACCAGTTCATCCACGCAGCTGACATGATGCACTGTGCCGAGAATCACTTGCGGTGTGAGTTCAGGAAGCGCCCTCAGGGCCCCACCGAGTGTGTGTGGGGGGGGGGGCAGTTGAGGGGAGGAGCTGCGGGGTGTGCGTGGTGAGAAAGAAGTCTCATACACTTCCCGGGGTTCTCAGCCTCCTCCTGCTTCATCCCGCAGAGCAGGCTCCAGAAAGCTCCACAGGTGGGCAGGTGGGTGGCCACAGCTCAGTGCTAGCCCCCGTGCCCCTCTCTCTCTCCCTGCAGTGATACGAACGGGCGAGAGCGGGCTCACGGTATTCCGGCTACTCACCAAGCAGGCTGGCTGGCTGTGGGTGCAGTCCAGCGCCCGCCTGGTGTTCCGTGGTGGCCAGCCAGACTGCATCATTGCCAGACAGCGGGCCCTAACGTCAGTGCGGCCCTGCGTGAGTGAGTGAGACCCCACGTAAACAACGACCACCTCCCCCATGGAAGGGCTAACCTGACTTAACAAAAGCCCTGACGGTCTTGTGTGAGGACCCCCGTCGTGAGGACCCCGTCGTGAGGGCCCTGTCGTAAGTGAGGACCCTGTCGTAAGTGAGGGGGCCTGTCGTAAGTGAGGCCCCTGTCATAAGTAAGGGCCTCGTCGTGAGGACCCTGTCGTAAGTGAGGGCCTGTCGTAAGTGAGGGCCCTGTCGTAGGTGAGGGCCTAAGGTAACCATAAGCAGAAAATAGACATAAATGAGGGCCGTAAAGGCCCGATTGGGACGGTGTAAGTGGGCCCTGCATAAGTGGGCCCGGCGTAAGTGCTGCCTGACGTAAGTAAGGGTGGGCCCTGCAGCGTGAGCACCGTCCTCCTCCCACGATGAGGCTGCCACCTTAGAAGTCCTTTTGGACCCTCTGAGGCTGGTGCCACTGTTCAGCTGTTGGACCCTAGAAAAGAGGCTTAATCCCCATGAACCTCAGTTTTCTGAGTAGCAGACAGTGCTCCTTAGGGAGAGTGTAGACTAGGGAGAGTGCTTCTTCTGGGAGTTGTTGTGAGTGATGAACGTGTCCAGAAACCAGCCCAGTTTGGAGCTCTGGTGGCGCAGTAGTTAAGAGCTCTGCTGCTAACCAGAAGGTCGGCAGTTCGAATCCACCAGCCGCTCCTTGGAAGCCCTGTAGGGCAGTTCCACTCTGTCCTATAGGGTCACTATGAATTGGAAGTGATTCCATGACCACGATTTTTTTTTTTTTAACCCAGGCATAGCCCACAGAGTCCAGCACAAGACCCTGCCCATGGCTTTGGGTTTTCTAATGAGCCCACCCTCCCCTCTGCTGTGCAGTTACTGGAGCATGCACACACGGAATTTCTTGTCCCTTTGGCTGGGGATGCCAAAGCGGTCTTTGCTGCTTCTGGTCGCTCAGATGGACTTTTTCATCCTCCCATCCTTGCCTGCACCTAAATGGGTGTAGGCATTGAGGCCTTGAATACTAATTACAGAGAATTCCCAGACTCTATTTGCCCCAGAATTCAAATTCTGAATCTAGAATCTTCTATTCACCATATTCAAAGGAAATTGCTATCCTCCCTTGCCTACTGCAGAAATCTGACTTTGTGTCTCTCCTCAGAAATGGCTTCCTTAAGCTTGCCTTCCACACCTCTTGCTCACCTGCTTCTGCTGTGAATCTGTGCCCTGTGGCCTTTGGGGGCAAATGGAGTCACCCCTTAGGCTTTTCTCAGTGGGGCAGGCTGATAACAGCACCTATGACAAGTATATGGAGGGTCTGCCACTCACTTCCAGAAGACTAGGTTTTCACTAATCTTTCATGTCCTTTCGTCAATCTATAACATAATTTGTAAATTGTAATGTGCTGGACAAATAGGGTTTTATTGTTGTTACTCTTTTTACATAGCTGGGTTGTCAGAGCACAAAATGTTCTTCTCTCCCAAGTTGTGGAATGAAGAGGATGGGAAATGGTAAACGTGCATAAACATAAAAGATTAGAAAGACTATTTTCCCTTTCTTTAAAATGCATGTGACTGTTTAAAGCAAAAATTATATGTATCATGGAATTGATAACATGCAGATGTAATATATATGATAACTTTAGCATAAAGGACAGATGTCGAAGGTCTGTACCATTGCAAGGTGCATATATTGTATGTGAAGTGACACATGAAGTAGACAGTGAAAAGTTAAGGGTATATAGTGTAATTCTTAAAGCAACCACAAAAAGTATAATGCAAAGCGTATAGCCAAATAGCCAGTCGATAAGTGAAAATGGATTTCTTAAAACTATATATTTTTTTTAGGCAGGAAAAGACAGGGACAAAAAACTGGACAAATAGAAAGCAAATAGTAAAATAGAAGACCCAAATCTAACCATATCAATAATTCCATTAAATGTTTATCAACAAGTCACTCCAGTTAAAAGGTAAACCAAAACCCACTGCCGTCGAGTTGATTCCGATGCTTAGCGACCCTGTAGAACAGAGTAGAACTGCCCCATAGGGCTTCCAAGGAGTGGCTGCTGAATTCGAACTACCAACATTTTGGTTAGCAGCCAAGCTCTTAACCACTGTGTCAGCAGGGCTAAAAAGGTAGAGATTGTTAAAATGGATTTTAAAAAAAGTAGGACTCAATTTTATGCCATCTACAAGAGCTACATTTTAAATATAAAGACACAGATAGGCTGAGAGTAACTGGGTGGAATAAGATATATAATACAAACAGGATGCATAAGAAGACTGGAATGTCTGTATCGATATCAGATAGGTGAGACACCCAGCTTCTTCAAACGCCCGTTCAGTGAGAGGGTTTCCTTGGCCCACACCATCCAGGTCAGCTTCCACCAAAAACACTCTATTCTAATTCAGTCAGTTTTCCTTTATGGGGCTTCAAGCCAAATATGGGATTCCAAGTGGGGTCAGGTCAGTGAAGCAAGGTTCTCACGTTTCTGGGTGTTGTAGGGTGAAAACATCACAAAGTTGAGTAAAGCAAAAGGAAAGTTTTATTTAGCATATATTCAGAAAGGCAAAAGGAGGAAACGGACAAGCAGGCTGCCACAGCCATGTCTGCCCGAGCCCGAGGAATGTTACAGAGTCATCAGTATATATTAACATTACAAACGGGCAAAACCACTGAAAGCTTCACCTTTTCATAGATTGCCTAGAAACTGTGATCCTACATTTTGAATCGTCTTAACAATCGTTGGTAAGGTTTCAGTAATGACAGTCAGGAGGGTCTTCACTGGTCCAGCAAATCTTACTATTGGCTAAATGCTAATAGCAAAAGATAAGAGTGGAAATTATGTGGGCCATTTGGGCTGTTTTATTAGTTTATGTGAAAGATCCTCTAAAAAGATGTTTTCCAAGATTGTCCTAGCTATTGTCTTTATGCCTCAGGGCCCAGTTGATGTGTCCTTGTGGGTCCTTGTGAGCCTAGCTCCTGCTGGGTCACATTTTAGGTCAGGGAATAATGGCTCCATGTTATCTCCTAAATCATGGGTCTAGTGGCACATGAGTGTCAGAGCAGCCTGATAGCAGACGGTCCCATGAATCTGTTGGAAGGGAAGGAGGGCAGAAAGGAAGGAAATCATTATTTTCACCAGTGAAAAACAATTGTATATATCATCTTATATTTGTGGAATGATTTTTTCTTTTCAAAGTAAACTTGAAGTCTGGGGAAGTTATACATGGATTTTTGGAATACTCATTCCACAAATAGGCAAATTTCTCTGAAACTCTTCCAGAATCTGAGCTAGATTGACCAAGTATTTTATACTCAAAAAAATGCAAGAGAGAAGCCAGTTAAATTTCATAGCGTGTTCCCTTTCTTCTTGTTGTTGAAAAAGCCAGAATAGATGATGTCCTGGCTCTTGCTCACCTGCTCAGCTCCCTGGCCACCACCATGCCCTGGCCAGGAGGCCCCCGTTTCTCACTCATATTACCATTCCCAGAAATGCCATGTAACCGAAGGTAAGTCTGGTGATTCTGCTTAACCGCAGGAATGCGGAGGGGGAGGAGCACCTGCGAAAGCAGGCCCTGCAGCTGCCCTTCACCTTCACCACGGGGGAGGCCATCCTGTATGAGAGCAGCCTCCCAGGCTTCCTGACCACTCTCCCAGCCAGGAAGAGGTCCAGGGCAAGGAAGGGCCCTCCCACCGACCAGGGCCCGGTGCACTCAGGATCCCTCCTCAGAGCCGTGATGCAGCAAGATGACTCCAAGTCCTTGTCCTGCGTTGCCCCAACACCCCAAAGCTGTCCCTTGGAGAGGCGGGGGCCTGATGACAGATGTGAGGACAAGGAGGAGGAAGAGGGGGAGGAAGGCAGCTGCCTCCTAGCCCTCATCGAGACCCTGCTGGAGAAGGACACGGAAGAACAGCCCAACCTCCGCTTCACCCTGCAGCACCTGGGGGTTGCTGACCTTGACCAGCGTCCGTGGGAAGAGAACCTTCTCGGGGCTGATTCGGACCCTGCAGGGCCTCAGAACTGCCAGCTGCTGCCACCCAGCCAGGGAGGAGAGCCCCAGAGGGAGGAAGGGGTGCTTTCTCATGGTGGCATGCATGTGAGCTTGTCCCCAACGGCCAGCACAACTCCCCCACCGACCCTCAGGCCTCTGTCTTCTCTGGGCTCGGACCATCTAGCCATGGAGGTGACCCCACCTCAGAACCTGGGCACTGGGCCCAGCCCCCTTCAAGCCCATCTCCAGCACTTTCTTGTCTCTGGCCCGGCCACCCCTGGCCCCACACTCCAGAGCCCCCTTCAAAACTCTCCTCAGCAGTGGCCTGGGCCCAGCCAGGCAGCACCTTTGACCTTTGCTGTGAGCCAGAAACAAACACTATCTGACCGCAGAGATGTTGCCAGCCCACTGCCCGAGGCCTCCAGCTCCAGGCGGCCTGCCCAGTTGTTTGAGCCAAGCTGCACAGCTGCTCCCTGGTTAGGAGAAAATGTCCTTGGGCATCTGGCTCGGCCAGCCCCTGGTATTTTGGATTTTTGCCAAGAATCTGTGCCTCAGAAACCCACACTCAGTGGTCAGTGTCAGGAGCCCCTGATGACCTCGGACCCCACACTCTGTGTCAGCCCCGGTGGCTCCCATCTCTCAGGCGGCGTTTGGGATGCCCGTATCCAGGGCCAGCCAGTTGTCCCCATGGAGGTGGGGTCAGGGCAGGGAGCAGGACAGGCCCGGCCTGACCCCTTCAGCCACCAGTGGGTGGTCGATCCCTGGCTTCCATGGCCACAGCCAGCTGGAGGGCTTCCTCCCAACGTGGGTAGGGGCCAGCCCCTGTCAGTACAGGGGGCACCAGGGACACCTGAAGAAACACCCAGGGGTCGAGAGTATCCACCCCACTCTCTGGGGGTGTGCCAGCTTTCAGGGAGCCCTGTCTGTC
Source organism: Trichechus manatus latirostris (assembly GCF_000243295.1). Classification (NCBI taxonomy): domain Eukaryota; kingdom Metazoa; phylum Chordata; class Mammalia; order Sirenia; family Trichechidae; genus Trichechus; species Trichechus manatus. Next base: position 1,688,624 of record NW_004444064.1, read on the forward strand.
CTTCCCAGGAGCTTCCACATGGACCCTCGACTACACGGAGCTCCTACAGCGCAGACGTGTGCTCAGCCACTGAGCAGCAGCGATGGGTGCCTGTGGGGCTGCAGACCCAGGAGACTTGCAGGAAGGCAAGAGGAGGGGGGCCAGGTGTCTGGGACCTGGCTGGCCACCTGAGACATGCTGCACCCCAGGCCCCCCGGCTGGGCCCCTTCCCCTGTCTTGACTCCGACAGCAGCTCCCCAGGCACAGGCCGCGGCCCAGCAGAGCCCCCAAGGCAATGCCAGGACAGACTCTTGGGCTCAGCCCCACGTGCTCTGGGCAGACCTCGGGTGCTGTCCGGCCTGACTCTGCCTCCCTGTCCTCCTGACCCCACCTGGCCACCCGCCTCTTTGCAGGGCAGTTGTGACATCTGGCTCTAGGTAAGTGTTGGTAAGCAGGGTCATGCGGAGCTGCGGACCAGCACAGTGGTGGGCATTGGCTCACAGTGCTAGCACAGCACAGAGCCACTGGCAAATCTGGACGCGGGGCCGGACTCCGCAGGACCAAGCCAGCTTGCCAATGTAGGCTGTGATTCATCACCTGGGTACCAGCCTGGCCTTGGTGCAGGGTGCCTGGGAGGTCCAGTGAGGGTACGTGGAACCATCTTGCACTTGTAGCAGGTCACCATTGTCATTGACCAAGTGAGGCAGTGACAGCGGCGGGAATGGCATTCCCCCCAGAGGATCTTGGTTATAACCTGCTGGCCCCAACTCATGCCCCTCCCACCATGTGTCTCCTGGACCATCCTCGACCACCTGGGGCAGATCTCAGTCATCTAGTCCAGCCTTGGACACCCAGAGCTTAAATTCATCTTGGTTTGAAATCAGCACCCATCTTCTGCTCTGTTCCCAGCCCTCGTGTCATTGGTTCTAACTGGGCCACGGCTGACACCCACATGCAGGTGTGAGCGCTTCTCATTTGACTCCATGAAAGGGGAGATCCACACAGGAATCCCTCAAGTAATCGCTAACTCCTTCAAAGGCAGCCTTTGGATGGAAGTCACAGTCTTCCTTCCCATCTACAGAGAAGATGGAACACGCCGAAACATTTTCCAGATGATTTACCAGAGCCTCAGACGACAGGAATGCCCTCAGGCTGAGCAGGAAAGCTGGGCTCTTTCTCTGAACCCTAAATGACCCCAAACAC
>NW_004444064.1:1690902-1692067 GCF_000243295.1 Trichechus manatus latirostris
ACATTAAGAAAGGGATGTAGTGAGCAAACAACCCCCCAGACGTATCCCAGTGTTCACCTGGAAGGGGTCCCAGAGGTGCATCATTTAGTGACCACACTTTCCAAGCTCACTGCTGACACTTAGCATCAGACAAGGCCACAAGGCCCTGTGTTTGCAACCAGAACCAACCCAGGAAGTCTAGGGCCAGAGAGAAGCCACTGGACGCGAGGTTCTTACATCACCAGGAGACCTCAGAGGTTGACGACCGTGGCTGGGGAAGAAATGTGTCCTTTGGCCTCGACTCCTGAAAAGGGCTCATCTTCACCCAGGATCTTGGATTCAGGATAAGTGGGCCCTCCGCAGAGAGTCCATGTGCATGAGAAAAGTCCATGTCCAGTCTGTGAGGAAGGTATGGGGATGCCATCGAGGTGGACGATCCAGGCAACAGCACACCCTTGAGACGCAGGGTGAGTGGGGTTTCATCTCACAGCAGAGCAAAGAAGGGAGGTTGGGGAGGCTCACACTGAGCCCACCTTCTCCTTCCATAAAGGATTAGGACAATAGACTTTTAAAGTACCACTTCTACTTGCTACTTTGACATAGAACCACAGGGTTCGTTGTTCAGGAGCTAAAATGGACCTTAGCTGTCACCAAATATAACTCCATCAATTTGCATGGGGCCACAGGACAGGACCCCAAAGGCTGGGACCCTGTCTGTCCTGCTTGCCACTGTAGCCTCAGAAGCAGACACAATGCCGGGCACACGGTAGGTACTTAACGAATATTTGTTGTGTGCATGAATGAATGAGCAGATGAAACCATGGAACTGAAGCACAGAGAGGCCAAGAGACTTGCCCATGCAGAGCCCGGCTGGGGGGCCCTTCTGATGCCCTCCGGGTTCATCACTACTTAGCCAAACCTAGGTTTATCGACATGTGCTAGGGAGGGGTGGGGGAAAGGGAAGTTATTAGTGCTCCTTCTCCAGCAAAATCATGGATCCATGTGTTGTTGATGATGACGTTGCTTTGCTTAGAGAAGTGTGCCATCTTGGAGCTTTGGCTCCAAAATACTAAGAGATTAAGGAAGGCCCCGAAGCCCTGACAGACACAAAAGATGTTCACCAGTACTAAATAAATGCTTTCCCTTCTCTCAAACCGACAGCACTGCCTCCCCTCATGGGGTGAGC
>NW_004444064.1:1692724-1713714 GCF_000243295.1 Trichechus manatus latirostris
CCCAGTCACATGGCCAGGCCCTAAGTCAAAGTGGGGGCATGTAAAAGGGCATAACTATGGGGAGCATGCTTCACTGGGACCCCCTAACAGCTGTCCACCACCTACAGCTCTGCTGGGAGCCGTGGTCCCCAGGTAACAGGTGAGTGGTGGGCATCACATCGGTTTGAACACAAGCTGCTCACAACTTGCCCTAGGAAATGTTTCATAGGGACCAGCCTACAAAAGCCTATTTAACACGATGTGGCTGGACTGGGCCTTGGGGACAGGAAACCATGGAGTAGGAAGGCAGGGGAGGAGAGCCTCAGCTTGTCTCCACACACAGCATGGTTCTAGGGAGAAACTTCCCTCCAGCTAGGCTGGGCCATCCCTCCCCACTACCTGTTGTCTGTCTCCCCTTCATCTCTCATGGCACAGGGTCCCTCCTGCTGCCCCAAACTAGCGTCATGCCCATGCTCAGGGCCCTCACCACCACCACCCCCTCCAAACCCAGGCCAGAAATCAGGGCCAAAGAAAGTATTAAGTGAGAACCTGACTGAACTGAATCCTCAAGGGTGTGAAGGGTTGATGGGCCCTCAGCCCTCCCTGAAGTGCTTCAGTTTTTATGAGGTGTTTGTTGACTCATTGATGTCTCCTTGGGTGTCGTTCCCAAATGCAATAGAGTAGAACATCCGTCTGGTGAGGCAGAAGACCCTACCCCTGCCCCAGCTTCCCTGAGCAGCCCTGCCTTTCCTGGGGACTCTGAAAGGCCCTGTTTATCTGCATGTACTCAGAGGCCACGACAGAGAGATGGGAGAGATCTGCATGTTGACCACTTGTAGGTCAGTAGGCTCCAGAGAGCCAGGTTCTGTGGGCTGCTGGCCTTGCAGGGGACATGGAGGGCTGGGAGGTGGAAGTACAGAGGTGGGAGGCCACACCCCAGGTTAGAAAGCCAAGCTCAGAAAGCCTTAGTGTACGTATCACACCATGTCCCAGTCAGTACTGAAACAGAGGAGAAGGTGATCAAAAATAAGCACCGGCATATCAACTCTTATTTAAAAAAAAAAGCACAACCCCAAGTTCTTTTCAAAAAGAGGGCTCACCAGCCTGCTCTGCAGTCTTGCCCTAGAATTTACAGGGTTCTCTAGTTAGGAAAAGCACAAAGTCAATGCCATGATGCAGTTAAATTGTCCCAGGAACAAAATCAGTCTCCCTAATAATTGGGGTGTACAGTACTCTGAAGACTACATTTGTTTTAATTAATACTTGGCAATCATAACCTTGTAACCAAATACAACCCATGCCCTTGGCAAATGATTATTTCTATATTCAAAAAACATGTATGAGTTACATAGCCAATACCATCACCTCTTACTGATGTAATTCATGATCCAGTGTGTTCATAGTTACAGTTTTCACTTGCCTTCTTTGATAACTGCAGGTTTTCTGCCTCCTTTCTATTTGTGGTCTGCGCCAAGTAGGAGGAGATCAAACAAATTTGTATGTGAAAACCAGCCTGACTTATTAGACCAGATTATTAAGCTGTGTTCTTCCTTCTTACTGAGTATGATTTTTAAATAATTTGATGATTTTCCTTGTAAAGTAGCAAGTGCTATTGATGATAAATTGCACGCATGCTTCAAGATATGATAGACAGTTCCTGGAACATTTTTACATTATAATTCAGGAGCAGTGCCAGTGCTAAGGTAGTGCTGATGGTGATCGATGAATGGGACTGAAGGGCTGCACGGAGGAGTCAGGGACACACTGCTTCCCAAAGCCAAGGCCTAATGGAGGGGAGGCCAAGCTCTTAATATCCCAGGGCTGACCAGCTGGGGACAGGGAGGGTGGGGGATGGAATGAAAACAGAGACTGAGTGGGCTTGTGAGATCATGAACGTGGTCATGGGGTGGCTCCATCTCATTCCCAAAAATTATTCCTCATTGGAGGAGCAGTGACTGGACCATGGGTGGCGATGCCTTGGGGACCCAGGGGTTCCACAAGTGACCACAGGAAACACAGCAGCACAGGGACGGGTACAGGATAAGTGGCCTCTGAAGGAGAACTGAATCTAAGCATGGAGGCTGCTGAATGTCCCAGCTGAACTTGTTCTCCCCTGAGGTGCCAGGCTCAGGCCAGGCAGGGTAGTTGAAGGAGACTCTTGTATCACAACTCAATGAGAGCCTATAGAGCCTTTTGGCGTGATAACAAGCAGAGAGGGGCCATGGCTGCAAAGTTTATGCGTGCTGGCCTGGGAGAGGCTGTTTATCAGGTTCCCCTTCAGGACCTCTGTGGATTGAAATTCTTCTCATTCAGAGAAAAATCCATCTGATAGAACAGAATAACAACCCCTGGGTTGATAGTTTAGGAGAACAGAGGTTAAGAGAGACAAGGGCTTTGTGGACATGGTGTGGTAAGAGACAGGGTCCATGAAGTCCAGGAAAGGGTAACCCCCAGCCCTAGGCCCAAGTCAAGGACAAACCCACTCCCAGCACTAAGGAGGAGTTGGGGTGCCCCCTAGATGGCAAGTCCACATATGGACCCACCAACAGTCAGGTTTTTCTGTGGGAGGCTACACATCCCACCCTCCAATGTCAAGGACATCATGGTGATGGCAAAAAGGCCCCATGCTGAAAAGCAAGCCCAGTTGGCCTTGACAAGGTCATGTGCTCCATCCCAGCCCAGGATGCACAAATATACCAACTGGCTTAGCCAAGGTCACAGGCACCACTCCTGGAGCTGGGGGAGGGTCCCCCAAGTACATGGGCTGTGAATGGGGTAGGGAGTCATCTAAGAGGGATTTGGAGTTCCATTTAGGGGGTCATCAGAGGGGATGCTGTAGGATGCCAGTAACTGAAAACTCTACTGAGTCTGGTTTAAACAGTTAGACTGTGAGTTGCCCCCATAACTGGAAGACTATGGGTAGGGGAGTTTGGGGGTTAATCCAGTATCATTAGTTCATCTCACCGGCTCTCAGCGCTGTCCTCTGCACTGTGGTTGCTTCACTCGGGGCAGAGAAGGTAGCAGTTCCAGAGCCCACGGCCACAACGTGCAGACAGAGGGCATCTTTCCTTTCTCCGCCTCTCAAGAGTAAGCAAACTTTTCCCAGAAGTTCCCAGCTGTCATCCTCCACTGACCCGATCATGAGAGAGAAGGGCAAGGAGGAAGGGGTGGCCTGGGATTGTCTGGAATTGCTAGGGTGCATTGAAAGACTCAGAGCTGGGTCCATCTCTCATTCTCAATAATTACTCCTCAATGGAGGATCAGCGACTGGACCATGGATGGCAATGCCTTGGGGACCCAGGGGTTCCACAAGTGACCACAGGAAACACAACAGCACAGGGACTGGGGTCCAGCAGACCTGACTCTGAACTTGGAGGCTGCTGAAGGTCCAGGACAGCTCTGACTCGAGCTCTCACTGGAAGACTCGCTGCCCACAGCCTGGCCTCGTTCCTGCTCAGGAGATGTGCCACAGGGAGCAGAGCAAAGGGTCAGCCCCTCAGGCCAGGGGCCAGACTGGCTCTGAGCCCTACTCTCAATCAGAGCTGACAGGCTGCCCCTAATACTTACTCTTTATACCTGATCGAACATGGCCTTTGCCTGCCCCTACCCAGGACACGTCCCCTCCCTGGGCCCTTCGACCTCCCAGCCAGAAGCGGAGCTCTTTCCCACTAAGCGTTTCCTGAGCCCCTGATGGTCCCTTGGAGCCTGTGGCCGGCCCCGCTTACTTCAGCCTGAGGGCTTGTCCCCACAGACTGGTCCCACATGAACTCAGCCCGAGGGTGTAGTGACCCATGTGTGCTCCTGGCCTGTCACTCACGAAGCCCACTCACACCACACGTCAGTCGAGTCCCACAACAACCCCTTGAAACGGATAGGAATTCTCCGAGTCCTCATTTACAATGGAGGAAAACGAGTCCTAGGCAAGAGGACTTGCCCCGGCGTCACCCTGATCCCCAGTTATTCTCCAGCCCAACCTGAGCTGCTGCCCCTGGGATGAAGTTCACTTCCCCAACCCACGCTAACTCCAGGATGTACCAATGTAGACTCCCACTGCAAAATACAGCCCTTCATAGCAAACATAAAAGCCAATTAAAGAGAATCAGGACTGCCTGTGATAATGGAGGCCCTCCCAGGAGGGCAGAGGAGAGTCTCTTATCTCACCAGCAGGAAGATACACTCTTCCCTAAGAATCTCGGGCAGAGGAGAGTCTCTCTTATCTCACCAGCAGGAAAACCAAGAAGTCAAATGTCAGTTCCTTGAAATGATGAATAAAACTGATCAACCTTAGCAAAACTGATGAGAGAAACAGAGATAATGAGAACAGTTATCAAAAAAGTGAAATTACTACAGATCATACAAATTTAACAGGACAGTAAGGGGATTTTATGAACAACTTTATAACAATAAATTGGACAACTCAGGACACATGGACAAATTCCTGGGAAAATACAACTTTACAAAGCTGTGGCAAAAAGAATTAGAAAATATGAATAGTTGTATTTCCGTTAAGAGAATCGATTTAAAAAAAAAAAAAAAACCTTCCGATAAAGGAAACCACACCCAGCTAGGTATATTTGTGAAATCAGCCAAATACTTACGGAGATGATGATAACCAGTCTCTTAAAGTGGCAGCGCCCTTGTGAGCCGGGCAGACGCACCCTGGGGAGAGCGCAGGCCGAGCAGCCCACTGTCCCTTGGCGTCACTGGATCTCCGCAGGGAGACAGACCTGCCCGTTTTCCTTGCACTTGTTTATAGAGCTGGTGCTGGGACAGAGTGGTGCCAGCAAGGCGCCTGCCACGTCACAGGATCACTACCCAACCAGGTGATGATGGACTAGACAGCTCTTCCTCCGCCATCCTCCGTCACACTGTGACTCTGGAAGTCAGAAAGAAATGACTGTGGGATGGGAACACAAGTCCTTCTCTGGTGGAAATTATAAAGACCCAGAAGGTGGCCAGTGGGGACGGGGGCTGTTCTGCCAGCGGCCAGGAGTCACAGTGTAGAAGGGGCCTGTATGGCACTCGAGGTCACCGCACCTGTACAGCAACAGAGGGCAGGCCCCTCCCTCACTGGGGGGCGGGGGATCCGGTTCTCCTGGGAGGGGAAGAGGGCTGGGATCATGGCCATGAGGGGCTTAAAGGCATCTACGGGGAGAGGGTGAGGGAGAAATGGAGAGACCAAGGGAGGAGGGAAGTGGGGTGGCCATAGGGGTCCCTTTAGGGGTTCACCAAGGACAGTGTGTCCCCTCATCCCTGTCTTACAGGACAAAGGAAGCAGAGAGTTGACACCTTAAGTTCCAGCTCCCTCAAATTCTACATTTCTTTGGGGGTTCTGATGTGATCTTGCTAAAAAGAAATGTTTAAATCACCTCTGGAATGCACAGTGTGTGAGGGTCTGCTGACCCTACAAAAGAGGTCTTGCTCACCTCCTATCACCAAGGGGTCCCTCCTCACCCCCGGAGACTCCTCGTTGAGGGCACTGCCCCATCCCCCACCGTCCTCCCCTTAATAGGTACTTCCATTTCTAAGCCAAGGGCATTTTCTCTTTCTACACATGCATATGGCCCTGGCCCTAAGTGGTGGGAGATAACCTGGGAAATGCCAAGTGCGTTTTGGTCCTCCAGCTTTACCCTCCCGTTTTCAAATCTGCCCTGTGTCATGCTGTAATCCACGCGGGTGTTAGTTCACTGTTGCCAGCACCAGCTGACCCAGACTGCAGACTCCCAGGACACTGGGCTGGAGAGAAGCTTTGGGTCACCCAGCCTCATGCTCTCATGGTTCAGTAAGGGAAGCTGAGCACAGAGGGGACTGAGTTCCTCAATGGGGCAGGGGAGTGCTGCAGCATGAGGGTGGATGCTATTCCTGCTGACCAGGGTCAGGAGCCCCCTATTCTGGCTGGGCCAGTGGCCCCCCGTGACCCCAGCTTTGGCTGTGGTTCTGGCACCATCAGCCAGACCACATGCAAGTTGTTCCAACACTGGCCATGGGGCTCTGAGCTAATTACAGTCTCTCACCCAATCTGCATCATGACCAACTCAGGCCACAGAAGAAAACTGACTCCTAAGGAGACTGAGACTTGTCCCCAGTCCACTGACCACCAGGAGCAGCCAGGCTACTGGTGCAGTTACTAAAAAAGTCAAGCCCCTCCAGGTGACTTGATAGGAGATCACTAACAAAAGACCACCTGTAAAAATGGTTTAATTTTCCACCTCCAGGGCATACCACGAAGGAGGGAAACACAGCTGGCCTGGAAGAGAAAGGCTTTAACTGGAGACCCAGTGGTCACGCACAGAAGCTCAAAACCTTCCTCAGCTACTGCACCTCTCCAACTTTAGGAGACATCAAATGAGACACCAATGCCCCCAAGGCCACAGAGCTGGCAGGTGAGGGCAGTTCTAGCCGCTCAGGATTCAACACAGGTTTCCCCTCTCCAAACCATCCTGAGCCCGCCTGGAACTCCCAGGTGCAGGAAGGACCAGATGACCCAGCGTTTCTGCCTTTGCCCATGACTAGTCTCTATGGCACCCACACTGGCCCTTCCCATCTGTATCCTGCAGCCAGAGTTGTCTTTTCAGCACAGGTCCTAGTACGATTAACCAGTAGGCAAGGTACACACAGGCTTACAGTAAGCAAGGTATACACATGCTTAACTGTGTTTACTTAATCTGTGGTGAATAATTTCACAAAAAAACAAGTGAAATTGTGCACCCAGATTAGTAAGTAAGCACAAGTAAGCCTCTGCGTACCTTTGTGGCTGTTGCTGTTGCTGTTAGGTGCTGTCGAGCAGGTTCCGACTCATAGCGACCCCATGTACAACAGAACGAAACACTGCCCGGTCCTGCACCATCCTCACAATTATCGTTATGCCTGAGCCCACTGTTACAGCCACTGTGTCAATCTATCTCATTGAGGGTCTTCCTCTTTTCCAATGACCTTCCACTTTACCAAGCATGACGTCCTTCTCCAAGGACTGATCCCTCCTGATACCATGTCCAAAGTATGTGAGTCAAAGTCTTGTCATCCTCACTTCTAAGGAGCATTCTGGCTGTACTTCTTCCAAGACAGATTTGTTCATTCTTTGGCAGTCCGTGGTATGTTCAATATTCTTCACCAACACCACAGTTCAAAGACATCAATTCTTCGCTCTTCCTTATTCACTGTCCAGCTTTCCCATGCATATAAGGCGCACCTTAGTCCTCAAAGTGACATCTTTGCTTTTTAACACTTTAAAGAGGTCTTTTACAGCAGATTTGCCCAATGCAATGCGTTGTTTGATTTCTTGACTGCTGCTTCCATGGGTGTTGATTGTGGATCCAAGTAAAATGAAATCCTTGACAACTTCAGTCTTTTCTCCATTTATCATGATATTGCTTATTGGTCCAGTTGTGAGGACTTTTGTTTTCTTTATGTTGAGGTGTAAGCCATACTGAAGGCTGTAGTCTTTGATCTTCATCAGTAAGTGCGTCAAGTCCTCTTCACTTTCAGCAAGCAAGGTTGTGTCGTCTGCATAACCAGTAAGCATACCTTACTTACTGGTTAATCTGCCCGTGTGAACACCAAATGGCTAAAGAAAGATCCAGAATAGAGACTGCAGGGAGTGCCCACCAGGTGTGCACCCCAACCTGAGAGCAACCAACAAATCAGAAAGTAACAAAACCCATGAGAAAAACAGGGTTGTCTCTCAGTGATCCAAGTGGAATGGATTGTAGCAAAAGAGCTAGTGTTGTAGTGAATTCAAACAGGGCCAGATTGCCTTAGAACAATGAAAAACAGAATGTCTATAAACAAACCCCAGTTCTGATGATAGAGGGGAGAGAGAGAATGATGATGGATAGATAGATAATGATGAAGATGGATAGATACAGATATACACATATGGATAACTTGGGCTTTTGATAACAGTGGGATTTCAAGTCAACAGGAAAATATACATTATTCATAACAGGAGGTGAGACAATTGGCTATGAGTTGAAATAATAACTTTATACCAAAAAAATGTACCTGCATGTACTCACAAAGATTTAATATTTAAAATAAGTGTTAGAGGAAAGTACTGAATTTTTATATAACCTTGAAGTAAGGATGCCTTCTAAGCTTTATAGTAAAGGTAAAAATCATAATGGAAAAAGATTAATAGGTTACACTACATTAAAAATTTTAAAACTTCAGTGCCCCCTCCCCCTTTCATACACACAGACTAAAGAGGCTGAGCAGAGAGACCCGTGGAGGGAAGGGGCATTCACGGCAGCAGCCAGCATACATCAAAGACTCCCCTGTACCAGCACTGGCCCCCACCCCAACCAAACTTCCTGAAGTCAGGCCGTCCCCAAGTTACAGAGGAAGAAACTGAAGCTTGGAGAGATGAACTGCTGCCCCAGGTTTCGGGGATGGAGCTGGGACACAAACCCAGGCCTCTGTGATTCTGACTGCTTCTCTGGACCATCACATCTGTGGATGGCCAAGCAGGGTGCTGGATGCACTAGGCCAGGTGCAGAGAGGGACAGGGATGCGCTGTGCCAGGTCAAGGTCTCGGTGCTTACAAGGCTCTGTCCTGGCAGGATGTGGCCTGGCCATGGATGGGAGCTTGCAGGGACTATTTGGACACAACCCTTTGGCTGGGCCAGACCAGCAGGACCCCAAGGACCATGTAGGCACGGTGCTCCCACTCAGCCTGGCCCCAGCCTCACCTCATAAGCTGCAGGATGATGTCATCCTGAGCCTGGAGCTACTCATGCAGGGCCTGGTTGCATCAGAGATGAACAAGTAACGCGCTGCTGGCTTCTACTTGGACCTCCACATCTCGGGTGCAGAGGAGAGCATTCTCTAAGGTTCTCGTCTTCCGCTGACTTCAGCACTCCATCTGCAACTGATGCCAGTATTACAGTAAGGCAGCATGGCCATGTGCCCCAAATTCCACACAAGAAGATCTCCGCTAGAATCACTGAAGGGGGCTAAGCTCCAGAAGGTACAGAGGTCAGGGGTCCAGCTTCCATGCCTCCCAGACAGCCTGCAGTGACCCTGGCCAGGTAGGCCGAGGCTGCTGTATGCTGGGTTATCCCCCAAACATCATGGGGCTGTAGGCAGGTGATCGTGGAGGGCTGGACATGAACCTTCCAGAGCCTCAGACAGTCTGAAGGCCTGGGTGGTGGACCTAAGCATTCACACCTTCAACAAACCAGACACAGAACGGACATGCCTAGATGGGAACATCCTGACCTGGCCCCTTCCCACTCCCCTCAGAATGGATGGCAAGTGACAAAGGGAGGGCAGGCTTAGGAGAGTGGCCTGAGACCCTTGGTCGGGGGGGAGGGAGAACCTGCAGGAGCTGGTGGGTAGACTGTAGAGAAGCCAGAAGATCTTCGACAAAGAAGGAGGAAGGAGAGGGACCAAGGGAAGCACCCTGGACAGAATGTCTGCCATTCTGGGAGGGGGCGCAGTGGAGCATGGGGGGACACAGCACTGTAGGAGGCCACTGAAAGGCCAAGGAAGGAGACTGATCATCCCTCTGGACTTAGGTTAAGTAGAAGATGATTTTCTTTGGGGGCAGGACCATGAGGGAATTTCTTCCTTTTCTGATATTGCTGTTTTCCCCAAGTGGCCTATAAAGAGAATTTCTTTGTGTAATAGGGAAAAATATGTATCTAGAAATCAAAACATGCAAAAATAGTAACGTTCCACCGATTTGCCAAAGTTCTTCCTTCCTGACATCAGATTCCCCCTCGATGACATCAACCTCACACTTCAGCCCAGCTTCTGGCTCCAGCTATCTTTCTGTAATTTGGGCAAAAGAGGATTCACATGATGGGAAACTTGAGTGAATCGAAGGACACCCCTGCTGCTCTTCTTTAAGATCCATCACTCTTCTGTTGCTCCATTCAGGGGAATTCTAGTGAAGAAAATGAAATCTGAAAGATGTCCGATAACCCTGTCCATTTTTATGGTTGTGGTTGTATATTCTGTGAGACCTACCTCCCTCTGCTTGTACATAAAGTGACACTCTTGTTACTCAGCAGGAGATCTGGGGAAGCTGTTTTGAGAAGAAAAAGGTAGTAGGCTATCAAAAATGTTCTGTAGAAGACACAACTTCCAAAACTTAAAGGAGCTCTTCCAATTTTCCTGTTTCTTCTACTAAGAGATGTGCTTGCCTACTTAGAATAATGCCTTTCAAATGCAAATTTATTAATTTGATCATGTGTCTACTTTTTGCTATCAACCAAGAGGCCGTTTAGAACAAGCAAAGCCATCACGCCTGCACCACTCCACGGGTTGCCATGTTTGCTTACTCCGTGGGCCGCCATGTTCACATGCTCCATGAGCCTCCAGGTCCCACCACACCACAGGCTGCCATGTTTACACCACTTTGCAGGCTACTATGTTAGCATCCCTCCAAGGCCCACCGGGTTCCCACTACCTCCTGCATTTATAAATAAAAATGAGCATTTTTATTAGTTTGTTTATCCCTTTCGTGTTTCTTTTGGAGAAACAGACAAATACGGAGTGTGCATATTCAAATTTTTTCTTTTTACATAAAAAGAACCATACTTACATATTCTTTTGCATCTTGGTATTTTCACTTAACAATATATCCTGGAAATCATGCTGTATCAGTTCATAGAAACTTTCCTGTTTCTTTGCAGATGCATAGTATTCCATCGTGCAGTTGTATCAGAGTTAATTCAACCAGTTTCCTATTGTTGGGCATTATATTGTTCCCAAATTTGCCTATTACAAAACAATGCCCAATAAGTAACTTTATGCATATGCTACTTTACATTTGTGAAGATGTATCTTCAGGCTAATGTATTTTCAGAAGACGGATTGCTGAGTCAGAGGGTAAATATATGTGTATTTTTGTTAGATATTGCAAGATTCCCCTCCATAAAGGTTGTACCATCTTGTACTTCCATCCGTAATGAATGAAAGTGGCTGTTGGAATCAATTTTTAATAATCATCCCAGGAAATTCTGATGTCTAGAATGACACTTGTAGAAATATGGCAATCATAGCAGGGACAAATATTTTCAGAATTTAACTCAAACATCAATTCCTACCTTAATGTGAAAACCTCCTGAATTTCAGTTTTAAGACTGCCAATGTGGGAAATATCTGGGTACTGAGAAGCAATTTTAGACAGAAAATAAAAGTTGATATTCCAATTCTAAAAGGGTCAGCAGTGAAAATATGAGTTAACACAATACAAATTCCTTCTCCTCAGCCCAACATGGTTCCCTTATACATGGCTCCATGGAGATAAGCAACATCTAGTCCAACTCTTCACACTGTGCTGTAAGAAAAACATGTACTAGCTGGATGTGTGTGCTGTGTGCGTGTGTGTGTGCGTGTGTGTGTGTGTGTTAGGGGCTTTTTGTCCTGGAAAGAATGTCCTTAGTTTTCATCAGATTCCCAAAGGGTGGTGGAGGTCCTTGACACAGACAAAGTTAGGAACAACTGCTCCGACCAGTGATCCTATACTAAGTCTTGGTCAACTGGAGCTCCACCACTGTCCGCTACATTAACCAAATAACCCCAATTCTTTTTATTTTCATTTATCAATGAGCAGGCTCATCTCTGTACCAATTCACATTGGTTTCAACTGACTCTTGAATTTATCTCTTATTGTTCATTTAGTGACCTGAGATGTAGCTCACCTCTGCTCCCACTCTACTACTTCAGCAATAGCCTAGTCTTCTATTTTAGTGAGATACCTGAGATGCTCCAGGAGCAACAATTCTTTCATCTACCGTTCTTTCTTCCTGACTGCCTCTGTCCCCACACCATCTTCTCAGGTATACCTTCAGATTCATATTAATGGGTTCTCTTCTCACTTCTAAAGAAAACACTCTGTATGTAATATGCCATCTGCCTACAACTTAAACCAGAAGAGATCAATGTGGTCACAGTGCAAAAGACAAGAGGAAGGATGGGGCTGGAGAGAGACAGGGACCAAACCACACGGACCTGGAGACCCATGAGGAGTATTTGTGACTTTAGCCTAAGAACACGCAAAGAGACTGGGTGACATATATTACATGTATGTTTTGAAAAATTACTCTGGCTACGGAGACTCTGCTGGGGACAGGGCAGATGAGGCTCTTTCTGTAGTTCAGAAGAGAGATGGTGGCCCCCGGGACCTAGTACAGCAACAGAGAGAAGTGGACAGATCAGAGAGATGTCTGGGAGGTGAAGTTGTTTAGTGTGGAGGTGAGCTGGATATTGGGTGATTAGATGATAGCATTAAAGATGACTTTCCGTTTCTTGGTTCCTGCATCAGGATGGAGGACAGTGGTCTCCACTGAAAGGAGGAGCAGTGAGAGGATACAACTGACTGGGAAAAATCATGAATTCAGTTTCTACATGTCGACTTTGCTGGGCCTACCCTCAAGCGGAATATCAGGTAGGTCTATCTTAGGCTGGGTTCTCTAGAGAAGCAAAACAAGTAAAGCATATAAATATATATGTATATATAGAGAGATTTATATCAAGGAAATGGCTCACACGGTTGTAGAGGCTGTAATGTCCCAAGTCCATGGGTCAGGATACAGGTGTCTCCTGATTCACACAGCTGCAGGGGCTGGCAAACCCAAGATCAGCAGGTCAGATAGCAGGGCTCTTGCTCACAGGCTGCAAAGATCGATGAATCCCAAGATCAGCAGGCAAGGCCAAAGGTAAGTTACTAGCTCAAGTCCCAAGAACTGAAGGTCAGAGGAACAACAGCCAGCTGCAGGATCCAACACCAGCAAAAAGCACTCCCAGCCTTGCCAGAATGTCCACTTATATTCAATGCAGCCCTTTCAACAGACTGGCTACTCACAGTAGATCTCATCATGTGGGTGATCACATATCAAATTTCAACAGGGAAGTGATCACAACATTATGTGATTGCCCAAACACTGAGAATCATGGCCCAAACAAGTTGACACACAATCTTAACCATCACAAGGTCCTCAGATATTATGTCTAGAACAGAGAGAAGATCTGGGCTTGAGTTATAAATCTAGGCATAACGGGAGGTAGACGGCAGTTGAGGCTGTGGACTTGGATGAAGTAGCTTGAGAAAGAGAAGAGGGCCTAATAACCAGTCTTAAGATGTAGTATAAAGGGGACCAAGAAGGGGCAGCTATAGAAGAGGGGAGCACAGAGATTGTGGTATCCAGAGGGGAGGTCATGCTGGACAACAGTGTCAGAAGTTACTGATGGGTCCAGAGAGATGAAGACCAAATATATCCATGAGAAAGTCAAGATACTGTGAGGAGGAAGGTGCATGTAATTGAGGAGGGGTCCACAGGGGCAGCCAATGTCCTTATCATGTTTTTTCTCAGCCTGGACAATGGGCACCCAGGAGTGTGTTTATTATCAGTCTACTGTTAAAGTACACATGTCTTGTTCAGTCTTCCATCTGAGTAGCATACTCCAGTATTTTAAAATACAGATAATGTAAGGAAATAAAATCCCCACTGGTCCTGCAGCATGGGGTCACTGGTGATGGAGGAAGAGCTGTTTCAGCATCATGATGGTGCGGGTTGGAGCACCTGAGTAACTGGGAGCCAAGGCAGGGGAGATGGCAAGACCAGGCAACTGTCTCACATCTAAAAAAATAAATGCAAACTTAAGATGGGAAAGGACAGAAGAGAGGGATTGAGAAAGGCACTAGAAATGCAACGGAGGTGAGGGCTTCTGGAGACACGGCCGGCAAAAACAGGTGCTACGGAAGTATTGTAAAAGCTGCTTTGAGAACCCCCTGCTGCCCAAGCCCTCAGGAATGCCCACTGCATGCACAAATGCCTTGTGAGTCGAGTTTCAGGAAATCGAGGAAATAGGCCTGTGCTCTACACAACAGAGACGGAAGCAATAAGAGAGCGAGGCACAAAGAGGCAACGTTTAGAGAAAACAAGAACGCCAAGAAACAGCCAACAGAGGACAGAAGCACCTGGAATTTACTGGACCTCCCAGGAGGTTCTTTGGTGGCTCAGAGGCTTAAGATAAGAAGTTTGAGTAAAGGTCATATAAAGCTCAAAGAATAGGATGACCTTAACTGACATCTGAGTTTCAGTAGAAAAATTAATTACATCCCCATAGCATAAAATTATTTTTTATTCATATCCTAAAAATGTTCTCACCCAACAGTGTAATATCACTGTCATGTTTCAAAGTATTTCTGAGCGATCCATATGGAAGACTGACAGGGCAGGGGGGCTGCCCTTGACATGGACACAGCTGTCCCCCAGAGGACAAAACTTGCAGGCAGAGACTTCAGCAGGGCCCTCAGCAGGAGAAGACAGGTGGGCAGACCATTCAAGTGTCCACAAAACAAGCCGGGGCCCCTCAGAATGATGAGGCTTTCAGGGGGTAGAGGTTCCTCAATAGGGGCAGGTGGGGATCCATGAGTCACCAATACTGTGGCCCTGTCCCCCAAGGGGGAACCTGGGCTTGCGACAGACCAGAGAGTGCCCTGTCTTGGAGTCCATGCTACATTTCATGACCAGTTAACTTGTACAATGCTCTGTTCAACATACACCCTCCTGAGCCTACATGGCAGTTGACCCCTCCTGCCCAAACCCTTGCAAATGACAGAAAATATATTTTCCATAAATAGGACCATGACTCTTTTAGGAAATAAAGAATTCCTAGAACACCAAAAGCAAATGAGATTTGGATTGAAGGAGGAAACCACAGCCATGAAATGGAATAGCTATAAAAGATGAGGCAGCCCCAGGTTTGAGTGGGGCCTGGAGCTGCAGGCAGAGTCAGTAGAAGTTTACCACCTGACAGAGAGATCAGTTGGGGAACTTAGTAGGAATACACACCCCACCCACATTCACACACCCCATATGCATACATACACAGATTGGACAAGGCAGCCAACATCTGTTTCTGAAGAATTGTCTGAGCCCACGCATAAGGCTAAAACCCTTTGGTACTAATATCATCAGATACGGAAAGTAATCTCTTGTCTAACGAGGCTATTACCTGCTGACACAGTACATTTTGTGTCTCAGATCAGTCACATTTGTATGATATTTGGCTAGAAAAAAATACGTACATGATTGTTTTGGAAAGTAATTTGCTCCTTTCTTATCTCGCCTGCGTAAAACTGATTTTATTTTACAAAGTTCGGTTTATAAATTTGTTGTTACTGTTTTCAGGTGCCACCGAGTCAGTTACAACTCACAGTGACCCTATGTACAACAGAACGAAACGCTGCCCAGTCCTGCGCCATCCTCACAATCATTGCTATGTTTGAGTCCACTGTTGCAGCCACTGTGTCAGTCCATCTTGTTGGATTGTCAATCCTCTTTTTCGCTGACCCCTTACTTTACCAAGCATGATGTCCTTCTCCAGGGACTGGTCCCTCCTGATAACGTGTCCAAAGCATGTAAGGTGAAGTCTCGTCATCATCGCTTCTAGGGAGCATTCATCCTGGCTGTACTTCTTCCAAGACAGATTTGTTCATTCTTCTGGCAGTCCATGGTATATTCAATATTCTTCACCAACACCGTAATTCAAATGCATCAATTCTTCTTTGGTCTTCCTTATTCATTGTCCAGCTTTCGCATGCTTATGAGGTGACTGAAAATACCGTGGCTTGGGTCAGATGCACCTTAGTCCTTATTATGGATTGAATTGTGTCCCCCAAAAATATCTGTCAATTTGATTGGGTCATGATTCCCAATATTGTATGATTGCATACCATTTTATAATCTGATGTGATTTCCTTATGTGTGGTAAACTCTATCACTATGGTGTAATAAGATGGATTAGCGGCAGTTATACTGATGAGGTCTACAAGATTGGATAGTGTCTTAAGCCAATCTCTTTTGAGATATAAAAGAAAGAAGTGAGCAGAGACACATGGGAACCTCATACCACCAAGAAAGCAGTGCCGGGAGAAGAGTGCGTCCTTTGGACCTGAGGTTCCTGCACAGAGAAGCTCCTAGACCCAGGCAAGATTGATGACACGGACCTTCCTCCAGAGCCAATACAGAGCCAATGCCTTGAATTTGGAATTGTAGCCTACTGGACTGGGAGAGAATAAACTTCTCTTTGTTGAAGCCATCCACTTGTGGTATTTCTGTTATAGCAGCACTAGATGACTAAGACAGTCCTCAAAGTGACATCTTTGCTTTAACACTTTAAAGAGGTGTTTTTTTGTATCAGATTTACCCAGTGTAATACATCCTTTGATTTCCTGACTGCTGCTTCCACGGGTGTTGACTGCGGATCCCAGTAAAATGAAATCCTTAACAATTTCAATATTATTAGTGATGAGAAACAAAGACAGATGTGGGAAAAGACTGTTTCTAATTACTAAGGAAATTACTACACTAATATTTTCACAAGGCATGTGGTGAAGAGAAACAAAATCTAGAGGGTAGGGCGGGATGAGAAAGTTTCCGGGTGCTGCCAGCCAAACAAAAATGATCCTGTATCAGTTACCTTTTTTGCTATATAACAAACTTCTCCAAAACATAATGGCTTAAAGCAATGATCATTTAATAGCTCATGATTTTGTGGATCAGCAATTATGGCTGGGGCCAGCTGAGCACTTCTTTGGCTGACTTCCACAGCCACAGTCAGCTGGCAGACAGTTGTGGGACTAGTGGGGAGTGGTGGGCTGAAAAATGGCCCCCCTGAGGATATCCGGTCCTAATCCCTGGAACCTGTAAGTATTACCTTTTATGGAAAAATTATCTTTGCAGAAGTGACTAAATTAAGTATCCTGAGATGGGGATATTAATCTGGATTATCTGGGTGGGCCCTATATGCCATCCTAAGTGTTTTTCTGAGAGTCAGAAGGAGACTTCAGACAGAACAGAGAAGAAGGCTATATAAAGATAAGCAAAGAAAGACTGGAAGACGCAGCAGGAAAGGGCAAGCCCCAGTGCACAAGCACTTTTCAAGCTGCTGCTTGGGTAACATTTGATGATTGATGTACCATTGGCCAAAGAAATCACATGGCTGATCCCAGAGCCAATGCCGGGGCGTGGGGGTGGAGACTCCACCTCTTAATGTTGCTTTATCAATGGGAGGGACTGGTAGTCATTTTGAAATTCACTGTACATCAGCTCATTCTTCCCTCAGAGTCAAGCTGAACAGGCTTCTAAAATGTTCCCATCTTACAGTGACTCCAGTGCTCTCCAGGGACTCTTTCTGCCTTTTGGAATGATTTTCTACTTCACACAGGTTTCCATTCTGATGGAGGTTCCTTCCTGGAAATCTCCTATCTGCTTAGCTTAACTGGAAGGGTTTGCTGTAGGAGATGCAGAAAAGTCATCCCAGATACCAGACCTTGACTCACCCATCTTTTCAACCCACATCCAGTCCTTCTGCAAGTCTTGTCAGACTCACCTTAAATCTCACTTAAAGACACAGCTGGGGCCTTGTCCCAGTTACCCTCATCTCTGCCTCCTCACAGGGCCCCCACTGCTATCTCTGTGTGCTTCCCATGAGGCCTCATTGCTGCCCCCTACACTCCACACTCACAACCTTTGCACATGCCATGCCTCTGCTCACATCGCTCCTCCCAGATCCTCATCGTTCTCAGGGGTTTGCTCAAACACCACCGCCCAAACTCCCAGAGGCTGTACCAAGCCCACCCCTCCCCCAACTCTCCCCCCATCACTACTATCTGAACTTACCGCATTCATTCTTTGTGCTTACTGAGTGCCTCCTTCACTAGATATCAGGCTCCACAGGAAGGGTTCTTTTAATCCTGTTCACCACTGTAACCCCAGCACCCAGGACACAGCAGAAACCCAACATTTGCTGAATAAATAAATGGCCGCACTTAAAGGACCTACCCAAGTCCAAGTTCTTGGTCACTAGGAGCATCAGAGCTGAAAGGCATCAAGAATGTCAATGAAAGTTTCTGAGTGGTTTTTTTCTTACTCAAAAGGGAAAGAAACTAGATTCTTTTTAGACCTTATGTACTGCCACCAAATCAGGTGAGAAAGAAAGAAAACGTGTGCGAAGTGGTGTCATGCCTTCAATCCCAGCTCTGTCCCTGGCCTGTGACCATGACTCAGCCCCAACTTTCTGTATGGGTCCCCAGTGCCTTTGTGGGGCCTGGACTTAGGAGCACAAAGTGGGCTAAGATAATGTGTTCCCTTAAAACAGCCCTGCGCTGGCTCTGTTGTGAGGATTGACTAGGCTCGTTCAGGCAGCTGCTGCTCGCCTGCAGTGGACGATCATGCACAGCCTCTCCCAACAATCTACCTGCCTTCGCCGAATGGCTCCTGGGCTCAGCTCAGGGATCACCTCCGAGATCTAGGAGACAGGATGCGCCAGTGACCGGAAGCGGAAGCACCGGGCCAGTACAGGGTCTCACAGAGACCGACAGGCGTCACGTCACTTCCGCCGCATCCTATTGGTCAAAACAGTCACGGGGCCCTCACAGACCCAGGGGCGGGGGACTTGGCAACACTGCTGAAGAGCGGGTTAGATAGAGGTGTTCCTGGCAACGACCCATTCTACTGCTGTCGGCCCCGTTGGGTGGGGGTGGCTGACCACTGTCCAGAGAAGTCCCAGTCGGCTCATGAGGGCCTGTGCAGTAAGGCAGCCAGAGGCTGCGTTTGCTCGACTTGGCTCTGGGATGGTGACTCAGTCCTCCTTGCAGCCACTCCCAGCCCCCAGTCTGCAACCTGCGAGATTATCTAAGCTGCTTGGTGCGGTCCTAGAGGCCAGCACTCAGGAGCGGCCTCCTCTTCCCCTTCCCCTATTCTTTTCTAGGCTGTGAATCATCAAACGCTGCATGAAGAGCCGAGAAGCCTTGAAACAAGTGTATCTCCCATTTCCGTTTATTTGGTGTCTTAGATGAATAAACAGTCTTAAAGTGTTTTAAACCAAGTCAATGGAATCCTTTGGATCCTTTTCTGCTGGCTACATGGTCTTAAGAATCAATAAGGAATCTTGCACTCAAAAAAAAGAAAAAAACTTATTTGTTCTGAAGCCAATTTTTGTGTCAAGTAACTGGGTTTTGAAGCACTGTAACCCAGTTCCTGAGTTCCTTGATGTCACACGACTTTATGGATGAAAAAAGTTATAAGGACACATCCAGGAATGAACTCATCTAGTCAGGAACTGAAATTGACTTCCATTTATTGAGCTGTTTTGTGTATCAGGTCTTGTCTGAGACAGGGTGTTTTAAAATACGTTCAGCTGAGAGTTTTACAAAGGTGCCTTTAGAGACCCCACACTGTTAAAAACAATTTAATGTGAATTTTATGTAATTTTCTACCAGCAATCTTAATATATGACCTTACCATAATACTGTTTATCAGGTTTATAAAATGTATAGATTATAAAAAATACTTAAAGATACAGAACTGATGCCCTAGTCGTTCGTTAATTACTGAAAAATTGGATCATTTCTTTACTAGGCTATGTCTGTTGGAAACTTTATTCACATTTATGAAATGTTTATGTGCAATCTAGAATATTTTCTGGAAAAAAAGTTGGTCATTCCACAAATATTTCTATTCTAGTCATTGTTATATGTACTGGGATATATCAGTGAACAAACAAACAAAAATCTTGCCCCCTTAAAATTTATACGCTAGTGATGAAAAGGGACCGGAGAGAAGAGTTTGGTGTATTACTGTAACAAACTAGACAGAATGTGACTTTAATTCTTAGATATGAAAAAAATATATAAAGTTCAATTACAGGTATACCAATACAAAGCCACATTGTTATATAAGATTTTTGATAAGGGAAATCAGTATATTTTAATAGACTTATGTACTTATTTTATATTTTTTTGATGAAACTTTCCAAACATACACAAAAGTAGAAAGTGCAGTGAACCCCACACACATCACCCAGCTTCAACAGTCATCAGCATTTTCCATACTTATTTCACTGATTCTTTTTACTGGAGTAATTTTGAAGTAAATTCCAAAGATGTCATTTTGCCTTCAAAAACATCAATTGCACCTCAGATAAACAAAAAGGCATTTCTTATTAATCACAATGGCATTCTCACACCTAGGAAAATTAATATCAGTTTATATCCACTTCATATTCATACTTCCCAGATTTTCTGAAAAAGAAAATGTTCTTTCTTGGTTTTATTACCAACAGAACCCAAACAAGGCCCCCACGTTGTATTTTTTATTTTGTTCCTCTGTCTCTTAAATTCCTTCCTATTTAACACAGAGCCCTCCCCCACCCTTCTCCCACCCCTGTCTGCCTGTATTTGTCCTGTCTTTGACTTGTTGAGGTGACCGTGTCAGTTGTCCCACAGAATTCCCACGTTCAGAGCTGGCTTCCTTGGACTGCTCTTTCACTGTTCCTCTACCACTGTGTTTCCTGCAGAGTAGAAGCAGCTCTAAATGCTTAGATGCAGATTCCTTTTTTTTTCCCCAAGAATATTTAACGAAATATGATTTTTTAAAAATTAAACGAATGGTATCTTGAGAGAATTTTGACAGAATATTTAAGCAAGTCTCTCTCCAGAATGTGAAAAGTACAACACAGAACATCAACTTACTAGAAATAATGTTTAAAATGTTGACGTTCCATTCTCCACCCCCACCCCCCACTTTGTCTCTTCTTTGTTCAAACTTAATTTTGATGAATTTTTGGTGCAAATTTTGTCCTTGGATACAAAAAGAGAAGACATTGTTGCGGGCTGTGGTATGTTTTCCTATTTATTTATTTTAGTAGCAGTTACTCAGTTTTGTCCTGGTGCATTTTTTAGAAAAGCATTTATTCTGGTTAGGGTTTTATTCTAACCTCCATTTTTATGTATTTTAAAACATGTAACCCATTTCCTCATCTGTAAAATTAGCAGTAACACCTACTTTAAAATGCCCAGCAGAGTTTGGCCCAAAGTAGCAATGAGTGGTAGTGATCACCATCATCATTAGCATCATTCTCATAATTGTCACCATCACCACCACTGCCTTATCAGCATCATCACCACCATCACCATCACCATCATCATCACCACCATCCCTACCACCATCATCACCACCACCATCACCTCACCATGACCAATATCATGATCACCA
>NW_004444064.1:1714307-1725132 GCF_000243295.1 Trichechus manatus latirostris
TATCATGATCACCATCACCACCACCACCATCACCACCATCTATCTACTTTGCTCTGAATTTACATGGCAGAGAACGCACTGATTTTAGTGAATTAATAAAATTTCATTTTAGTTTTTGAAAAATGTGACTCATTTCCCAGGCCACACTGGCAGCACTCCTAGCACTGTGGCAAGCCTTCCCTGAAAGCTGGTCCCAGCTCTCCCCAGAGTCCACAGCTCCTCCTACATCACTCACAGCCCTCTGGGCTGTGTGCAGTGGAGCAGAACAGCTCAAATGAGGTTCATACATTAGGGAGAAAGCAAGGGCTGCAGAGGCAATGAAGAAGCCTGCTGATGCCTGCCCATCCCCACCCCTTTCTCAACACACAGGGGACCTGCTAACCCAAAATCACCATCCATCACTCCAATGCCTGTCACAACACATGGTCAGTCAGGCACCTGCCTGGTAGCTGGGTGACCTTGGGTAAACCTCTTAACCTCTTCAAGCTCCATTTATTAATCTATAAGTAAGGGATAATGTGACTTTCAGGGATGCTGTGTGAATCACTTTCATGAGCGTGAATGGGGCTGACCAAGGCAAAGGGCTTAATAACAAAAAACAAAAAAAAGCCATTGCTGTAGAGTTGATTCTGACTCATAGCAACCCTATAGGACAGAGTAGAACTGCCCCCATAGGGTTTCCAAGGAACGGCTGGTGGATTCGAACTGCCTATCTTTTGGTTAGCAACCGAGCTCTTAACCACTGCACCACCAAGGCTCCAAAGGGCCTAACAGAGCTTAATAAAGACTTGGAAGATGGATGGATGGATGGATGGATGGACTGGGGTATGTCTCTTGCCTTGCAGATTCTAAAACATTTCCATATACTGATCCTTATGACAACCCTGCGATGTAGGCAGGGAAGGGACAATTCCCTCACAAAGAAACTGTCCCAAATCCAGGGCGGGCATGGGGGTGGTGGTGGGGGTAATTTTTTATCACAGAAAAGTGTAGCATATCCTGATTAATACCACATTGCAAAGCTGCAGATGTGTGTCCTTGTGTTAGGTCAGTATATCTTGAATGAATAATGTATGCACAGTTTCTAAAGAAGTTCTCATAAATCACTAACGTTAACTTGAATTATCTTTATGATAAAACCTAAGTATGTGCTAATATAAACTAAATATAAACAATTTTTTTTTTTTTTTTTACAAATTCAATATAAATAAACCCACAGAGCTTGTAACATTCAGGCCACAAGACTGATCCGATCAGGCTGACACTGTGGTGAGCGGATTCCCATGATGTGCTGCGCAGCCTCTTGGCCCTCCCTTCTCCCTCAGCACCAGTCCCGGGACTCTTGTCCCCTTGTCAAGTTCAAGTGTCATGTGGCCCTCACATGAGGTCTGCATCTGCACCTTCCTCCCTTCCTGTGTTCTGGAGGTGTGCAGGACTGAAGCCCACCAGCCTCCGTCCCCACCCAGTCGCACCCAGCCCCATTCCTGAGGTGGCCTGGCTATCACACAATCAGAGAATAGGAAAGAGAGACGTGGGCTTGCTCATGGTGGTTGAAACAAGCTGTCTCCAAAAGTGCTCTATAACCGTAGGGGACAGGAGCAGGTGGAGAAGGGCAAAGACTTCCGGTTTAGCAAGGGGAGGAGAGCACCCCCAGACACCTCCAGACACGTGGAACAAGAGACAATTTTCTCTTGAGTCCAGAAGGGCTTGGTCCCAGACTCACTGGAGCTGGCAGCAGGTGAGGTGCCAGCTGAGGGTGAGAATATCAAAAGTTAGAACACAACCCAGTCACCTTCCAAGTACCTGCCCCCACAGCTCAGCCAGGATCCAGTTCACTAAAGGGGCCCCTGACAACCTCCTGCTTAAGGGAAAACCTCACAGAATGCTTTCACTGCGCAAAGAACCCACATGCTCCCCACTGGATTAACAAGGGTCATGAGGTGGTGAAGACTCACTTTGTACTTAAGTGGGATTGTCTGCTGTGTCCGTCTGCTGATGGACGAAACCTCACTGCCTGCTCCCCCCACTCAGGGCCCCCTTTGTTTTTGCAGCCTTCCAATCCGTCTTATTCATTTCTACGTTTGCTTTACCTGGGTCCAACTTGGCTGTCTGTGTGTGCGTGTGTGCGTGTGTGTGTGCGTGGCAGGGGGAGCGGGAGTGTACTTGTGTGTCCTCGATGCCAGGTGTGGAAGCCTCAGCCCACAGGACTGAAAACTCAGCCTTGGCCTTTGGACATCCCTTTCCCCCACTGGGTGACTGTTCAGGGCTCCAGACAGGTAAGCGAGAGGTAAGGCTGGCGTGTTCTCTGCTATGCCCGTCCACACTCAGAACACAAGGTGAGCAAGTTTTCCAAGAGAGAGACATCCATTGTGAGTCTGGATTCCCCGCCTGGGAGGCCAGGGATAAGCCTTCAGATGTCTGAGATGAGGTGGGACTGAGGGACAGGGAGCCGAACGAGCTGCTGAAAACCATTCTGGGTAATTCCCCTTCATTGCCCTGCAGAAAGATGATAGTGGTTTGATCTAGTTTGCGTGCATTAGCAACCCCCTGCTGTGAAAAAAGGCTGCGGCTGTGACTGACAGGAAGAAAGGAAGCCACTGGTGCATGTCCTGACCCCCTCGGGGCTGTGGGCATGCGTGTCTGCGCATAACCAAGTGCATCTCCACCAAGGCTTCCTGTCACAATGTTGAGATTGCTTCTTATCGCTGGTTGCCCCCCTGCAGGTCTCTTGGGTCAGAATGCAACCCAGCTTGTCAGCTCTGCGGATGTAAAAGGCTCAATGGCACAGAAACCACACAAAGGGGGCGGTGGCCGGAAAGTCGTCTCAACCCAAATGCTGACTAGAAGCTGAGTACCAGCCTGGAGCTGCCAGTGAAGCCCTCTGGCCGGCCCAGTGACTGGTGGAGGACCTCCGGGGGCCCCAAGGCAGCGCAAGGGGCTCTGGGGGATGTCCCCACCTGGGCTCCCCACCTGGGCTCCCTGCAGACAGGGAGCTGGCTTCTTCCATGTTCACTCATCTCCTGCCTGGGTTTCTGTCTCTGACATTCTTTTTAGAAGATGCAGGCTTTTTAAAAGATGTCCACTAAAAGACAGTATCTAAAAGGAACCAGAAAAGTCTTCCTTTGCAAAACTGATGACGGAAGTTTTGCTGCCAAGGGCTTGCCTGAGCGAGGGGGCTGTGGAGAGTCCTAGGGTGGGGAGCGTGGGGGTGGAAAGGTGCTAGGACCGCAGGGCTGAAGGGGAGGGATCGGGGGAGCGGGAGAGGGCATCAGGGGTGTCTCCCATGCCTGGAGCTCACACACTCATGGGCACGCACACACACACGCAGTTCCTGTGTTCCCACTACACACACGCGCACAGTCATGTTTTCACTCCCATGTTCCCGCTACATCACACACACCCTCCAGCCTTTGCCAAGAACCTGCCCAGACACAACCCACCAAGGTTAACTGGAGGAGAGTCTGTTCTCTGTTCCCAGCCAAAATCTGTCCGGGAAACCCGCAGATCTGCAGTTCCCAAAACAGAATTCTCAAAGGATGAGGGTGGGAATACAGGAAGCCAAGAGCAGAGACCACATCTGATCCTTCAGGAACACTCCTCACCAGTGTCACACGTCTTCAGGATGGGACACCCAAAGGTTGAACACGACTGGAATTCAAGTGAGTATTTGCCCCCCGCAATGTCCCTGGATGGTACAGTTAACGCCCCTCAGCTACTAACCTAAAGGTTGGAGGTTCGAGTCCACCCAGAGGTATCTCAGAAGAAAGGCCTGGCAAGCTACTTCCAAACTATTAGTCATTGAAAACCTATGGAGCACAGTTCTATTCTGACACACATGGGGTCAACACAAGCAGGAATCAACTCAGTGGCAATGGTTGGTTGGATCAAAAAGTCTAGTGGGTAGTAAAAAGTTACGGCAATCCATTCAACATCAATTCCTTTGTTCTACAAATTAAATGAGGGTCACCTGGGCAGGGATCACACGGGATGAAAGAACTAGCTCCTTCAAATGAAATCTTACAGCTTTTAATGCATGTATTAGAAAAGCTAAAAACCAATGCTCTGAGCTTCTACCTCATAAGGGGGAAATCCTACATCACAACAAAAATCAATCCCAGATGGATTGCTGCTCTACGTGTAAAGGATACAACAATGTTGTTGCTATTGTTAGGTGCCATCAAATGGGTTCCGACTCACAGCAACTCTATGTATAACAGAACGAAATGCTGCCTGGTCCCTCAATGAGCTCACATTCGTGGCTATGTTTGAGCCCACTGATGCAGCCACTATGTCAGTTCATCTTGTTAAGGGTCTTCCTCTTTTTCGCCGGCCCTCTGCTTTACCAAGCATGATGTCGTTCTCCAGGGACTGATCTCTCCTGATAACATGG
Organism: Trichechus manatus latirostris; assembly: GCF_000243295.1. Lineage (NCBI taxonomy): Eukaryota > Metazoa > Chordata > Mammalia > Sirenia > Trichechidae > Trichechus > Trichechus manatus. The sequence continues at coordinate 1,718,698 of NW_004444064.1, forward strand.
CTGAAGTACGTGAGACGAAGTCTTGCCATCCTTGCTTCTAAGGAGCATTCTGGCTGTACTTCTTCCAAGACAGATTTGTTCATTCTTCTGGCAGTCGATGGTATATTCAGTATTCTTCACCAACACCATAATTCAAAGGCATCAGTTCTTCTTCAGTCTTCCTTATTCACTGTCCAGCTTTCACATGCATATGACGCAACTGAAAACACCATGGCTTGGGTCAGGCGCACCTTAGTCCTCAAAGTGACACCTTTGCTTTCTAACACTTTGAAGAGATCTTTCGCAGCAGATTTTCTCAGTGCAACGCGTTGTGTGATTCCTTGGCTGCTGCTTCCATGGGCGTTGATTCTAGATCCAAGTAAAGTGAAATCCTTGACAACTTTTTTTTTTCTTTTATGGTTCATGCTTTTTCTGTGCTGTTTAAGAAATTTTTGCCTATTCTAACATCATATTCTCCCGCATTTTCTTTTAAAGCTTGTTTTATCAATAATAAGCTTTATAAGAAAAATATAGAATTATCTTTATGATCTTAGGACAGGCGAAGATTTCTTAAACAGTACAGAAAAAACATTAACCACAAAAGGAAAAAAGTCAAATTGGGCGACATAAAAACTAAGAACTTCTGTTTATCACAAGACTATTAAGAGTGTGAAAGAATAAACTACACAGTAGGAGAAGATACTTGTAAAATATATATCTGATAAGGAACTCCGAGCCGGATTATATTAACAACTTCTACAAAATCGGTAAGTAAAACAGACAACCCTGATATAGTACAATGGGCAAAAGACTTGAAAAAGCACTTCAAACATACTCAAATGACCAATGAACATATGAAACTGCATTAGTCATCAAGGAAATGTGTATCAAATTCACACACCCACCAGAGCTGGCAAAATAAAAACAGACAATACTGGGAGTTGACAAGGATGTGGGGCATTTCAACTCTCGTGCGCCAGAAGACAGGTACAGAAATGTTCTCATTAGCACGACTCATGACAGCTAAGCACTGGAAACAACCAAACGTCCGTCAACAGGGGAATGAGAGAGATGAACTGTGGCTCATCCACAGAGTACAATACTACACGAGGAGGACGTACACAAACTCCCTGAATCTCACAAGTGTACACAATGTACAATTCCATTCATATAACGTTCAGAACCAGGCAAAAGTAATCTGTGGAGTTAGAAATCAAGGCACTACCCTTGGAGGTGGACTGTGAATAGAAGGGGCACTTGGGGGCTTCCAGAATGTGGACGTTCCTTGGCCTGGGTGCTGGTTACATCTGTGTGACCACTTTATGACGTTTCATCCATCTGTACACTCATGATTTGTGCAATTTTTGGTATATATATTTTATATTTCAATAAAAAGTTCACTAAAAATCAAAATAACACACAAAAAATGTCAACATATATCTACTGACATGAAAAGTTTCTTCCTAAGATCAGAAGAGGTTATAAAACATGGAGTGTCGCCTGATCCCATGGCTATAAAACATAACACAATGAACAGAAGAAGCAGGATTGATACCAACGTTCACTTATGAAAAAATATTTATTGAGTGCCTACTGTATGCCAACACATAATCTGTCTGGAAGACTTCTACACAACTGTACTACCCCATGCAGAGTCGATCGCATGCACGCGCCAGCACCGGCTCTCACGCCGCGAGCCGCTCAGTATCCCCCCCACGCCACCAGCTCGGCTTTGCAGGAGCCCACCTCCCACCTGTTGAGCAGATGAACCGGCAGCAGTAAGGACACCATGAAACATACGATGCATGAACCGTTACTTTCACAGGAGTGAACAGTGGTTGATGTGACACGACCTGGGTGTTTCAGTTAGAACTGGACCGAGCTTAGGAACACTGGACCACTGAATTGCCCAGCGGTGGGCCCCACAGGTACCACGGGATGAACGCCTGGAAACACAGCCTACTTCTAACACAACAGACACTGGGGCAGTGACAGCGGTGAGGGCAGCTCCTGCTGGCCCCAAGCGCACTTTTCTGTGAAGGACCCTGACGATGTCACCAAGCCTGCAGGTCACAGTGTGTCACCGTCCGCCACACTGGGAGGAGAGTCAGTGCAGGGCGAAAGCCCGTGGACCTTCCCAGGATGAGGCATCAGCCTCCAGCAAAGCCTCCTTCACTCGCGTCTGTTCCCCCGAAACCTGCACACCGCCTCCCACGCAGAACCTCAGGTGTCATCTCCAGATTGGGAAGATTTTTTCTCCAACCTAAAGAAAAAAAAAAAAAAATCATTGAAATAATAAATTGTTTCAGTTCAATTTGCGCGCAGTACTTCCTAATGATAAGCTAATGTTGGACGAGAATGGTACGCAAGTCCCGCATGTTTAAAAATGACAAACATTTAAACTTTTAACATAAAATAATCACAAAGCATAACACAAAAAAGGAGTCAAAATAATGAAAGGAAGCCATGTGATCCCTTTCCTTCCTTCCCTGCAGGAATCCCGAGTACAAGGAAGAGAACTGCAGCTGTCACCAGCCTTTCCGCGACGGGAAAGGCTCCTCATGGCCGTCTGACGTGATATCCGATGAAATCCAGCCCCACCAGCCCCGAGGCCGCCCTCCACACATTTTCATGTGGGAAAGCAAAGGCTGGTCAAGCAATCAAACCTCTCCTCTAACGGAGTCAGAAAAGAAGATTCCATACTGCAGGTCCAGGTTAACGACGCCCGGAAAGCCGGTGACTCATGTCAAGGGGAAGCAATGCTTCTGTTCCTTCTTGCCCACTCCACCCCGGGTGCTCTGGATGTGGAGGAAGGGGCGGACCGTGTGGACTGGTCGGGGTCTCCGTCCCACTCACTGGCTGTGTCACCTGGGGAAATCACTTAACCCCCTGCGCCCTCACTTCCTATTCCGTAAAATGGGAAATGGGACAAACAGCAGCACTGACCAGCTGGTGTGAAGACGACAGAGAAGGAAGGAGAACAAGGAGGCGTGGCCCGGGACGGCCCTGGGAGCAGGAACAGCCGGCCATCACCCAGCTGTGGCCACACTCAGGCCTGTCTCCTAAGGACCAGCATCCCCAAGACGCGACTCTAAAACTGAACCCCAGAGCTCAGCGTTTCTCACCCTTTGCGACGTGGGGTCTTGTCCGGAAGTGACAGACCAGCTCAGGGTGACGGACATGTGCCTTCTCCACACGGGGTTCCTCTGCAGCACCACCGAGCCTGTGACCACATCTCCCGTGTGGACCGAGATGGGATCGTCCATCATAAACAAGGTCTGCTTCCAGTGGGTCATGCTGCAAGGCGGGTTTGTAAAGTCACGCCTGACGCGGCCTGGCCCTGCTTCCGCCCGCCCGGCCGTGTCCCTGACCCTGGCCCCCTGCAGACAGCCGGCAGGACTGCAGTATCCTCTGCTCTCATTCCCCCACCACCCTCTCTGGGAGCCTAGGACCCTGGAGCTCCACCGACAGGGCAAACACACTCCCTGCTCTATGCATTAAATGGTGTTGATGGGACACGCTGACATCAGCTCACAACTATGACTCCAGAGACACAACCAAGTAAGGACATCTTCTCTGGGAGCCCGAGGACTGCTCAGCCTGGAGGGCGCGGGGGCACAGGGTGGGCACGCAGGTCCCCTGGAGGCGGCCTGATCCCCGGGCCCTCACAGGGTCACCCCAGCGTGGTGCACATCCTGTCTCCCCCGGCAGAGCGGGGGCCCCCCTACAGCCTCTGCTCTCCAGGCCGCAGCGCCTGTTGCAGCTGTTCCAGTAAAGATGTGACACAAGCCGATGTGACCTGCAAAGCAACAGGTTACGTCTGTGGGAGGTAACTGCCAGCGAAGCAAGACAACCGTAAAAGTTTGGGGAAAACAGAAAAATCTAGGATTCTGAGCCCAAGCTGTACTGGGGATGTCAAGTTCTCACTTCGCTTTAAAAAAGGAATCCAAGGGAAGCAACAAGGGCCCCGGGGGCAAAACCGGGGGCCCGGAAGGAAAGCCCCCCCCAATTCCGCAAGAAACAAAAAAGCAACCGCAAAGCAAAGCCAACGGAACCGCAACGGTAAGACTTCCCGCAAAAGCAAATAAGAAAAAAAAAACCTCACAAGGCTTGTTAAACCAAACCAGTCAATCTAACAAGGCTCCTTAAACCAAACCAGCCACCATGGAGCTGAGTCGGGCTCATGCCAACACCACACGTGTCAGAGGAGAACTGCATCACGGGGTTTTCAGTGGCTGATCTTTCGGAAGGAAATCACTAGGCCTTTCTTCCGAGGTGCCTCTGGGTGGATTCGAACCCCTAACCTTTCAGTGAGCAGCTGAGCGCCTTCACTGTTTGGGCCACGCTGGGACTCGGGCTCGTAATGAGAAAAGGCTGGAAACAAGGATTTACAGGAACCCCAGCTGGAACTCGCGGGTCCTTCTTGGGCCTCCTGCAAGGCAGGCGGCCGGGCCTCCAGCCGGCGGAAACACGTCGAGAACCGGGCACATGCCGACGTGTTCCAAGTGAAAACACACGTCACTCCCTCCTCATGACAACTTCTAGCCTCTCCGGGGTCGCAAAGATGCTCTGGCAGCCCGAGGGGCCCACCCTCTCCCATCTGCCTGCTCTCCTTCGCCCGTGAGGGCAGGACTGGGCCCACGTCACAGCCCGTGAGCAGCTCCAGGCCCTGCCCTCCTCTGCGTGTTCTCAATCAGCCCGGGAACATCCTTCTCTCCAGACTTTCTCGCCAGCTCTCCAGCCACGCCCCTCCGCCACCTCCGGAGTCCCTTCCCCCGCCCTGAGCGTGTGCCCTGGGGTCAGGGTCCCCCTGCACATGGACAACCCCAGATCAGACACCTGTGAGGGTAACGGCCTAAACGCACAGCCATCTACCATCTGCTCTGCACCTGAATCTGTCTCCAAGGCTCCCGCCGTCCCTGTGCGGACAGCTTGAATCTGCAGGGGGTGCTCAGGAAGGCACCTGGTGGGGGGCTCAGCCCCTCCGTCGGCCACAGGGCAGCTCTGGGCAGACAGAGCCGGAGGGCACTCTATTTACAAAGGTCCTCCCATCCAAATCCTACGACGTGGCAAACCCACGACGCATCCTCTCTGGTGCCTCGGCCACTGTGACCTGACCACCACATGGAGGGAACCGCCGTCAGGAGCAGTATGGGAGGGGGGATGAAAGACCAGCAAGTGAGCAGCTGCAGGCGGTGAAGGGCAGCCCCACGGGCGAGCGGGGGGTGCCCACCTCAGCTCTCAGTACACCTGGCCTGGGCACTGCTAGATTTCCAGCACGCGCACAAGCTAACTCGGTCTCCATAAACCCCGAAACATAGCCTGGAGACAAAGTCTGTCCCAAGAAACATCTGCCTTCAAAAAAAAGGCTAACTACAAACTTCTAAAATTCCATTGGCTGTTTTTGTGTCAGGTCGTCAAAAGACGCAGAGCAGCAGACTGCAGATTCTAGGTAACTGCTCTTCCCGCAGCCCCAGCTCTGTGCATCAGCAGGGCCCAACACGGGCAGCAGAAGAGGGGACCCGGACCTCTCCCTCCACACAGAGACGGGGGTACAGAGGTCGGTGCACGCAGCACCTATGCGGCCTGACCTGGCCTCCCTGGGTCTGCCCCAGTGACCCGCCGCCACCCTGAAATCCTCAGGCGCACGGGTTACCCTAGGCTACAGAGTTTCTGAGACCAACTTTTAATCTGTACTAAGTCATTACTGTATCACTAAGGCCGTGCCTTTCATAATACCCGCTGGCACGTCGACAATTTGAAGGCACACACATGTGTCCGTTTCACACACACCCAGGGCCAGGCTCTGTTTGCACAACCGCCCTCGGTGGAAGGGCTGGGTTCGGCACGGTGTGGGGGCACTTACGGGTGGAATGGGCCGGTGCTCAGAACCAGCTGCGGTTTGTCTTCTTCCAGGTTCTGGAACCTAACACTGAACCAGGCTGTAAACCCATGGAGAGTACCAGCTTTTGTAATATCGAAGCGCAGTTCGCCTCTCATCGTCTGTTTTCAAGAAAATGGTAAGAAAATAAACATCAATTCTTGAAGCCCACGAAACACCCACCCAGTAACAGCACTCCCCGAGGGAGACGCTTCCTCTGGCTCTGCGAGAATTAGCCAACTATCATTATCGAGCGTCTTCTTTCGCTTATTGAACATTTTACAAGGCTTACAACATGGTCCTTGAACCAAACAGCTGCATCACCTAATTTAGTAATCAGGAAATACAACTCCAACAGGCTAGCTTAGCTGAACACATCAAAAATCATGTAAAATTCTCTCCTAAGGAAAGTGAACAGTAAAACTTAACATTGTAAATTCAAATGCTGCAGATAATCAGAAAAGGGTCTGTTATGGACTGAACTGTAACCCCTAAAAATAATGTACTGTAAATCCTAACCTCTGTGTCCATGGTTATAAGCCCATTTGGGAATGGGTTTTCTTTGTTGTGTTAAC
>NW_004444064.1:1735531-1737345 GCF_000243295.1 Trichechus manatus latirostris
CCCAGAAGTGTCTAGGAAGCTGTGGAACTCCGCTTGTCCCCGACTCACTCGTCTGACTTACTTCAGCGCGCTGAGGTTGAACTCGTAGGCATTGTCCCAGAAGAGGACCTTGCTGTGGTAGTCCCTGTCGGCGCTGCAGGGCACAAGGTGCAGCGCGGCCGTGGTCGGCCAGATGATCCCGTCCTCCTTCAGCCACATGTCCCGGGCGTACAGGATGGACTCGATCATGAACTCAAACTGCACGAGGAGGGAAGAGACACAGAAGACCCCACAGCTGAGGCCGCGCGCCTGCGTGAGAGCTTTCCTCGCACGGTTCAGTCTGAACGTGACCCGGGGCTGTCACAAATGTTAGCACCCGCGCACTCTGGCAGGTGAGTGCTGTCCAGCACCATGCAGATAAGCACCGTAGAGAATTGGTTTCACACGCACAGGTGTTAGCTGTTAGGATCAAAACCGGACTGCCCTAAGGGTCAGGAGAAACCTGTATGCTGGTCCCACCTCAGCCGCTTAGGAGTCAGTCATTTCTGGACTTTGGGAGAGAGCCCCTGCGTTTTAGCTACCACAGGCTTTAACTGCTAAACGGAATCACTCGGTTTGGGTGCTTTCAGAATTTTCACACCCTTTAAGCTGACTGAAATCATTCCTTAACGCCACGAACTGTCAGACCAGGAGGAACAGAGATACCACGTGGTACTTGGTCAGAAGGGGTCTAAACCACATGAAAAAGAGAGATGAGCGCATCCACCCTACCCCACATCCTCACAGCAAGGCACCCTCACAGGCAGGTCCCTGACAGCCTGTCTGCACTGCACCGCCCTGCGTGGACGGGTCCCTCCTGGAAGACCCCCCAACCCCTCCTCCCGGGCTCTCCTGACACGGCCAGCCCCTCTGCTCCGGCCCAGACCCTGCCCTCCCCTCCCCTGGACACTGCCCTGTCCCCAGGGTCTCCCCACGCCCTCAGCCATCTCCCTCCTACATTGTCACCTCAGCCCAACAGCACAGCCCCAAAGACAGTGCCTGTGCTGAAGACTTGGATAACTAGACACCGGGCCAGCCTCATGGTGCTCAGAGGACAGCACCCGTTTAATGCTCGCTGTCTCTGAGCCTCGGCTGTAGGTGCCATCCCATGTGGCCAAGGATGTACGAGCTGACGAGACGTGTGCTGAGTGCACCCAGCTGCCCCATCTCGTCCTTTCTTACTCTGTGACTTCCCTGCGTTAGCCAACCCTTACGCTGACCACAAGGACACAGAAAGGGAAGAAGGGCACCCACAGCCCGCTTTCCTTTCAGCCCCTCCTCGCTCATCAGTGAGCCCTGGTCGAGGGTGTTGGCAGAACGTGCGTACCGAGTGAAGTTAACGCAGCTGAGCTAGTTCTGCGCAGCGGTTCCACTGTCTCGTGAGAACAAAACTCACGTGCACGTAGCTACAAACTGCGCATTGACCGTGATTCTGCATACCAACGTTCTTATATTTACATTTAAAACTGGCATTGCGTAATATGACGATGAATGTAAAATTTATGGTAATAATTTAAAATTTCAATTTTTCTTTACTTAGAACATTAAACAGCAGATAAAAAATACCATTACAAGTTGAGAGAGACTGCAAAAGAAAGGAAGAGGCGCTTCAGCCAAAGATTAGACAGGCCCACAAAACAAAACAAGACTAAAGGGGCACACCGGCCCAGGGGCAAGGACGAGAAGGCAGGAGGGGACAGGAAAGCTGGTAACAGGGAACCCAAGGTCGAGAAGGGAGAGTGCTGACAGGTCGTGGGGTTGGTAACCAATGTCACAACACAATATGGGTACTAATC
>NW_004444064.1:1738369-1740172 GCF_000243295.1 Trichechus manatus latirostris
GAGAGAGTAAGTTTCTGTTCTTATAAGCCACCCAGTCTGTGGTACTTTGTCCCGGCGGCCCCAGGACACAAAGGCGAGGTCTATATTGCAGTCCCATCCCCCACCTTGTCCTCAAGCCCCCGCCTGCCGGGACAACCATGGCCCAGCAGTGTGCTCCCTCAATGCCCTCTCATCCTCTATCCCACTCAGCTGCAAACCCCAGCCCCTGATAAACCTGACTCCCTGGAACTCCGGGGTCTAGCCACGCAAGGTTCCTGCCAGTCCTGGAGCACAGCACAGCTGCTCTGTGGAGCCGGGACTGCTGACCTTCCTACCTCGCACCTCAGGGTCCTCCTGCCCCCCACCCAGCCAAGGTGTCCCAAACGTGCCACCATGGGTGCTTGCTGAACGGACAACGGTGCTTAGGACAAAGCCTAAGACCCCTTTGTGGGTGATGGTGTTATAGATTCAACTTTGTGTCCCCAAAAAATGTGTTGTAAACCCCGACAGCTCCACCTGTGGCTGTAATCCCACTGGGAACAGGGTTTTCGTTGTTATGTTAATGAGGCCACATCAGTACAGGCTGTGTCTTAAACCTCACCATTTCGGAGATACAAAGAGAGCAGATTCGGCACAGAAGCAAGCAAGCACAAACCGGCAAAGAGAGATGCCACACGGAGACCGCCAGGGAATGCCAAGAAGCATCCTAAAGAAGCCAAAATAAGGATTTTCCCCCAGAACAGACAGTCAGCCTTCACCTTGAGCCAGTGCCCTGAAGTCAAGACAAAATTCATTTCTGTTCATTAAAGCCACCCACTTGTGGTATATCTGTCACAACAGCACTGGGAGACTCAGACAGACGGTGTGGGCCCTCTCTCCCTGTACCTCATCTCATGAGCCCGTACCCGTTGCCACTGAGTTGGTTCCGACTCATAGCAACCCTACAGGACAGGGCAGAACTACCCCATAGGGTGTCCAACGAGCGCCTGGTGGATTTGAACTGCCAACCTTCTGGTCAGCAGCCAAGCTCTTAACCACTGCGTCACCAGGGCTCCCTCGTGAACCCAGGGGTTATTAAACCAAGTGTATTTTGGGCGTGGGCCTATTCACACTGTATCTGCAGACCGTGTAATGTCAGCAGGGGTGAACACCTTTGCTATCATCTCCCCCCATCTTTACAATCCGTAGGAAGCTGGGGGCAACACTCAACAGCAGTTTCTCGCTATTTAAATAGGTTCTCCTGCTGGAAGCATCTGTCACGTTCCTCTCACCCTCACCCGGATATTATTCTCTGAGTTTTTACACAGGAAACTAAATTTCAGATAAAGATGACTCACTATGAAACCTCATGTCCCAAGAAGCTAAACCCAGAGTCAGCCTCAGGACAAAAGGGTGGGCTGGACACGTCTGCTGAGGCACCAGGCCCACCTGGGTTCCCACCGGCACTCACTCACATCTGGGCGGCCTCATTCAAGCGTTAGAACATGAGACATTTATGCAAAGTAAGTCGGATGTCCCAGTCAGGGGGACTGTAGGGTGCAGAAGGCAATCTGGCCTTTTGTTCTGAGAGCCAGACTACACACCTAAGAAAAATGAATGGGGGCTGGCCAGACCAAGAGGGCCCACCTGGGGGCCAAATGCTGACTAAGCCTCAGGAGACATGATGTAATTATCATGGCTACATGGTGAGGGTAGTAAGCTCTGAGCCCTGAAGCTCGCAAGAAGCTTCCTGGTTGGTAAGAGGGACAATCTGCCCCAAGAGTATGGCCCCCAGACACCCTTTTAGCTCAGTGGTGAAGTCATTTCTGAGGTTCACCATTCAGC
>NW_004444064.1:1740709-1742345 GCF_000243295.1 Trichechus manatus latirostris
GGGACTATCTGTTCTTGGGAGGGTAGCGCGTTCCCTTGGACATGGAAGCTCCACGCTGGGACCCCTCTTGAACCTTGCCCTGTGCATCTCTGTATCTCTTTCTGTTATATTAAAGCTGTTATCTCGGGCATGGTATTTCCCATGGGCACTGAGTCCTTCCGGTGAAATACAGGACCCAAAGGAGTAGCGGGGGCTGGCTAGTCTGAAGTGGAGGGAGTTATGTGGACTCCTGGGCTTGTGGCTAGTACCCTGAGGGGGTAGAGGAAAACCCCAAATTTGGGGCTGGCTAGTCTGAATTGCGGAAACCCTGCTAGTGTAGTACTTAAGAGCTATGGCTGCTAACCAAAAGGTTAGCAGTTCGAATGCACCAGGTGCTCCTTGGAAACCCTATGGGGCAGTTCTACTCTGTCCTATAGGGCCATTATAGGGTCACTATGAGTCAGAATCAACTGGATGGCAATGGGTTTTTTTTTTTAATGGGAGTCTGAAGTGGGAGCCCTGGTGGCGCGGTGGTTAAGAGCTTAGCTGCTAACCAAAAGGTCGGCAGTTTGAATCCACCAGCCGCTCCCTGGAAACCCTAAGTGGCAGTTCTACTCTGTCCTATCAGGTTGCTATGAGTTGGAATTGACTCAATGGCGATGGGTTAATCTGAAGTGGCGGGGAGGGGTCATGTGGACTCCTCAGCTTGTGACTGGTATCCACTGACCTAGCCCTGGGTGAATGGGGATGAGAGACAGAAGGGCTGCATGCACAGCTGGGTATGAACTGAATAGGGAAGGAAGTTGAGATTTCCTCAGGATGCACCGGCATGTGGAGTGGGACTTATTCACCACACAATGTGGCATCAGAAGTGGGATCTTAGTCTCCCTGGACTGGTTTGTACGATGGCATAGTTGACAGGATTTGCTAGAGCAACCCTGACTGATCAGAGACGTAGCCAGGGAATCTTTCACTTCTCTCCATGTGCAACAATAAGACTCAAGAAGAGAACAGCTTGTGAAAGGCCAAGCTGGGTCTCCCAAGCAGTGCTAATCATGGTTTCCCCAGCACAGCAGCGGACACGGTCTCTGAGAAGAGAAGAATCTCAGGTAAGGAAAAGACAGACTCTGCTTGGATTAAAAAGAGTCATGCATATTAACACTTCATAATAATACTTGCATGTATCCAAAGAGAACAGATCTTATGTAAATCACTCATGAGAAGTTATACTAACTTGGATTTCAATTTTTCATAAAGGCATCTTTTTAATGAGCTAAAAATTCAAGACACTGAACACAATGTTCATACAAGAAATCGCATCTTACTTTAGGAAAAAAATTAATAATGGTATGTGAAGATCCCTGGGACTGACTGGGCTATGCCTGTGTCTGGAAACCTGAGTAAAATCCAACCCTCCTCTGTAGGTTTGTGTTACACCACAGCTGTCCCCACGTCATGTGACACTACCTGACTCAGGCACTCCCCCCCTACCCATCACATGACATTAACCCAACAGGGCACCTGTCTCCAACACGACACCACCTGAAATGGGCAGCCCCCCCCATCACACGACACCACCTGACCTGGGTACCCCTCCCCCATTGCATGAAACCATCTGACCTGGGCACCCCTCCCCCATCACACCACCACCTGACCC
>NW_004444064.1:1742954-1751700 GCF_000243295.1 Trichechus manatus latirostris
GGGCCCCCCTCCCCGTCACGTGACATCACCTGACCCGGGCCACCCCGTCACATGACACTGCCTGACCAGCATCGCCCCCTCTCACCAGCAGGCAGGTCCCCATCCACTCGGACACCAGCACATCCACCTTCTCTGGAAGCACCACATCCTCCACCTTCTGCTGGAACACGGTGATGGTGTCGGCGAAGCCATTCTGCAGGACCAGCTGGCCCGTGTGCTGCGCCATCTCGCTGGCCTCCACGGCGTACACCTACGGCCGGGACAGAAGCCCATCGGGCAAGCGTGCTGAGAGGCTTCTGACCCCACTCCGCACGCCGGCTGTCGCATCTCTGGGTCTGAGTCGACTGAGGCAGCTGGACTAGAATCGACATCAGAAAGCCACTGCTGGCAGCAGGAGAAGGAGACAGGTCTGGATGGCGGTGGGCAGGGCAAGGCCTGCCGCCACACGGCCCCGGCCACGCACCTACTCTGGACACTGACAGTGCCTGGAGGGGCTCTGTTTCCAGACAGAAGAGCTGCCTCTAGTCCCTCTCCCTCCTGCACGTCTGCCCCACCCAGGACCACCCACTCTAGGAAGCCCTCCTGGCTAAGGCTGGTGGACAGGCTTGTGCACACACAGCCAGGCACAGCCTACAGCCAACCCTGGAGGCTCCTGGAGCCCAACGGCACAGCCAGAGGCTGTCTCTGTCTCCAGTGACTGCACCAGGCGACTCGAAACAGAGGGTCTCGGAGGACGGCCCAGCGGAGCACAGCCAAGGCCAAGTCCCAGTTCTGGCAGAATCTGGGTCAGGCGGGCCCTATAAAACAGGACTGTCAGCCACCGGTGCCAGGTGTCACAAGGCACAGCTCACCACCACAGGCAGACAAGCCTTAAGGCGAGAGGGCCACGTTTCAGGGGGAGTGAGGGTCTGTCACAAGGCACAGCTCACCACCACAGGCAGACAAGCCTTAAGGCAAGAGGGCCACGTTTCAGGGGGAGTGAGGGTCTGTCACAAGGCACAGCTCACCACCACAGGCAGACAAGCCTTAAGGCAAGAGGGCCGCGTTTCAGGGGGAGTGAGGGTCTTTCATGTCCCGTGAGGTGGGCGGTACTCTGAGCAGGGCGAGGTCTCAGACCCTGACCACAGGGTGCATCACACCCCGATAGTGATCTGCACACTGCAGCCCAGCTTGACATGGGACACTTGTCTCTGCTTCCAGCTAAATAAATGTTTTACAAAAATACCCCCCCAAGCACCTCACTCTGGTATTTCCTATCCTGCCCTATTCCATTCCGTGGAAAAACAAGTGCCGTTTATGCCTCATTATGCCTCACAAGGCTCGGCCCCCGACTGGGAGCTGCTGCCCACTTCCGCAAACACAGTGTCTGGCATAAGGGACACTTCACAAAGACAGCTGCATGAACAGACAATTCGAAAGTGAGTTTCCCAGCAGGGAACCTTCTCGGTGCGCCCGCCTCAGCACCAACAAGCTGGAGGACCAGCGTTTCCTACTCACAGCTCTGGGCTGAGCGTGATGCGCACAGAAGAGGCTGATGATCCCGGTTCCACAGCCAACGTCCAAAATCACTTTATCTTTCAGGGAATCTTTATTCTGTAGGATAACGTTGTGGTACTTAGTTGTTCGTGGCTGGTCGGCCAACATTTCCAAGTGAAGTTTCTAGAGGAAATACACATGTAGAATCACTGTCATTAGCCTAACGTATGTGGAATTCTGGTTTAAGACAGAGGATTAGAGCCAGGATGAGCACCTTGTAGCCCTCCACTCGGAACAAATAGGTTTAAGAAAGCAAAAATATACCAGCACACAAAAGTCAAAGTGGCCGATAAACGAGTGATGCAGAAGTTTCCAGCATCCTCCCGGCTCAGCACGGTGCTCCCCGTAGCTTCTCGCTACGTCCTCTCCTAAGAGCCAGGCAGGTGGAGAAACAGCTGTGGACCAGTTGGGATGGAGGTGCGAATGTCAGCCTCGGACCACCGCCAATCCCACCCGAGACAGCAGGAACTCCCACATTCCCAACACCAGGCGCCACCTGGTCAAGCAACCACCAAGAGAGAGCACCAGAAGCACATAGGAGCCGAGAGGGACCACCAGAGGGAGCTCACAGGGGCCCTTGGCAAAGGCTGCAAGCTCCCTCTGCAAGGGGCCCAAAAATCACATTTCACGCACAGATTTGCCCCTTGTTCACTCAAGGAGTGCAGACACTATAGCTCAGGAGAGGGAGATGACACCAAGCTGGAGAATAACCCTGGCCAACTCTCCGGGAGGAGGACCCCTCAAAAGCCAAGGCTAATCCCCCAGTAGGGGGACTCAGAGAAAGGCTCACGCAGGACAGTGAAGAAAGCCACAGAAGGGTGGTCAGAGCCCCCATCTACAGACAAGGCCACACAGACACAGCACTGCCTCCTCCAGTCGTCCCATTCTCCATCCCCACGCCTGCATCTCACTTCCTATCTTCCATCCCCGCCCCCCAGCACTTTCGAACTGTAGAAAGCCCAGCCGACAACTGTATCACTAAGAGGGAATGCAGCCAAGGACGGGCCACCTAGACTGTGTCCCCACAACTAGGAGGTCTGGGAGAGCTTCCACGGCACCCTCACAAACATACTGTAGACTGAAAAATAAAGGGAGGACGGGAGGCAGGGAGCATGAGGAAAGGGAGGTAAACAGCATGAACAGGAAGAAGCACATGCTGTTCAAATGAAAATACCTCCCCTTCATCACTACAGCGTAAATTCAAAGAGGCATAAATTTAGTAAAAGAAGTACCTGAAGACAAGATGCTAAAATTACGTACAGAATGAGATTTTAAAAGGCAGGGGTGTTGCAAAGTTTAGGGGGAAATTTGAGGGCCACAACACCACCATCACAGAACTGCACGCAGAGGGTTAACCCAAACTTTCCCCTCCCGCACAAGAACCCAACCCCAGACTGGCCTTCTGCCTCTGTTCCCCTGGAGACCTTATAAAGATGGTTTGTCAACCATGTAACTCAGCAGCGCTGCTTATGCCAAAATGAACCCTGACTGGAGACTGGATCTGGGCAGAGAACTGTAAGTGCTTGGCAGGGATGCCATGGCTTTGGGCTTCCCTGAGTGTGATGACTCTTGAAATTGGGCGTGTCCCTTGCAAGGACCTTGGAAGCTTTGCCTATGAAACAATCACAAGATGTACTGGGCCTTGTGAGGTATGAAGCTTTAAAGCCAAAGTTGCTCCTACGGTGTGGATCTTGTTCCCTTGAACCTGAGCTACTGGCTTGCTACAAGGACTCTCCCCCACCCCCCGAAGACGAGCCTCTAGTCCCACCCTGCTGGCAAGCTTGGCTCCTTAGCTGACTAGTGCCAAGTATAGTTTATGGTCATTGTGTGAAACTGAAAATTTAGCAGATCCTGAGACGACCTCCCATGAGCACTGCAATGATTAATAATGATTCAGAAACAGGAATGAACAGAAAATACACAGCTAAAAAGAGGAGTACTTTACATATCACAGTGAATGTTGAGGAATAAGAAAAGGCAATCAAAGTAATTATGGAGAAAATAATAACCACAAAAGACTGACAAAGATGATCCAACTTAAGGATAACGGGTGTCCTGGACGTAGAGAAACCAACCAAAGGCACAGAAAATTTATTCAAAGAAGGAAGGAAGAACCGGCTCTGCAAAATGTTATACTGATACCAAAAAAATACAGAACAATCAACACAAAACTTAGAATCTTTTTTAAGTCATTGATTTTCAAAAATGGTGAAAGACTTCTTCATGCTTCAGGCAAGACAAAAAGCAAGCCATGTTTAAGGGGGACAGAGGAAATCAGGAGGGCCTCACACCTCTCCACTGCACCTGTAATGTCAAAATGCTGAGGAAAAGAAACTGTAATCCAAAAACATTTCTCCAGCTAACTTATGATTCAACATGAAATAATGTGAAATACAGACCCAAATCAAACTTCTGGAGGTGAAAACTATGTCTAGATGGGGTTAACAACAGATTAGACACTGCACAATAAAAAGATTAGTTAACTTGAGAGAGAGAAAACAAAAACAAACCAAAAACCTGAAAAAAAAATCAGTCGAGCATCAGTGAGCTGTGGAACAACTGACGAGTGGCCTAATACGTGTACAATTGGAGTCTACAAAGGAGGAGACAGAAAATAATCTTCAAAAAGGCCTGAAAATTTTCTAAATTTGATGATAACTACCCAAGATGGTCAACAAACTCCAACCTTAAGAAGCATGAAGAAAACAAACACCAAAACACGTCATGATAAGGTAACTTCAAACAACTGATAAAGAGGAAGTCTTATAAGCAGCCAGAGAAAAATGACACAGTCTGTACAGAGGTACAAAGAAAATGATGACAGGAGATTTCTCATCAGAAACCATACAAGCCAGAAGACAGTGGAGCAGTGACTTTAAAGCAATGAAAGGGGGGTAGAAGGGAGGGAGAAACTGACAAATGAGAATTCTATACTCAGCAAAAATATCTTCTAAAATGAAGATGAAATAAAGACTTTTCTCAGCCAAGCAGAAGTTGAAAGAATTCAACAACAGCAGATGTGTACTACAAGAAATGTTAAAGAAAATCTTTTGCGGGGAAAAAAAAAAAAGATACCAGATTGAAATACAGATCTACACAAAATAAAAGCACCAAAAAAGGTAACTCTATAGATAAATACAATTTTTTTTAAATATTTAAATCTTTTTAAGAAGATAATTGACTAAGGCAAATATGGTAACAACATATTGTGAGGTCTATAACATACGCAGAAGTAAAATTACGACAATGTGGTAAAACGAGTTCCTTTATGTGGCCTTCTGCCTTGGTTCTTTGTAAAAACAGCTTGAGAGTTCCCTCCCCCCCACCCCCAAGCCCTGAGGAGTTACCTTTGCCCTAGTTTTCTACCCCAGAGGGTTTGTTACATTTCCTGGGTAAGCTGTAAACAGCTTGGTTGGATTGCCTGGTCCTGGGCTGCAGCCTGCCCTGTGATTGGTATGTACCTTCCAGGGATTAGTTAACTATGCAAATGAAGTGTCTGTAGCTTATTATGCAAAGGAAGTCTTTGTGGCCTACCAAGAGGGGAACTGGTCAGTTTGCGGCCCATGCTGGGAGACGCCATCTTGAAACTGACAAAGAGTGGTGTATATACATGCAGACAGCCCCACAGGTTTTTTCCGAAAGAGACAGGACGAGAAGCAGAAGGAAGAAAAAAGAGAGAAGGGAAAAAAAGCAAGAGAGGAGGCAAGAAACCTCCTTAAAAAGCTGTAACATGGGTCAAGGGCGGTAACACTGAAGACCGTGACAGGCCCAGAAAGGGCCCAGTGGCAGAGCTGCAGCAGCGACTGACAGCAGGGCCCAGAGGAGCCTGTCCTGAGGGACTGAAAGGTCTGTCCTCAGGGGGCCAAGAGGAGTCTGTCCTCAGGGAGCCAAGACAAGCCTGTCCTTGGGGGGTCGAGAGGAGTCTGTCCTCGGGGGGCTGAGAGAAGCCTGTCCTCCTGTCCTAACGGGGCCGAGAGGAGCCTAGTCCTCAGGGGGCCAAGAGGAGCCTGTCCTCAGGGGCTGAAAGGAGGGCTGTCCTCGGGGGGCCAAGAGGAGTTTGTCCTCAGGGGCTGAAAGGAGGCCTGTCCTCAGGGGACCGAGGGGAGCCTGTCCTCAGGGGCTGAAAGGAGGCCTGTTCTCAGGGGGCCAAGGGGAGCCTGTCCTCAGGGGCTGAGAGGAGACCTGTCCTGAAGGGGCTGAAAAGAGGCCTGTCCTCACAGTGCCGAGAGGGGCTGGTCCTGAGGGGGCCTAGAGGAGGCCCGCCCTGAGGGGGCCGAGAGGAGGCCCTCCCTGAGGGGGCCAAGCAATGGCTGAGAGGAGCTGAGAGAGCTGTCTTGCACTGAAGAAGGGAAGGACGTGCTCTCCACTTCGGGGGAGTCTTCCAGACTTTTCCTACACACTTCCTGATCCTGAATTGCAGCCAGTTGATCCTGATCCCAAGTTGTACCGTTACTTCCTTAATAAACCACTTAACGGTAAGTACTGTCTGTGAACTCTGAGTGGCCAATGCAACGAATTATCAAAGCCAGCAGAGAAGGAGCGAGTGCCGTGGGGAGGACGGCTGATGTAGGAATTAGTAAAAAGGATGGACTGTGTCTGACTTCCACCTCCTGGAATGAGCCTTGGGCTGATCTTGCTTCTCATCATCTCCCGATACCAGACAGGTTTCTGACGGTACAACGAGCATCACATCTAAACCATAGGTCAGCAAACTACAGTCTGTGGGCCAGATCCAGCCCACCACCTGATTTTGTATGGGTTTGCAAGCTAAGGGTATTCACATTTTTAAATGGTTAAAAAAAACTCAAAAGGAGAATTATATTTTGTGATACCTGAAAATTATACGGAATTCAAATTTCAGTATTCATAAATAAAGTTATACTGTAACACAGCCATGCTCATTGCTTACGTGTTGTCTGTGGTTGCTTTTGTGCTATAATGACGGAATTAAGCAGGCAACACGGGGACTGTGTGACCCACTGAGCTGAAGATATTTACTATCTGGCCCTTTACAGAAAATGTCTGCCAACCTCTGCTCTAATCAATGAACAGAGGAAGCACAGAGATTATTTTCTTCAAGTTAGAACTTAAAACTGGAGAGAAGAAACCACCATCCCACAAAGTATGAAGAACAATACCAGAGTTCCGTAGCTGCCAAAGTACTCTTCGTCTTGCCACGTGTCTTCAGGGTCATCCTCCTCCCAGTGTTTTCCGACATGGTTAGCTGGCACGTAACCGCAGCACCCTGCACGCTCACCCCACCACCAATCAGCGGTGGTTTGTCTCAGGATGAGAATTTTTTCTCCTCTCAAAAAACTGAGCTGGGGAAAGAAAAGGAAAAAAAAAGAAAGTGAATAACCTACGAGTAAGATTAATAACTGATATTTCAACCGTGGCTTGATGATAAATCCTGGCAGCCAAAACATGGTCATTTCAAAAAGGAGTCAGTGGGTAGTTACAGCAACAAAATGACATCAGATGGAGAGATTTCTGCAAAACACCTACTGAAAGAACAGCACAGCTTATTGGATATTTTAAAAAAGAAAACAGAAGGTTAAATATTTCCAATAAGGCTTAGAACGGAATTTCTAAACAACCTCTTCACTGTAACTCGGTTATGCAGTAGCCAATTTAGTTACTGGGGACTTAACTCTAAAAAATTCCTGTTACAAAGTAAGGAAAGCTACACTCAAGCAGGTATGAAAAAAATAAATAAAGTTTCTCGCCTGACTTTTCATTAACTGGAGTAAGTTCTTCACCCAAAACTGGAACAGGTGATTCTTCCCCACCCTGCTGATGGCTCTCGTCCTCACCCAGGTGTCTTTCCCACCATGCTTGCGGTCTGAATTTGTTAGGTAAGGAAGAGAAAGGTTTCATGTGGTTCTGAACACCTGAATATATCTTTATTTAACTCTGGAGTGACTTCTGGTTAGGTCCCCCAGCACAGGCAAAACTGACATCTAATTTTGCCACGGAGCACACGGAAAGTCATTAAAAAATGGGATCTAATAAGCACGCTTCCTCGTGCGTGGGGCACGCAGCTACCTGCGTCTCATCCGTAGCAGAATAGTCTGCGATGGCCACAAACTCCTCGGGCTGCACGCCCTCCTGGAGGGTCTTCTCTTCACTGTGCTCCACGGCTGCTTCTTGTTCCTGCTCAAAGCCAAAAAAATCACAGGTAAAGGAAGGTGAACTTTCTTAAACATAAATCCTTCTGCGGGTCTCTGGCAATTTTCATAGGAGAAATGTCTGGATACGAAATAGATGTATCAAAGACCATGAATACTACTGACTCTGATACATACCACCAATTCCCTCTGAAAAGGCTGTGCCTTATACTTCTGCCATCTCTGCTTCCTCTGCTCATTTGTTGCTGAAAGCAACTTACCCATGATTCTATACCCTCGCCAACAACAGGTATTATCAATTGCTTTAATCTACGTCAATCGGATGGGTAAAATCCCATGTCTTCGTTCCTTCCACTTGCCTTTCTTTGATTAATGAGGTCAAACACGTTTTTAAGTACTTACTGGTCATTTGTCGTTTTTATTGTGCTTAACTGCCTGTCACATCCTTACGCTTTCTCCCACGATTTGTTTTAGAACAGTGTTTTTTCTTTCTGGTTCGCCCTCCATCCCCGACCCTTGCTACACCCACACTGTCATCCCTCACCCTTCACCACCATCTCTGGGTAATCTATACTAACCACCTGATGCACGGCCTTCCATACCTTCTCCATGCCCATGCCATGTGCAACTACACTCAAGCCCATACACAGAGGGTGTTTTTCCTCTTTCGACATTAAAAAAAAATATGTTGCTGTTACTGTGTGCCATCGAATCAATTACAACTCATAACGACCCTATAGGACAGAGCAGAACTGCCCCATAGGGTTTCTCAGACTGTAATCTTTACAGGAGCAGATCACCAGGTCTTTTCTCTCGTGGAGCAGCTGGTAGATTCCAACCGCCAACCCTTCTGTTAGAAGCCCAGTGCTTAATTATTGTGCCTGCAGGGCTCCTTTAAAAATATTAACAGATCCTTTTTTTTTTCTTTTTTTTGTATCAGCTTTTCTTACTCATACAATATCTTGTGGAAAAACTCCCCAAGGTAACTGGTAGAATTATAATCTATTATTTGCAATGGCTGCATAACATTCCACAGTATGAATGAATATAGCTTGAATTTTCAGCCATTTCTATCAATGGGC
>NW_004444064.1:1753056-1754763 GCF_000243295.1 Trichechus manatus latirostris
TGGAATCATGGAAAATACTTTATTGATCCAAAACAGAGCAGGAATAGAGAAAGACACAAGGAAGAAATGGGACTAAAGGAAAACAGCAAGATGTTAAAACCAGTAAACCAGTTGCCATTGAGTTGATTCCAACTCCTGGCGACCCCATGTGTGTCTGACTAGAACTGTGCTCCATGGGGTTTTCAATAGCTGCTTTTTCAGAAGCAGCTCACCAGGGTTTCTTCCGAAGCACCTCTGGGTTGACTCAACCGAACAACCTTTCAGTTAGCAACCGAACCCATTAACCAGCAAGATGTTACATCTAATCATATCAGTAGTTACATTAAATGTTAATGGACTAAACACTCCAATTAAAAGGCAGAAATCAACAGGAAAAAAAAAAGGTTAAGTATACATAAAGAGAAACACTGTAAATATAAAGTCTTAGATAGGCTGAAAATATAGGGATGGGAAAAATATATACCACGCAGACGGTTAACCGTAAGAAAGATGATGCAGCTGTATTAATATCAGACAAAGCAGATTTCAAGACAAAGAATATTATCAGATATAAAGAGGGATATTTCATGAAAATAAAAGGGTCAATTAATCTAGAAAACAAAACAATCCTACATGTGTAGGCACCCAATAACAGAGTTTTAAAATATATGAAACAAACAGCGACAGAAACAAAAAGGGATATAGACAAGTCCACAAACACAATGGAGAATTTTTAACACATCCTTCTCAGTAACTGACAGGACAACTGGACAATAAACCAGAAAGGATAGAGAAAACTTAAACAACGCTATAAACTCATTAAGGAGCCGCGTGGCGCAAGTAGTTTGTGATAGGCTGCTAACCAAAGGTTGGTGGTTCAAACCCACGAACCAGCTCCATGGAAGAAAATGCTGGGTGATCTGCTTTTGTAAAGATTACGGTCAAGAAAACCCTATGGAGCAGGTCTACTCTGTAACACATGGGTCACCATGAGTTGGGAGCCAAGTCAACGGCACCTAGCAACAACATAAATGCACTACACGCTACAACTGCAGAATACATATACTCTTTGCAAGCACAAAGGAACATTCATCAAAACAGCCTATATGACCATGTGACAAAGCAGATCCCAATAAATGTCAAAGAACTAAAATTATACTGAGCATGTTCTCTGAGCAAAATGTAATTCAACCAAAAATTAAAAAAAGTAAAAATTCCCAAGTGTTTGGAAATTAAGCAACGTACCTCTGAACAGCCCATAAATATTCTAGTTTCCTTTGTGATATTTCCATAACATCAAAGTATTATAATATTTCCATAATATCACAAAGGAAATTAGAAAACATTTTTAACTGAACAATAATGAAAATACAATATATCAAAATATGTGAGATGCAGTTAAAGCAGTGATTAGAGGAAAAGTTACAATTTTCAAGACATATATTAGAGAAAAAAGGTTTAAAGTCAAAGATCCAAGCTTCCATCTCAAGATGTTATAAAGAGAGGATATTATTTCTCTACTCCAACGGCAAGCTCCCCTAGCATTCTTTTTTGTTTGTTTGTATGTTTTTGGCTCCTGTTCCTCTCCTCTCTCCCATATCCATCTTAGCTCCACATATAACAATCTCCCTGCTGCAACCTGCCTACCTGCACCGTGCGCTTGACATCACACCACCAAGCAGCACAGGCACGGCCTACTGGAACCTGCCCTGCACTGATTACCGACCC
>NW_004444064.1:1776474-1777560 GCF_000243295.1 Trichechus manatus latirostris
TATTGAATATACCGTGGACTGCCAGAGAAACAAACAAATCTGTCTTGGAAGTAGTACAGCCAGAATGCTCCCTAGAAGCAAGGATGGCAAGACTTTGTCTCACATACTTTGGACATGTTATCAGGAGGGATCAGTCCCTAGAAGAGGATATCATACTTGGTAGAGAGTCAGCGAAAAAGAGGAAGACCCTCAATGGGGTGGATTGACACAGTGGTTACAAAAATGGGCTCAAACATAGCAGTGATTGGGAGGATGGCACAGAACCAGGCAGTGTTTCATTCTATTCTATGTAGGGTCACTAGGAGTCAGAGCCGACTCAGTGGCACCTACCAACAACAACAACGCAGATGATCCGAACACTGGAGTCATGAGACAAAGACTTCAAAATAATGAAAATTGATATGCTAAAATTTTGAAAGGATTGAAAATAATACAGTACCTAAAATGACAAACACACTGAATGGCTTTAACAGCAGACAGGATAGAGCAGAAAGTCAAGAACAATCAACCAAAAACCTCTAAATACATCTAAACTGAAGCACGAAGAGAAAAAAGAACTGAAAAAACAGAACACATAAGAGATTATATGGGAAATAGTCTAACATAAAAGTTATTGGGCATCAAAAAAAAATTAGCAAGAAATTGGAGCAGAAGAAATATTTAAAGAGAAAATAGCTGAGAATTTTTCTAAGCTCGGTAAAATCTAAGCGGAATATAAACAAACAAACAAAAAACCCCACAGTCACGTCATAGTAAAACTTGGAAAATCAAAAGTCAGCGAGGGAATCTCAAACGCAGCCCAAAGAAAAAGACACGTTATCTAAAAAAGCAGCAATAAGACCAATGGCTGCCTTAGCAGTGAAATTATAGACGCCAGAAGACAGTGACATGGCATCTTTAAAGTGCCAAAAGGAAAAAACTGCCCACCTATAGCTGTAAACCAAAGAAAAGCATCCATCACAAAAGAAGGCAAATGCATTTTCAGATCAACAAAATCTGAAAGAATCTGACACCAGCAAACCAGCAGTCAACATACACTAAACGAAGTTCTTCAGGCTGAAGCAAAATAATCTCAGATGGAAGGAC
>NW_004444064.1:1778948-1780085 GCF_000243295.1 Trichechus manatus latirostris
CTTGGAAGCTCTATGGGTCCGTTCTACTCTATCCCATAGGGTTGCTATGAGTTGGAGTCAACTCGACAGCAACGGATTTTTTGGTACAGGCAGTCCCCAGGTTTTGAATGAGATCTATTCCTAAGTCTGTCTTTAAGTCGAATTTGTATTTAAGCCAGAACAGGTACATACGGTTCTTATATGGTTAGTCAAATATTTGTCCAAGTATATATCTTACCTTTCTATGCATATAAAACACTTAAACACTTCCGAATCACGTGTTACTTGCGTAAAAATATGGTAACTGAAATTTTTAATGTAATAGGCTTTATGGCAGTCTGTTCATAAGTATGAGTTGTCTGTTAAGTCAGCGTTCATAACCCAGGGACTGCCTGTATATCTTTAATAAGGAGCCCTGATGGCGCTGTGATTAAGCACTCAGCTGATAACTGAAAGGTTGGCAGTTAGAACCCACCATCCGCTCCATGGGAGAAAGATGTGGCAGTCTGCTTCCACAAAGATTACAGCCTGGAAACCCTACATGACAGTTCTACCCTGTCCTCTAGGGTCACTGTGAGTCAGAATCAACTTGATGGCACGGGTTTGGTTTTTGGTTTTTTTATAGCTTTAATAGCATTAAATTAAAAGTACTACTGTATTTTTATGCAAATAATGCACATGTTATCCTTTTTTTGGCAACCCAGCCATCGACCTGCAAGGTATTTTCATAAGCACACTATGCTAATTTTTTTACATGTCGCTGTCAAAAAATTAGCATAGCGCTCTTACAAAAATACCTCTAGGGGAGGGTGTGTTTGGCAAAAGAGTATACCGTGCATTATTTGTGTAAAACTATGGGAAGCATGCCAATTTTTTAAAATATGGACTGTGTTTTAGCAATTTAACTAAATGTTATTTAAAAGAAACATGCTTTAAATATAAAGAAACATTTAATTAAAAGTAAAGGGGTAAGGAAAGCTATACCTCACTAACACAAACCATACCAATATTAAAACAGAGCAGACTTTAAGGCAAATAGTATTACTAGAAATAAAATAAAAATTATTTCATAATGATAAAAGGTCAATTCAATAGAAACATATAACAGTCCTAAATCTGCATGCATCTAATCATATAGCTTCAAAATATATAAAGCAA
>NW_004444064.1:1781773-1782760 GCF_000243295.1 Trichechus manatus latirostris
CCCCCAAAATTCATGTCCTTGCCACATGTGGAACACATTTACCCCATCCTGTCATAACAAAAGTCTTAAATCAATTCCAAGTCCAAAATCCAAAACTTCCTCTTCATCTGTGAAATCCAGGATACACGTTATCTGCTTCCAAATACAAGGATGGAACAGGCACAAGCCAGACATTTCCATTACAAATGGAAGAAATTGGAGGGGAAGAAGGGATAACAGGCACCAAGCAAGTCAGCAGAACACATCACATTAGCCCTCAAAGCTTGAAAATATTCCTCTGTTCTCTGAGACCATTCACATAGTAGCCTCACCCTCCAGACTCTAGGTATTGGCCACACTCTTTGGATTCTGAATGGAGGTGCCCTGGCCCTGGGCTTCAGCTCTGCCTTCCAGGCCCACTGGGATGGCAACTCTGCTCCCATCTGAGTGGGGACTCCACACTTAGAAACACCAGGGGCCGTGGCTCCACCCTTTGAAACCCCAGAGGTCACAGCCATACCTTTTGAGACTGAGGCAGCTCGGCTTCCTGTGTTCCTTGTCTCTTCAGCTTCTGCTTCCTGGTTTCTTGGCCTCTTGGCCCCTTGGACCTCTCCACCCTTGTCTGCCCTGCTGGGGCAAGTGTTCCAAAGCTTTGTAGCTCCACAATAAGTGCCTGGAGGCACTCCACTCTGTCAGGAAGCCTCCTGCACACAGACACTCAGTTCTCTCGCTCCGTGGGTCGGCAAGCCTAGCTCCACCGATAAGTGCCCAGAGACACCTCACTCTGCCAGGAAGCCTCCTGTGCACAGGCACTCAGCTCTCTCCCTCCATGGATCAGCTCCAGCACGGTCTCATGCTGGTCTTCTGGTTCTGCTGCTGCTCGTCCTCTGCCACTGCCGCTCATCTATCCACTCACAGTTTCAAAAACACTTCCACATTTTAGGTATCTGTTAGAGCAGAACCCAACTCTCTCGGTACCAAATTCTGTCTTAGTCATCTAGTGCTGCT
>NW_004444064.1:1784765-1786158 GCF_000243295.1 Trichechus manatus latirostris
TTCCAAGGCTAGCTTAAAAAAAGTCATATAGCTTCCTCTGGTCTCTTGGGATGCTTGCTCTCAGGACACTCCTCAGAACCCAGTCACTGTAGGAAGCCCACACCACACGTAGACACTACATTTAGGTGCTCTGGGCAACAGTTCCACCTGAGCTCAACCTTCAAGTCATCTCTTACCAGGCGCCAGACATGGGAATGAAGAAGCCTTCAGATGATTCCACTCTAACAATCTGAGTCACCCCAGCTGTTCTGGTCTCCCCAGCTGAGGCCCTAGACATTTAGGAGCTGGGCTAAGCCATCCCCACTATGCCTTGACCCACTATGTCTATGGAAATAGAAGAAGTGGTTGGGTATTTTGTGCCATTAGATGGTAGTTTCTTATGCAGCTATAGTAACTGGAACCGAATTTGGTACACTGAAGCAGGATGCTGCCATTAAAGAAACCTAAATTATATGGCGTCAGGCAACAGATGAAAGCTAGAAAGACCTCGGGCACAGTTACTGGAAGACTGGCAGGTCTTAAAGACTCTGTCATTAAAGGCTTAAAGAAAAGTGAGAGAACAGTTACTGGAAGCTAAAGGAAATATGACTGTTCTTATTTAGTGGTGGAAAGTCTAAAAACAAGGTTGCCAGCACTCAAGTAGAAAAGAGAAAAGGTACCAGATGAACTGATAGAACTGGCTAAGGAGATCTACAGGCAGAATGTCAAAAATGTTAACTAGTTTGTTTTAGCTGCACATCTTAAGAAATGGTTAGAGAGAGACAAAGAAGGAATTACTATATTTTCCAAAAGAAGGTATAAAGAAAGAAGAACTATGAAAGAACCAGAGCCTTCTGGGCTAAAGAAATGAAGCTATTTTTTATCCCCAGTCTCTCCCTGCAGAAGATTCTCAAAGAAAAAAATGGTCTCAGAGCAAAGATCTAATTCATGGCACCATGAGGAAAATATAGTCTCAGAGCAAAAATGAAACCAAGGGTGGAAATATAAAACCCTTCTTGAAGACCTCAGAAAGATTTAAATTGGTGCCTCATACACCCCTTCAGATGGCAAAGGGCCTTCAGTTGGTCTTAAGGATGTACCTCTCAGACTCTCTTTATTAAATAAGACATCTAAGAATCTTAAGGGCATTGTCCCATGACAGCCTTATAGGGATCCCCAAATAGAAAAGGGCCTATGTCAAGAAGGTTAGGTGTGTGGATTTTGTCTAGTGGAGTGAACATCAATAAAATTCACAGAAATCCACAAAATTATTAAGAGAATTGTACTTTCAAATCACCACCAGCTTGGATGAAAAGAGCCAGAAATAGTACCAAATGAAAAGAGGCCTTTGGTTCCCTGAACTCCTACAGACAGGTAATAGGCTAAGAAAATTACTCAGCTACTAACATGGGCT
>NW_004444064.1:1786515-1812667 GCF_000243295.1 Trichechus manatus latirostris
CATACCCCACTCCCATCACTGTATGTTGGGTGTGAGGAGGCTGAGTTCAGGTAACCTGCCTCTTTAGGTCACTTTTCTTTGAGAGGGAACCATACTCAAGAACTGTTCACGAGGAACAATGCCCAAGGAGCCTCATCCTCCTGTGGACCTGATTTAGACAAGATCCTGGAGTTCTAGCTACTTTAATGAGATGAAGCTTTGAGGGGCTTGGGAGAGTTTATTTTGCATGTACCATAGGGTGTGAGTTGCTGTAGCCAGAGAGCAGACTGTATTTTCCAAAGTTGGCCACAGCATCTCCCATCCCACATGCTCTTCTTCAGTGTGACTTTACCACTTCTACATCAAGAGATGATACCTCATTCCCTTCCCTTTGATTCTGGGCTGGCCTTATAATCTGCCTGCAATCAACAGAAGGTGACAAAAGTGATATGGCCTGGTTTCTGAGACTAGGTAAAAAATGTCCATGCATCTTCCATCTGGTTTTCTTGAGATACTCATTCTAAGGAGAGCAGGCTCCCATGTCCAATCATCCTAAGACCACCTTTCTGGAGAGGCCACATGTAGGTTCTCCAGTTGATAGCCCTGACTGAGCCAGCCTCCCAGCCATCTCCATCAAAGCACCACACATGTAACTGAGGCCACCTTGGACCCTCCAGACCAATTTAAGTGCCAGCTGAATACCAACAGTGACCTCAGTCAGCACAATGTGGAGCAAAAGGATAGTCCCACCAAGCCCAGTCCAAAGCTGACCTACAGAACCTATGGGATCTACTAAAATGGTTTTTGTTTCAAGCCACTAAGACTTGGGGTAGTTTGTCTGCAGTAATACCAACTAGAATATGCTATTTAAGAAAGAGCCTTTCCTACACGTGGGCCAAGAAATTGGCAGGAACATAATTTCACTGATGAGTTCTGGCCACTTCTTAATAAAGTCTTTCAATCGCCTTTGGCAGTCGTGAGTAGAAACACACAAAATTTTTTAAATGATGGATTTATGATTGATTTTTATTTATATGGAATCTCTGACAAAAGTTCAGTGATTTAGATATACATACAAAACTCTTCCTATTATACTATTTTTAGAAAAGGTCTGAGGAAAATAAAGATTGGAGAATCAAATATAGGCCTTGCTTTCACTTTTATTCATATCTTCCCTGAAGGCTTATTTTTTAAAAAAATTTGAATTTTCAAAAAGAACTACCTAGCTCCAAAAAGCCGTGGAAAATTTTTTCTCTTTTATTTCTTTGAGGAGGAGGGCATTTCCATACGCTATAGGGCAAAAAGGTAGCGTTTCATTGCAGTTAGAGCTTGGACTCTGGAGCAGACTGAGGTTCGAATCCTGGCTTCAACACTTACCGGTGATGTAAGCTGGATAAGTTACTTCCCTTCTCTGAGTCTGAATTTCCCCATATTATGATGGAGAATCATATGATGACTAGACAGGCAAGCCTCAGAATGCCTGCTGAGCCCCTTGCCCCCTTCCCAGGGGTTTCCTCATGCATGCCCCACAACCAAGGTTTCCTTTGGGCATAACTTGTCATGCGGGCACTGCATAGCCCTGTCAAAGAGGCCATTCTCTTTGTACTAATTGATGCCCAGGAACAGGGATGAGCCAAGGGCTGTAGTAATGTTGCATCTTGACTCGTCTACATCCACGAAGGATAAGAATCAGGATCAGCACAAAGTTGATTCCTATGAAGTGAAGGTCAGACATGCCTCCACTCTCCAACTTTTTCACCATTTCTGACACCAGCCAGCCCTCCCTCCAGCCCCCACAGCATTCTCTATTTCACGCTGGGTTCGATAACTCATTGCAATGGCCACACAGAACTCAAAGACCATACTCACAGTTATGAGGTTTATTAGGAAAGTAACAGGCTACGATTCGGGCTCAGGATCAACTTGGAAGCAAAAGGATACAACTCAGGAGATAGAATCAACTGTTCCATCCAGGACAGCTCTTAGCTCCTTCCTGGCCATGCCCGCAGGCAGGCCCTTCTCTCTGACATGCATGTGCCCTTCTCTCAGACTGTTCTACCACTGATGGAAAGACCCCTGCAGAAGATCTCCCGGGCCTCTGCCATCAGGCCCTTCTGGGCCTCTGCCCCGCTCTGGCAAGTGTTACAGCACTTTTAGCTCCACTGACAAGTGCCCGGAGGTACCCGCTCTGCCAGTAAGCCTCCTGCCTTAAAGCACTCAGCTCTCTCTCTGTGGGCCTTCTCACACCGGTCTCCTGGTCTCTGCCACACGTACTGCTGCCACGTTTCCCCTGCTGCTGGGCTCTGCTGTCATTTCTTTGTCTTCTCACGCCATCTTCAGTGTTACAGCTCTCTCTTCTAGGTCTAGGGGGTTCTCAGCACAGGAACCCTAGGTCCGCAGGAGGCACTCTGCTCTAGGCTCTTCTTGATGGTAGTGAGGCACCCCTAAACTTCTGTGGGATTGGCCCTTACATAAGTCTAGCAAGATGGCAAAACCGACCAATCCCCTAGCAGGACTGCAAGTCAGTGAATCCTATTGGGTGGATTTTCAAGCTCCTATGTGAATAGTACTTGAACAATCCTTTGCAAGACTGTGGCCCAGTCAATAATTTTTGGCAGATTTACATACAACACATAGGAAAACCACATCAGATGACAAAATGGTGGACAATCACACATTACTGGGAATCATGGCCCAGCCAAACTGATACATGTATTTTTGAGGGACACAATTCAATCCATGACAGCACTCTGTGTGGAGTCTGTCCAGGCGAGGAGCTGCTGTGAGGCCCTGCTCCAGGGTGGGCTCACAGCCTGGGCCAACCTCCCCACTCCACTTCCCTGCCAGGAGTGGTCCCCTGAGCCTCCCTGGGCCTGAGAGTCCTACCGGCCCCAGCACGCACAGGCTGAGGGTGGAGCCAGCACAGCAAGTGCTCAGCCCCAGGTGGCGGCATTGTTGTTATTACAGGCACCAGCCGCATCAGCAGGCTGCCTCTTGTCCTCTGGAGGGGGTTCAACACGGGCTGTGCACGCTCCTCCCTGGGGGCCTGGGGTTTGTGTATTAGAAACTGATTCATCAGAGCGCTGTCCTCGTCTGCCTCCAGGTCTCACCGTCCCGCTTGGAGTGGGGGGCCCCCCTGGAGCCGAGTTAGCCTTGCTGCAGTGGAGACGGGAGGGACTGTGCAGTTCAGGGACATAGCAAGCCCCTGGGTCTCCCAGAGGGGCTCCAATGACACCTGCCAGAGCCATTCCAGGGACCCCCAGAGGACCCCAAAGGCTGCACTTAGAAGCTTGCTGCAAGAAACCTTGAAAAAAGTTTCAACATATTAAGAATGCATTAGCTGAGCTACTGATATAAAAATATTCCGTAAGACACATTTAGAAATCTAATAAGAGATAATTAATTTTAAACGTTTAACAAACAATGTTAACACACGTTACAAGAATTACATCAACTTATTCAATTTTATTATGGAAGCTACTTTAAATTTTCATCTCCAAGAATGGTTAATCCTTCTTATAATACTACCTAAGTGTCCTTTACATGTTTATTTATATCACCACTTGATTGATACTAAATATACCTGTGGATAAGGAGCTCTGGTGGTACAAAGGTTAAGTGCTCTGCTTAACTGAAAGGTTGGAGGTTCAAATCCATCCAGTGGCTCTGCAGTAGAAAGACCTGGTGATCTGCTTCCATAAAGACTATAGCCAAGAAAACCCTATGCGGGCAGTTCTACTCTGTCACTATGAGTTGGATTCAACTCAATGGCACCCAACAATAATACCTGTGGATATACTTCAGTTATGTCAAAATTTTTAGAGATAGTGCCAGGCTCTTTACTGTATCTTTAACTTAAAATTTGTTATTAAATTCAAAAGATATTATTGCCTGGTAATAAGAAAACTGTTGGGATTAGACTTCCAGATTTAGATATCCTTATCTTTAAAATTCTCTATTTTGTGTGGTACGTTTTTTATTTAAATCTTTTAAATAAACAAACTAATTCCCCCTCCACCAGTCATTCTTGTTGGTGATGGTTCAATTCCACAGAGGCATTTTTTTCAATGAAATATATGAACATAACTAGTTACATTGACTAAGTAATAGTTAAATAATTTCAACAATCTTTCTTATTGATTTTTTTTTTAATTTGGCTTAATGTGGTTAAATGTGGTATGCTGTTCTGTGTCCACAAATATCCTAATGGATAGGACAAAGCCATGAAAAATGTAATATTTTTATAGTGGTTAAATTAAAAACATTCCTACTGAGTAAATGAGCCAAATAAGCTAATCTAGTGATTTTTTTGTGTGTATCCCTGGATTGCGAAAACTGTTAACACACTTGGCTGCTAACCAAAAGGTTGGAGGTTTGACCCACCCAGAGCATCTTGGAAGAAAGACTTGGTGATCCACTTCCAAAACATCAGCGATTAAAAACCTTAAGGAGCACAGTTCTCCTCTGACGCGCACGGGGTCGCCATGAGTCAGAGTCAACTCAGCAGCAAGTGGAAGTGATTTTTAAAACTTTAAACCTGATGTGATTTTATGACAAATTTCCAAGAGTCACTTAAAGTTTTAAAAAGTGTGTACTGGGATAAATACTTGTGGCAGAGTTCTACAGTAAGGGCAAGACGCACGATGTTTCATTTCTATAGCTTTCCCTGGCATCAGGTCAGATACCTCCTCTCACATTTCACCAAGACACATTCTTGGACGACACTCAGGCGCGCACAGCCAGCGCCATGAAAAGGGCCTTTGTTTGGGGTGTGATCCCTATGCTCCAACCTCCAGTTCCTCCTCAAATTAAAAAAAAAAGGAAAAAAGTTGAAAAAGAAAGAAAAACAAAAGCTTGGTGCTTTTTGCTGAGCCCCTAGTGTTGCCATGGATCCAAAGCAAATGGCTGCCTGGTGGTGCCACACTCTGCTCCTGACTGCTCACGCTGGGCTCACGCTGGATGGGAGCACCAATGTTGGAATGACAAACGGATTCATGGAATTTGATGTGGTGCAAAAATAATAAAACGTGATGCCCATGAAATACAGATATTCTTTCTCAAATTGCCAAATTGGGGGCCTCCTGGATTCAAAGTATTCTGAATTAGGCAACGGGTTCATTCCACATTTTCGGACCCTAGTGTATCTGGCTCACAAATCAATCTCTGTACTTCTTTTATTTGCCATTCTCTGCTTTGCATTGTCTGTATCACGTACCAGGAGCTCACCTGACAGTTCCAGGTTCTTTTGATAGAGAAGAATAGTCATTTTATAATAATAATGACCATTAATTGGTGTGTCATGGGTACTAGCTACTTCACACTGTATGTACATGTGTGTGTTTAAAATCTCGTTGACTCTTCCAACAACTTTGTGAGGGGGCATTGCTTTTCCTCTCTTTTACTGATGTGAGAAAGGTCATCACTTGTTGAAGGTCTCTCCACAGAGGTAGGATTGGAACCTGGCTCCAAGACTCCAGAGCCCAAGCCCTTGCACCATGGCCTCCTGCTGGCTGGTGGTAGCATTCTTTAGAATAGGAAAAGCAATTAATTCTCATTGCATTGACACTTGCATTTGCTACAACAGAAGCTTTCTGTCCCTTCTCCTTCGTGCCTATGATGAAAGCCACCCACATTCCTTTAGAACACAAGCCTCCTTTTTCTCCTTATGGACATCAATCACTGTGACCAAACCTCGTGAGCAGCTTGGTGGCGGATGGCACTGTCCTTTGTATGAGAAAAGAATGCCGCTGCCTGAAAGCTTTCCTTCTGGAAAATTCAAGCCCGAAAGACCTCTTCCTGCTTCATGAACAGATCCAACTGGGCTTGGCACTGGTTACCTAATTTAACTGGTGTTAAGGGTTTGTTACTATGGAGCAGTTCTACTCTGCACACACGGGGTCACTATGAACTGGAATTGACTCCGCAGCAACTAACAACGACATCAACGAACGGTTTGCTAAATGGATGAATGGCGGTCTGAAGGGAGAGGGAACATCTAAATGACTGAAGAAGACCGTCCCAAAACTTTTTGCATCTATGAAGGGGCGCTTGTTGATACACCAGCATCTCCAGCCCACTACCTGGGTGGAGAAGGCACTCATGCCTGGGAAGTAGAGCCCCCTTCCCTCTCTTCACAAATGCTGGACTCCCCATTTTCTGGGAGCCTGAAAGTCACATCACCCTACCTCCTCCACTTAGTGGATCCTCACCGTGAGGATAGAAGAACTGAGTAGAGGTCACACATAGAATTCTTTTGGTTTTGAGGGGTGCTGTGGACTAGACACAGTGGGATTTGAATCTCCGTCACCACTCTACCTATTATCCCAAAACTTTGCAGACTAAAATATTGGGTACTTCTCAACAATGCAGTGACCACTAATCAATTGGATGGTGTCTTGGTCATCTAGTGCTGCTCTAACAGAAATATCACAGTGGATGGCTTCAACAAAGATGAACTTATTCTCTCACAATCTAGTAGGTTACGAGTCCAAATTCAGGGCATCAGCTCCAGGGAAGGCTTTCTCTGTCGGCTCTGGAGGAAGGTCCTTGTCATCAGTCTTCCCTTGGTCTGGGAGCATCTCAGCGCAGGAACTTCAGGTCCAAACGATGCACTCTTCTCCTGGCACTGCTTTCTTGGTGGTATGAGGTCCCCATGTGTTTCTGCTCACTTCTTTCTTTTATACCTCAAAAGAGATTGGCTTAAGACACTAATCTTGCAGACCTCATCGTATAACTGTCGCTAATCCATTTTATTACATCATAGTGATAGAGTTTACCACACATAAGGAAGTCACATCAGATTACAAAATGGTACACAATCATACAATACTGGGAATCATGACCCAGATGAGTTGAGGAATATTTTGGGGGGACACAATTCAATCCATGACAGATGGCTCTTGGTGATAGAGAAAACAAAACCGTAAGAGTCGTTTCAGTGGTTATTCATGGTAGATGCCTTCCTTCCCAGGTGTCACACTCAGCAGTTCCTTGGTCTCACCCTCTTGGGAAATATGTAGTAATGACTGCCAGAAACCAGCTCCTTGTTGTCTCCTCGTCTCCATAAGGTTTTTTATTAACTGGGCAACAGTGCATGTTTTATTTATAAATGAGCTATTATGTTTACAATGTCTTGTTACATTAGTTTGAGGATTTTATGAAGAGGACTTGAGGCACTTTCTGATGAAGATCAAAGACCACAGCCGTCAGTATGGATTACACCTCAACATAAAGAAAACAAAAATCCTCACAACGGGACCAAAAGCAACATCATGATAAACAAAGAAAAGACTGAAGTTGTCAAGGGTTTCATTTTACCTGGATCCACAATCAATGCCCATGGAAGTAGCAGTCAAGAAATCAAATGAAGTATTGGGCTGAGCAAATCTGCAGAAGACCTCTTTAAAGTATTGAAAAGCAAAGATGTCACTTTGAGGACTCAGATGTGCCTGACCCAAGCCATGGTATTTTCAATTGCCTCATATGCATGCAAAAGTTGGATAACGAATAAGGATGACTGAAGAAGAATTGATGTCTTTGAATTGTGGTGTTGGCGAAGAATATTGAATATACCGTGGACTGCCTTGGAAGAAGTACAGTCAGAGTGCTCCTTGGAAGTGAGGATGGTGAGACTTTGTCTCACTTACTTTGGACATGTTATCAGGGAGGACCAGTCCCTGGAGAAGCACATCATGCTTAGTAAGGTAGAAGGTCAGTGAAAAAGAGGAAGGTCCTCAATGAGATGGATTGACAAAGTGGCTGCAATGATGGGCTCAAACATAACAACCACAGTGAGGATGGCACAGGACCGGGCAGTGTCTGTTGTACATAGGGTCACTATAAGTTGGAAGCGACTCAACATCACCTAACAACAACATATTAAAAAAAAGAAACTATTGACTTTAGGTATCAGTGCTATTTTATTTCCACTTTGTCCCTTTCTGATAAGGTCACTCTTTCCATATATTATCTCTTTTTTATTTTGAAAAATTTTAGACTAAGAGAAGAGTTGCAAAAAACTATTAAACTTTTTTTATTTTTATTGTTACCTAAAGTATTAGTCCAGGTCTAATCGGTAGACAGAAACCACATGGTAATTTAAATAGGACAAGTTTAATATAAAGGATTATAAAACTGATAGGACAGTAACTACAAAGAGAAATTTAAAACACCTGCTTGTATAGGAAATCCACCACAGGTCCTGACTGTCCCTGCATATTATTGCTAGATATGCCAAGGATGCAAGGCTGAGTGCTCTTTACCCAGGCCATTTCTGAGTTGTGTTTGTAATGATCAACCATGAGGAATGAGGACAAAGAGCACACTTATTACCACTCACTACGAAAGCAGTGAATTCCCCAAGCTCAGTGTTTCTCTCCTATAACTCAACCCACTGCATGCATTCTTCTAGGCCTATCTACATTACAGCCTTGGGACTCAGCAAGGGGGAACCAACATGATGCTTCGGTTACTGCTTTTACCATGAGTAATACAGTCCTTTGCCTCTGACCCAGGAGTCTCGTGTCTTCTGCCAGCAACTATGAAACAATAACAGGCTAATTTGTTAACTTGCAAGTAGGTAAAATCTCAGACCCTTCACAGTTCTTGACACAACCCCATGGAGCACAAGCAAGCCAAGGCTGATGGGTGGGTGGGGTGCACAGAGAGAATTGGGGTGCCATGTGGGTGTAAGCCTGTATGTGTAGTGACCGTACCTGGAAGGCTATGAGACACAACCTTCCAGGGCACAGGTGAGCTTAGGCTAGAGAGTGGACATGCAGAGGGCGTCGGGAGCTGATAGGAAGGCAAATTTTGGAGTGTGCTATGTCCATGTCAGGAGGGCCATTGTAAGATGGTCACCAGGCCCAAGCCAGGCTGCAAGGTTATGAAGGGCTGCCCTCTCTGTGCATGTGGCTAGAGCAGAGCTCAACCAGATAGATCCACACACAAGCCCTGCTTAGAGACTGTGAAGCATGAGAAAGACAAAGCCAAACACATTACATTGTCACCAGGAAGAAAAGCCCCTTTCCTCCGGTAATGTCCCTCCACTGCTCTTTACTAGCAAGGCTCAACACCATGCTCACTTTAAAGGAGAAATGATTAAAGAACCTAGTCATTAATGTAGGGCAAGTACCAAAGGGTGAATTTAGACCTGAGAAGCCATAAATTGATAACTGGCTCGTGACCGCTTGGCAACTCAGCTTCCACAGGCAACCTTCTATACACACTTGAACTCTTTTACAACCAAAAAAAGAAAGAAAATTATACATTTCTACCTAAAACGATAGTTATCTTTTTTTTACATGTGAATAAGTTCTCACCCTTCCCCAAATGAAAAGATACACAGCCCCAACAGACACTGTATTCACTGCTGGCTATGTTAATTATTCCTCAAATATAGTTATGGTCCCGCTGAACATTCAGTTACCTAAAGATTAATTGAAAGGTTAACCTCTCAACAACTTGTATATAAAGTAAAAATGGGAAAATGGGAAGAAGAAGAAGAAAGTTGTTAGTATATAAAAATAAACACTTGCATATAACAAACAAAATATGCAAAATTACTACAGTCCTCATTTATATAAAGGGTCATGAGGTCATAGTTGATATCTTTGGATTCCTTCTTCAATTATCCATTGCATATCTCTGGGTTCTTTATTGGGTGGAGTGACCCAAATTTTCCTTCCACAAGGGTCTGAGTCTTCAATGGCCCTATCTTTATTGTTGTAGATTTCTACTAACCCTTACCGTTAGGCATGGAAGTAATAAGAGGTACTGCAGAGAATCCCCTGGGTCCCATTCATAGTCCTCTTTGCTTCTGTTGTATAGCAGTAACCCAGCCTCCCCTTGGTAACTCGGATCAATCATTTGACCCAGTAGATTAACCCCTTTTTGCCTGTTGGTTCAGAGGCATAAAGAGCCCAAAATGGCCAAGTGGTAGTCTCAACTCCCAATTCAGTGGAAGCATTCCCTAAGATCTCCAAACAATTTCAAAGTTGATGGGGCAGGAAGCAAAAATTCTGCAAGTGGGTTATTAAGTGTGATAGTGGGAGGAACCACTCATGCTTCCACTCCTTGATTCCAAGACCCATGTATTCTGGCTATGGGAGACAGCACCATATAAAACCAAACCTGTTGCTGTCAAATCGAACTGATGGTGACCCCCATGTGTTTCCGAGTACAACTGTGCATACACTACATCCTATAAGATGGAATAGTATCCTTTATGGGTATTGTCTCTCATTTAGCACCATAACTGACTCTTTAGAAAGCCATTCCAACTTTCAGTTAGATCAGCCACTTCTGAGTTACGGAATATGTGGTAAGGCCAGTTAATTTCACAGGCATGAGCCCACTGTTGCACTTCCTTAGCTGTAAAATGAGTTCCTTGATCAGACATAATGCTATCCAGAATGCCATTGAAGTGGGTAAGGCATTTTGTGAGGTCATGGATGCTGGTACTGGCAGAAGCATTACCGACAGGGAAGTCAAATCCATATCTAGACTATTTCTCTATTACAGTGACACCCAATCTCTGTCCCTTCTATGATGGAAGAGGTCTAGTGTAATTAACCTGCCACCAGATGTCTGGCTGGTCACTCCAGATAATGGTGACATATTGAGGACTCAATATTGGTCTCTGAAATTGACAGATTTAGTACTCAGTAGTAGCAGTAGCCAGGTCAGTTATGGTAAGGTGAAGTCCATGTTGTTGAGCCCATGCATACATCCATCTCTGCCACCATGACTACTTTGTTCATGGGTCCATGGAGCAAACACTGCAATGGCTGGAGTAAGAGGCTGACTAACATCCACAGGGTGGATCATTTTTCCACCTGATTATTAAGAGCCTCTTCTGCAGTGGATGCCCTTTGGTGGGCATTCACATGGAACACAAATATCTTCACAGAATGAGTCCAGAGAGGTCCGTTCACATGCCTTTTGCAGAGCCTTCTTTATCACCAATTTTCCAATCCTGTTCCTTCCAAGTCCCTGACCATCCAAACCATTAACAACTACTCATGAATTAATGCAGTTCCATACTTCTGACCACCTCTCACTCCAGCCATAGTGGACCAAATGTACTGCTTGAGTTTCTGCCCACTGGGAGGACTTACCTTCACTATTGTCACCCTTGAGTGGGGCTGTAATGCTACATCTGTTCACTTTAGGGTGTACTAACGTATCATGCAGACCCATCTGCAAAACAGGCTCAAGTTTTTCTTCCACAGTCAAATAGTTATAAGGAACACCCCAGGAGGTCACAGACATGGATTGAGAGAGGGGAGGCAGTTTTGGCATCAAAGGAGTCCGAGTCATCCACTCATGCAACTTACTTGTACTTTTGGATTTGTCTAAGATCAGTCTCTTATATACCATTTCCACTGGATGATAAATTGCTGCTAAGCACACTCAACCTTATGGCTAGGTGAGTCAGACAACCCTTGGGCTGTATAATCACCTGAGGTCAGATGTTCTGTCTCTACTAAGGCCTCATAGCAAGCCATAAACTGTTTCTCAAAATGAAAATAGTTAACTTCCAAAAAGAATATAGACTTGCTCCAAAATCCTAGAGGTGTGTAGTGTGATTCTCCAATTGGTGCTTGTTAGAAGATCTATACCACATCCCTATGTGCCACAAACTCTTTGCGTATCACTGGATCTGCTGGATCCTAAGGACCAAGCGGTAAAGCAGCTTGTGCTAGCCTAAACTTGCTCTGGTCTCTGCTTGAAACTTCTAGGCTTATGGGTTGAATAAGCAAACTCAAACGTAGTATATGTTATATGTAAAATCCCAAAAGTCCTACTAAGTGTTGTGCTTTTTTTTCATGGTAGGTGGTGTAAGATGCAGCAACTTGTCTTTCACTTGGAGGACATATCTTGACATGTCCCAGACTACTGAACCCCCCTAGAGACTTCATTGAGGTGGTGAGCCCTTAATTTTCATGGAGGTTATCTCCCATCCTCTAGTTTGTATATGACTTACTAAGGCATCTAGAGCACTTGCTACTTCCTGTTCATCAGATCCAATCAGCATACTCTCATCAATATAGTGGATCAGTGTGATGCTTTGTGAAATATTGAGATGATCAAGATCTCTGGACACTATACTATGGCAGAGAGCAAGAGAACTAACATGTCCCAAGGCAACACTGTGAGACTATATCATCGGCCCTTCCAGGTAATAGCAAACTGTCTCTGGTGGTCTTTGCAAATTTGTATGGAGAAAAAGGCATTAGTTAGGTCAATAGCTGCATATCAAGTGCCAGGACCTAGCTGATTTTCTCTAGTACAGGTACCTCATCAGGCACTACAGCTATAATTGGAGTTATCACCCAATTACAATAGAAAAATACTGTGAGGTAGGACTATGATCACTTCATTTTACAGAAAGATTTAGTAATTTGTACAAAGTCACACAACTGTTAAATAGTGTAGCTGAGATTCACACCTGGCAGTTGCATCCATCTGTGGGAGCTTGGTGAGGCCGTAGATTTGGGTACTGTCCAGCACAGAGAAGGGACGGTGACCGAAGACAAGAAAGCTCTCATGTCCTTCCCCATGTTCTTCTTCTAAAGGCCTTGTGTCTGTGAGCTCCTGTGGGAGCTGAGCAAAGGCCATTCTGAGGGTCCATAGCACTAGGAAGCCCCTCTCATCCCCCTGCCAGGTAGCCCTGACATCACAAGCCCACCTCTCTGAAGAACATCCTTTCCCCCTTCTCCTTGCCTGCTCCTACAGAGCCTGGGACAGGGTGGATGCTCTTGGCTATCCCAAGAAGCTGTGGTGTCTTGTCTCCAGAAGGCAGGCCTGCCTGAGTCCCCAGAGTTGAGTTGAGCCCAACACCCTGCATACAGTAGGTGTGGAGTAGTTGGGTGAGTGTATTCCAGACTATTTTTGTTTTAACCCCTGCGGGAGCAGGCTGAAGCTTTTATGTGTATACCGCAGGGTTAACCCAGAGTCCAGGCCACCATTCTGAGGGAGTGGTTAAGGCTTGCAGGAGTAGCCACTTCCCCAGCTCCAGTGCCTGGCATGGAAGAGGTGATACTTCGAGGTCATGGGAGTGTGGGGGATGGCATGGGGGTCGGGCTGGGACAACTCAAGCCCCATGACTCACAGTCCTGTGCTATTTCCAGGGCACACTTATGGATGTTGAATAGTCAAGAATTTTCTGGTTAGAATAAATGACAACAACTGTGTACACAGACATCTTTGTGCATTGATACTTCATGGCCACTTTGAAATGGAAGAAGGGCACTGATTCGGGTTCAGATATCCTGTGGGGACCATGGACATGCCTGATAAGTTTTGGGCCAATATCTTTGCATAATTTGCCAAAAGAAATGCCTACTTTTTGACAAGAACCCACAAACTGGATTTCTGTGTTTCAAGGTTCAGGTAGTTTGCTGGGAAAGCTGGGCAGTAGGATGGGGGTGGTGGTGGTTGGACTTCTCTTTTCTGTGGCTGGTGGTACTGCCTTCAGCGAAAGGCCAGACCACCGTCATGCCTCATCTTGGAAAGCAGAGCGTTTTGACAGGACATTTCTTTTGTTTTTGTTTTTTTTTGGTACTTTAGTTGAAGGTTTGCAGAGCAAACTAGTTTCTCATTAAACAATTAATACACATATTGTTTTGTGACATTGACTGCCAATGCTATGACATGTCAACACTCTCCCCTTCTCGACCTTGGGTTCCCTATTACCAGCTTTCCTGTCCCCTCCTGCCTTCTTGTCCTTGCCGCTGGGCTGGTGTGCCCCTTTAGCCCCTTGTTTTGTTTTATGGGCCCGTCTAATCTTTGGCTGAAGGGTGAACCTCAGGAGCAAATTCATCATTGAGTTACAAGGGTGTCTGGGGGCCATACTCTCAGTATTTCTTCAGTCTCTGTCAGACCAGTAAGTCTGGTGTTTTTGTGTGTGTGTGAGAGTTAGAATTTTGTTCTACATTTTTCTCCGGCTCTGTCTGGGACCCTCTATTTTGATCCTTTTGACAGGACATTTCTAAGATACCATCCAACTCTGACAGCCTGTAACCTTTCACCCCGCGTGCAGGGAGAGGCTTGGGGTGTGACTGGCACATGTCCTGAATCATAACAAACAAGGATTTTCCCCTAAAAGCATCAAGTATCCATTATATCACACGTTTTGGTGGAGCCCTCTCCTTGCTGACACTGGACTCAGTAGTTTCTGGAGGCAGCTCTGTTGGCTTCAGCCAGAGAAGCCCCCCAGCTGCCCTGACAAATACTGATGCCCACAGGGTATCACGTCTTCAGGTGGGGGCCAGACCAGGGGAAGCTGGCAGACAGGAGGGGGCCCCATGGGCCTCGCCATTAGAGGGAGGGCTCTGGATGACAGTTTAGGTTCATCTAAGGATTTACAGTGATAATGATAGCAGAATGGGATAAAAAATATACTCATGACTTATCATGGGCCATAGTG
Source organism: Trichechus manatus latirostris (assembly GCF_000243295.1). NCBI lineage: Eukaryota > Metazoa > Chordata > Mammalia > Sirenia > Trichechidae > Trichechus > Trichechus manatus. The sequence goes on from NW_004444064.1 coordinate 1,800,926, forward strand.
AACATATCATAGAACACTGTTGAAAGTGAGCTTTTGTCTTTGGGAAAAGGATCTATTTTGGCTTTAGCTAGGTGTCAGTACCCACCATGAAGATAAAAGAAGCCGGACACTCACTCAGCAAACGTCTACTGAGCATTGCCTGTGGACTTATCTCCTATATTCTGTCTGTACTTGGAAGTTTCTTGTTCTTGGCTGGACATCTGCTTTGTTTGAATCAATGAATCCATCTCCCTCTCCTCTCCCCACCCCCACCCTGCTTTTTAGAGGAACATCAGTATTCATGTCATAAAAAAGAAAATAGCACAAAAAGCTGACTCCTGCTTCCTGCCCTACAGGCCCCTTTTCTCCCTTGGCCCCTGTGCAGTTGGCTCTCCAGCAAGTCCCCGGGCGGGCGGGCGGGAGGGCCATCGATCGCCTGGTGAATGCAGCTCTGTGTACAGGCCTGTCTGCCCCAGCCGCCTCTTCGCCCTTGGCCCCCATTGGCTGCCGCCGCCCGCAGTGGTACCGCACCGGTGACCACACCCCGTCCGCCTGGGAGGGAGGAATAAGAGCCTGTCTCTGCCGCCACGCCTGCCACTCAGGCGCTGCAGCCAGAGACCACACGGCAGCCAGGAGGTGAGAAAGCGTCCTCGGGAAGAAAAGGCTCTTTTCTTTTTTTGGAGGGGAGGAGGGAAAGGGATGGGGTTAGGGACTGGGTGGTGGCTAAAAAAAGTGTCTTTAAGATAATTGGCAGCATTTGAAAAGTGTTGATAGCATTACATGCTTAAATCTTGACTTTATTGCTGATCTTATTCCTGCTTTGTGGACCTTTGAGTCGTCAACACCAGACAGCTAGAGTAGAGGCGCATTTTACCTGCTTTTATGACCATAACAGAGAAACCTCAGATCTAATGGCTAAGAGGCCATGGCTGACATTTTCCCAGAGGTACAAATGCTGCTCCTTCTCTAATTTTTTCTCTTCCTGGGGCTGAGAATAGGAGCCCTGGTGGCGCAGTGGTTAAAGCACTTGGCTGCTAACCGAAAGGTCAGAGGTTGGAACCCACCAGCCGCTTCACTGGAGAAAGATGTGGCAGCCTGCTTTCGTAAAGATTTCAGCCTTGGAAACCCTATGGGGCAGTTCTGTTCTGTTCTATAGGGTCACCATGAGTTGGAATCGACTCGACGGCAGTGGGTTTAGTTGGGTTTGGAGCTGAGAATAGACTAATGCTAGTTTAGCCTTGTATCATAAATAAATGTTTGATCTTCCTCCTCCTGGTTACTTCCTCCATGGTCCTGGGTAATTGCTTCTTGGTCTTCCCATTTCCCTCAATTTGAAATGTCCATGTCCTGCTGGACACCACTCGGAAATTCCATGACAGTTTGAGAAGGTCTTTACAAATGAACTACAAAATGAGTCAAAAAAATTGGGGTTTCTGGTGGGTTTAACTTTCCTCAGTCTTACAATTCCTCAGAGAGGTAGAGCCCCCACGTTTAAAGTGGACTTCCAAATTGTATGTAATATGTAGGTGTGTCTTCCTGAGGAGTTAAAGCTCCAAAATTCTCATTTCCAATATAAAAAGATCAGTGCAGAACTTTCTCAAAGGTAAGTGAGAAGGACACATGGGTATTTGATTTCAACTTTCTTAAAAGATAATCTTCACAGCATCAACTGTTTCTTCAGTCACAGAGAAGAAAAAATGAATTTGTAGTACGGTTAAGAAGAAAACCACATTTTATGGAGTTCTATAATATATGAAGGTGCCTTGGTGGCACAGTGGTTAAGAGCTCGGCTGCTAACCAAAGAGTCAGCAGTTCGAATCCACCAGCCGCTCCTTGCAAACCCAACAGGGCAGCTCTACTCTGTCCTATACGGTCACTATGAGTCGGAATCGACTCGACGGCAATGGGTTTGGTGTTGGTATAATATATGAAATATGTGTTTTTTGAATTTCCTTTTAAAAAAAAATCCCATTAGTCATACTTTAGAGAAAAATCATTTAATCTCCCCTTCCCCAAATCATCATGGACTTTAAGAAACACCAGGATGATGCAAAAGTTTACTAGGTTTCTTACTTTGTTTCTTAAAAAAAATCGATAATTGAAAACCTGAGGGCAAAGGATGGGAAAGTATGAAATGTTAAGATTTTAACTCATCTAAATTATCTTATATATGTGAAATACCTGATTCTTAGGGATTTAAGGGCAAAACAAAGTACACTGATTACTAATAGGGTGACTTTGGCAAAGATCAGGCCAAGACAAAAAATAACCTCAATCCTGTTCCCTTCGGGAGATCACAAATAAATAAAATTTCAAACCTTTTCTTTTTAAGATATAAGTGATATATTCAACATGAGAATGATTTTTCAACGATGAAATTCAATTTATTTTTAGTTATGACACCACAAAGGGTTTTCTTTGACTTGATTAGAATTCAAGGTCCAAAGCTGGTAAACTTCTCTCCCTGAGCTTCTCAGTTTTGTGAAACAACGGACCAGCTGCCGTTTATAAAAAGCGCCACATTCCCAGGATTGAGCAGATATTTCCTCAGATTGCTGGCCATGATGTAAGGTATATGGTGTGGGGGACGTAGGAAGTTTCTTGCTTTGGTATCTACAGAGAAGCACTTATTTCTAGTACTGGTCCCAATCACATTCTTGAATAACCCACCATTTCCCCATTCACTTGAACAGGCACCTTCAGGAATACTAACTACTTGGGGGGCAGCTCAGCTCCGGCTGCATTCTGTCTACTCCCACGTCAGGAGCGCACCAGGTTAGTCGCTCAGCCTTATAATACGTCTTTGTTTCTGGTAGGTCAAGGTGCCTCTCAGTATCTTCTTTCTAAAAAAAAAAAAAGAAAAAATTTGTGGCAATTCTACCATATTTATTTTTCCAGATGAATTTTACAACTGTTTTTGGTCATGTTCCTCACCTATAAAATAATTCCATTAAGATTTTTATTAAAAATGAGTTACATTTCTATCTTAATTCAGAGGAAAGCAAGTTCCTACATTTTACATTCCTTAGACTCTTTTGGAAGGACGTGTACTTTTCTTGCTGAATTTATTCTTAGACAATATGTGTGTGACCCCGGGTTGAGGTCTGTGCAGATATTACACTGAATGTTTTACACTCAGACGAAACCCAGCACGTGAGAAGGTGTCTTTCCTCTGTAAACCCGTAGGATGTCGGAGCTGGAGAAGGCCATGGTGTCCCTCATTGATGTCTTCCATCAGTATTCCAGAAAGGAAGGTGACAAGCACAAGCTAAAGAAGTCTGAACTCAAGGAGCTCATCAACAACGAGCTTTCCCATTTTTTAGAGGTGAGTATTGCTTTTTGAAATCAACAGTTTATCCATCCTCCTTTTTGGAAACCCTGGTGGCGTAGTGGTTAACACCTATGGCCCCTAACCAAAAGGCTGGCAGTTTGAATCCACGAGGAGCTTCTTGGAAACTCTGTGGGGCAGTTCTACCCAGTCCTATAGGGTCGCTATGAGTCGGAATCGACTCGACAGCAGTGGGTTTGGCTTTTTGTTTGTTTTTTTCTACTTATAAAGCCAACGGTATAGTTTCTCTTCTGAGATGCCCTGAAGGTGATTCCAAATCCGTTTCAGGACTCCTGGGGTGCTTCTGAAAACACACTGACCGCTCGTTACGGAGGCTGGCTTAGAGGGGCCCCACTGTTTTCATTTTCTTGATTTGTCTTGTGTATAGCAGGTACATTAAGGAAAAACTGCTGTCTTAAAGGCAAAGGTACAGGTCCCAAACAATGCTGACTTTTCTCTGAAAAGCTAAGGATTTATAGTGATAATGATAGCAGAATGGGATGGAAAATATACTCATGACATATCATGGTCCATAGTGAACATATCATAAGAAAACTTAAAAATGAGCTTTTGTCTTTGGGAAAAGGATCTATTTCGGCTTTAGCTAGATGTTCAGTACCCACCACAGAGACAAAAGTTGCCGACATTCACTCAGCAAACGTTTACTGAGTGTTGCCTGTGTTCAATGCTCTGAGACATACACCCAACAGACATGGCCTCTGCCTTCAGGGCACCCCACCTGGGCTCATCAATGAATGACTGCGAGCCGGTCTACTGAGGGCATTGGAGAGGTCTGTGCCCGTCCCTTGGAACCCTGGGGCTGTGCAGGAGACTCCACAGAGGAAGGGGCGTTGGAGGGAAAAGTTGTCCTCAGTGTGGGCCCCTAACTTAGGAAACTGGGGTTCCTGGTGAGCCCTGCTCTTCCTCAGGCAGTTCCCACTCTGGCCTGAGGTGGCAGCATGTTCAGACACCTACACTCAGGGACTTACTTCCCTACCCAGACTGTCATTGAAGAGGAGACCCATCACATGCAGGAGAAATGGCTGGACGATGAACCAACGCACTAGTGTCTGACCAAGTGCCAGTTCTGGGGAAGACACAAACACTGGCGGGGCCCTGATACTCGGTGAGGGAAGGCTGCCCTCCCCCAGCTAGGCCACTCGATGCAGGACAATAAGCCCAGAGCACCCGCAGCCCTGGTTGTGCAATGGTTAGCACTGGGCTACTAACCGAAAGGTAGGCGCTTCGAACCGTCCCAGCCGCTCTGCAGGAGAAAAGACCCGGTGATCTCCTCGCATAAAGATTACAGCCTGGGAAACCCTACGGGGAAGTCCTACTCTGTCATACAGGGTCACTATGAGTTGGAATCCACTTGATGGCACACAAGCACCACAACAAAACCAGCAGCAAAGCCTACACACCGTTTCGGAGCTTGCCCGGGGCTCTCCTGTTGCTGCCCCCACCCAGACGCTCTATAGTTGAGTGACTGGGGCCTGCAGATTCTGCAGGGGCACCCCAAGTCTCAGGTTCTGGGACTCATTTTCTCAGGCATTCAAGTTCAGAGCATGCCGGCTGTCCCACAGCATGAAGTCATCTAGTCCCACCAATTCTGCCTTTAGATTTAACAAGTTTCAGTTTCTTCTTCTGTAAAAAGGATGACATGAGATGGTGTCTGGCAAATGCTTAACATACAGTAAACGTTCAAGTGGTGGCTCCTATTACCAATGATTGATTTTAAGACACAGAAAAAAGGTTAGTGTCTTAGAACCACAATTTAGAAAAGATAAATAATTCATGGTAAGTGTATCAAAAGGAGCCCTGGTGGCACAACAGTTAAGCACTCAGCTGCTAACTGAAAGGTTGGCGGTTCGAACCCACCCAGTGGCTCCATGGGAGAAAGACCTGGCAATCTGCTCCCATAGAGATTACAGCCTAGGAAACCCTATGGGGCAGTTCTACTCTGTCACGTGGGGTCCCTATAAATCAGATTGACTCTATGGCACCTAACAACAATGAATGTATCCAGGCATCACGAATTTGTTGGCCTGGTTTTATCGAGATGATTTCAGTTTGGAGGAAAATCTACAATATAACTGAAATTAACGTACTCCTTCCATTCACCTTTCAGCAGATGCTCGTAAGTCCCTCCCTATCTCCACTGGAACCGCAGCTTGTATATATTTATCTTGTATATCTTACATTTATATGTGTATATTTTACACTCGAAGCAGCCGTTGTACATAGAGTTGGCTTCTCCAGCCAAGCTCTCCGGCCCTGGGGATTTGGTATTCTGCAGAGTGTGCCGTTACACTCTTCTCCAGCGCTCAGTGCCCGCATTCTTTCTGCAGTGCATTGGTTGCCCAGCGCTGTGGCCGTCCCTCTGAGACCTTGTACATCACTTCAGAACCACACCATTCACTTGGCCTTGGTGTTGGGCAGAAGGACTGTCAGGGAACATTCTCATGCCCCCTAGAAAACAACATCAAGTGGGAATTGGAATGTAAGGAGTAAATAAATTCGGGCCATGTTCCCAAAAGTTATTTCACCATCAAAGAAAACCTTCAGTGCATTATAATCCATGGAAAGCCTTCATTTTAGAGATGTCCACATAAACACCTGAAAAACTTAGGGGTGCCAAAAGCTCTTTTTTTTTTTTTTTTTTTTTCCTTCAGACATTCACATATAACATGCTCAGGCTGGTCTAGACTGAATTCCTTTTTCCAGGTGTTTTAAATATAACAACCCGCAGTTTTTCAGATCTTGCTTGTTCCGTTCAGTCTTTCCAAGAAGCCCAGGTCCCACAGGACCTAAAGTAAGGTGGCACAAAACAGCACAGACCTCAGCCCAGCCAAGACCCCTGGTCACAGTTAGAAGAAATGATTTCTGGTATTTTACATTTTCTCTTAGCTTATTTTGATAAAACTTATTAGAGCCATCTAACTTTTAATCACGTTTCGATAGCTCTAAATTCTACTTAAAAACAGATGGGGCAACTCCTTTCATCTCTCTTAGGAAATCAAAGAGCAAGAGGTCGTGGACAAAGTCATGGAAACACTGGACAGCGACGGAGACGGGGAATGTGACTTCCAGGAATTTATGGCCTTCGTTGCCATGGTTACCACTGCCTGCCACGAGTTCTTTGAACATGAGTGAAGCGGAGACAGCCACCAGCCTGTCCTTGTAACAGAGCTGAAGGTCACAGAGGGCAGCACAGAGCGCAGGCATGCAGACTAGTAGGAGCTGAGCTTTTCAGGCGTGTTTAGCTAATTAGGAAGCTTACTTGCTTTGTGAATGAAAAAATGAAAACCTCTTTCCAAGGCTTGTTTTTAAAGGCCCACACTGTTATTCCGCTAGGTTATTCGGCACATACATAAGCTGAGTGGTCCCAGGGGTTCTTGGTAACCATCACTGGGGAAAGTCAAGGCCCAGTTGTAAAGCATGTGCTGTGGAGACCGCCATGGCTGTGCAGAATCCTAACTCAGAAAAACAAAACTGACCACCCAAAATGACTCTGGGGCATTTGTGGTTTCTCCGGAGGCCCTGGGTGGCGTAAACAGTTATCGGCTACTAACCAAAAGGTTGGAGGTGACAGTCCACCCACACGTGCCTTGGAAGAAAGGCTTACTTTCGAAAAATCACCCATTGCAAACCCTGTCAAGCACAGTTCTACCCTGATATGCATGGGGTCACCATGAGTCGGAGTTGACTCTATAGCAACCGGCTTGGTTTTTCGGTAAGCTTCCACCACCCTTAAAGATACAAAGCCTTGTCCACAATCATCTGAAAATGCTGCCCTTCCTTACATTTTCTCACCACTAGCGCAAATGAAACCCGAAATAGATGGTCTGTGCTGTTCCAGCTGCCCAAAAAAGCAGAGTCACATTTAGGTTCCTTTCCCTATGGCAAACTGTGATTACTAGGTAAATATCTAATGCTAATGGTTCTAAGTGGAAAATATGCTGCATAAACCAATGTATACTGACATTTTAACCCTAATTAGAAACGAGAATCAAAATTCTACTTTCAGCAGAATTCTCCTTCTACTAAGATTACATTTCACTGGATCTGAGTTTTGTTAGTTGCCACTAGGTTGGCTTAGACTCCCGGAGAGCTTGTGTATAAGAGAATGGAATATTGCCTGGTCCTGTGCTATCTTCATCATCATGGGTATGTTTGAGTCAATTGTGGCTATTGTGTCAATCCATCTCACTGAGGGTTTCCCTCCTTTCTGCTGACCTTCTGCTTTACCAAACATGATGTCCTTTCCCAGGGATTAGTCTTTCCTGATGATACGTCTCAAGTAAGTGACTGTAGGACATATGTACAGAAGGAACATGGCGTGGGCTCAGGACCAGAGTTAAGCTCTGTCTCTCTGGAGAAAGTAGACGTGCGGCAAGTAATTTCAACTCCCTAGCCCCCTCTGGTCAGTAAAGTGATGGACCACGTGATTGTTCAAATGTATTACCAGCGACTCGAGGGCACACTTGATGTGTTTAGTTGGTTGGTGACTGTCATTCCTGCCTTTGTTTGTGTGAGGAAAATAGTGCTTACCGCTGTTGGTGAAATCAATGTGCATGGAAAGCTGAACTTCATGTTTTGTATCCACAAATTCAAATAAATCAAGTTTCAAATAATTCATATAAGTTATAAATATTAAAAATAAGTGCCAGGAAAATCCAGATTAATTTAATCCACTCCCCACCTCCTCTTTTTTTTTTTTTTTAAACTGGCGTAGACTTGGAAATTCATAAATGCTTATATTTGCATTAAATAAAGATAACGCTGTAACCATTCTCTGTAGCCATTAACTTTCATGACCCAAGGGACAGATACAGCTCACTTATATTTTATGGCTCTGCTGTTTCCTGGGAAGCTATTCTCCCACTGACAGTACAAGCTACCGGTAGGTGGGGATCTGTAAAATAGTTTAAAACCAGGGCTTCGAACTGGTTCTGCCTGGCTCACTCATGGCCAAGGAAGCGTCACTGGAACAGACCCGAATTTTTAGTTAGGGTGAACTGGAAAGATAGCTGGAACTGGAAAAATTACAGATCGAAGCCCTACTAGAAACTTAATCTCCCTCCTAGAGAACAAGGGCAAAGTATGCATTGCATAGCAACTGTTGCCCAATTAGGGTCCATGCCCTGGAGCAGTCGAGCCAATGAAGTGTACTCCAAGTCAGAAAGAGAGAGAAAGTTTATTAGGAGGCGACACCAACGGGGAGTCCAGCAGCAACGCAATCTGTCTTTATGGAGTCCCGAAAGGCAATTTCTACATCAGAGCTTACACATTATTTTGGCAAGGATTACCTAGTGTCTTCAGACACGTAGCCCATTGATGGTCGGTGAGTATACATCATAAGACAATTACAAGAAACTCTTTATTAGACTAAAGATATGCATGCTGGACATCTGGACTCTAATCTTTGTTTGTAACAGGCAAAAAAACTTACATAAAAATCTCTCGGCGAGTGGAACTGGCCTGCCACGTTTACTCTGACCGAGATAAGGAGCAAGAAAGAAAGTTGCAGACCAAAAGCACCAGGTAGCCTTCCCAGCTACCATCTTGCAGGCTGAAGGCTATCCGCCAAGAGAACATAGAAAAGGAGGGAGACGAAGGTCACAAGAGCCGAGAAGGCCCCATACCCCTTTGGAAGGAGACCAGCGCAGCTGGTACAGTCAGAAAAAAAGTATAGGTTAGAGTATTATTATGGCTTTAGTTATGTCAAGCTCTCAATTGGCCATTGTCTTAGTCATCTAGTGCTGCTATAACAGAAATACCACAGTGGATGGCTTCAACAAAGAGAAATTTATTCTCTCACAGTCCAGTAGGCTACAAGTCCAAATTCAGGGCCTCAGCTCCAGGGAAAGGCTTTCTCTCTCTGTTGGATCTGGAGGAAGGTCCTTGTGATGCATCAGTCTTCCCTTGGTCTGGGAGCTTCTCTGCACAGAAACCTCAGGTCCAAAGGATGCACTCTGTTCCCAGCACTGCTTTCTTGGTGGTATGAGGTTCCCATGTGTCTCTGATCACTTCTCTCTTTTATATCTCAAAAGAGATTAGCTTAAGACACTATCTAGTCTTGTATACCTCATCAGTATAACTGCTGCTCATCCATTTTATTAGATCATAGTGATTGAATTTAAACACAGAAGGAAATCACATCAGATTACAAAACAGTACACAGTTATACAATACTTGGAATCATGACCCAGCCAAGTCGACAGATATTTTTGGGGGACACAATTCAATCCATGACATCCATTTTGAAAAGGGGAAAACATGTTGCGAGGTATTAGGGTGACACAACCAAATCTCTTGCCCTCGGATTTTGATCACAGTTTGAAGCAGCGCTACCCTACTCAAAGATGGCAGTGCCCTGTTCAAAGATGGCAGCTGACTGCACCACTTTGAATGTGTGTTGCTCTCGTACAGTCTGGCCAGTAAGCAAACCTCACACATCAGGCTCCTGAAAGGGCTCACTACGCCAGTTCCAAGTCTCCCATTCCAGGGCTTCAACTTGTAGTTTTTCCTGTTCCGGGTACCGTGCTGAATCTGCCAAAATGTAAAACTTCAGGTTTGTTCCTGGTTTGCTGCATCCATAGACTGGACATGGCTGATGAAAGAGTCTGTGTGCTTGAAGATAAGTCAACTCAAACTGAAAAGCAAAGAGAAAAATACAAATGGAAAAAAAAAGATTCGAGAACTGTGGGGTAATAATAAAATGTGTTTCATACATGTAATGGGAATAGGAGAAGAAGAGATAAAAGAGCAGGAAATTTGAAGTAATAATAGGTTCTAGCCCATGAAGTCAGCCCTGCTGCTGCCCAGACCTCCATTCACACTGCAAGTCCTTCTGAAAAGCTCCCAGACTGGTCTCCTCCCTCCAACCCTGCTGCGCCCACCCTCCTAGTTACCAATCCTGTCTATCCAGAGACCCCAACAGCCCCCTCCCCCTACTGCTGTTCTTCCCTCTGCCCCTGCCCCTTCCATCCATGCTCCTCACTCAGATCTTCCTGAAGCTTCAGTCAGGGTATGGACCTCCCCTACTGGATACTCTCTGGTGCCCTCCACTGCACTGGGGAATAAAGCCCAGCATCCCTCCAGCCATTCCCAGGTCGCTCCTTTAGACCCCTCAAGCCAGCTCCTCCGGCCCTCAGACTCCCTGTTGGTGCCATCTCCCTACTCCCTCTCCCGGCTGACTCCTGCTGCACCTTCTGGCTCAGTCTGGCATCCTTCCCAGGGACACCTTCTCCACAGGTAGTACAGGGGCTTCACCTCCAAAGGGGGCTTCTACTTTCCTCCCTGAGGTGTTCCAGTACTGGCTGTACTCTGGCCTGAGGCTGTTTGGAGGGGACAGCAGGGTCCCTAAAGTCTCAGCCTCACTTTGCTGTGACACTATCCAGGGGGATATCTTCCTGGGGAGGGAAAAGCTGAAGGGCAGCACTGACTTCTCTGCAAAGAGGGGCTTAGGCTCTTCCACCCCACCCAGACCCATTTCCCTGGGGCGGGGATGGGCAGCTGGAGCTGCACCAGGCGCAGAAAGCAAGGACCTCAGAGCTGGCGGGATGTGCAGTGGATGTAGACAGTGGCGGGAAGGTGCAGACCAGAGACCCTGCAAGCAGCCTCTAGATGGGGGTCCCACATCCAGGGTCTCCGTGGTCATGGCCTCCTCTCCGTGCATCGCTCAGGAGGTGTCCCATGACGTGCTTTCTGTGGATCCCCACAGCCCTAAAGGTGGCCACAAGGACCACAAGAGTCTTGCAAGGAGCCTGAAGCCAGTACCACCTCACGCAGGGCAAAGCCACCATCTCTGTGCTGAGCTGCTCCTATTTCCCTTCTCAGATTTCCCCCAGCTCGCCTCAGTGGTGGGCATGTGACTATGTCAGACCAGTCACAGCTCATCTTCCTGATGATTGGCCCAGGGTAGGGCGACTATACACGTGGACCTCACTGGATGCAAAACACAGGAATTAAGTCGACTACTAGCTGTGGAAAGAGACAACAAAGAAGCTCAATATCATCAGTCAGAACTCGGCATGTGGCCGACTGTGAAACAGACCATCAATTGTGCATATGCACGTGTAAGTTGAAGCTGAAGAATATTAAAACAAGTCCACAGGAACCAAAATACAACCTTAAGTATATCCCACTTGAATTTAGAGACCATCTCAAGAATAGATTTGACGCACTGAAAACTGCATTTTTGACTGGAGACCAGAAGAGCTGTGGGATGACATCAAGGACTTCATACGTGACGAAAGCAAAAGGTCATTAAAAAGACAGGAAAGAAAGACAAGACCAAAATGGATGTTGGAAGAGACTCTGAAACTTGCTCTTGAATGTAGAGTAGCGAAATCGAATGGAAAAAATGAAGTAAAAGAGCTTTAGAGAAGATTTCAAAGCACAGCTCAAAAAGACAAAGCAAAGTATTATAA
>NW_004444064.1:1812818-1815213 GCF_000243295.1 Trichechus manatus latirostris
GAAGAAGTCCAAGCTGCACTGAAGGCACTGGCAAAAACCAAGGCTCCAGGAATGAACAGAATACCAATTAAGAAGTTTCAACAAAACGATGCTATGCTGGAGGTGCTCACTCGTCTCTGCCAAGAAATTTGGAAGACAGTAATTGCCAACTGACTGAAGAGAACCATATATGTGCCTATTCCAAAGAAAGGTGATTCAATGGAATGTGGAAATTATCAAATAATACCATTAACATCACACGTAAGTAAAATTTTGCTGAAGATAATTCAAAAATGGTTGCAGTGGTACATCAACAGGGAACTGCCAGAAATTCAAGCCAGATTCAGAAGAGGACGTGGAACCAGAGAATACAGAAAATACCAGAAATATATTTACCTGTGTTTTATTGACTGTGCAAAGGCATTTGACTGTGTGGATCATAAAAAATTATGGACAACATTGCAAAGAACAGGAATTCCGAAACAGTTAAGTGCTCATGCAGAACCTGTACACAGACCAAGAGGCAGTCATTTGAACAGAACAAGCGGATACTGCATGGTTTAAACAGGAAAGGTGTGTGTCAGGGTTGTAACCTTTCACCATACTTATTCAGTCTGTATGCTGAGCAAATAATCCAAGAAGCTGGACTATATGAGGAAGAAAGGGGCATCAAGATTGAGGAAGACTCATTAACAACCTGTGATATGCAGATGACACAACCTTGCTTGCTGAAAGTGAAGAGGACTTGAAGCGCTTACTGATGAAGATCAAAGACTACAGCCTTCAGTATGGATTACACCTCAAAATAAAGAAAGAAAAAATCCTCATGCCTGGATGAATAAGTAACATCATGATAAATGTAGAAAATATTTAAGTCATCAAGGATTTCATTTTTCTTGAATTCACAGTCAATGCCCAAGGAAGCTGCAGTCAAGAAATCAAACAACGTATAGCATTGGGCAAATATGCTGCAAAAGACTTGTCTAAAGTGTTAAAAAGCAAAGAAGTCACCTTGAGAATGAAGGTGCACCTGACCCAAGCCATGGTATTTTCAATTGCTTCATATGCATGTGAAAGCTGGACAATGAATAACTGAAGAATTGATGATTTTGAATTATGGCGTTGGTGAAGAATATTGAATATACCATGGACTGCCAGAGGAACCAACAAGTCTGTCTTGGAAGAAGTACAGCCAGAGTGCTCCTTGGAACCGAGGATGGTGAGACTTTGTCTCTTGTACTTTGGACATATTATCAGGAGGGGCCATTCCCTGAAGAAGGACATCATGCTTGGTAAAGTAAAGGGTCCGTGAGAAAGAGGAAAATCCTCAATACGATGGATTGACACAGTGGCTGCAACAATGGGGTCAGACATTGCAAGGACTGTGAGGATGGCACAGGACTGGGCAGTGTTTCGTTCTGTTGTACACAGAGTCACTATGAGTCGGAACCTAACAGCAACAACCGTCCTAATAAACCCCCTAATTGTGAGTATTGTCTGTGAGTTCTGTGCGGCCATTGCAATGAATTATCAAACTCAGCAGAGAAGTACAGAGTGCTGTGGAAGAGACAGTTTGTGTCAGAACTGATAAAAATGGCAGAGAGAGAAGTCATATCTGACCTCTGCCTCTTAAATCAGTCTTGGGCTGTTGATCTTCATTCTCCTTCCTCCTTGTGATGTTAGAGGAGGTCAGATGCTGCCCCCACACCATTTTTATAGGTTTTAAGAGACTTCAGGGGATATTTTTGGTTTAAGGTTTAAAGATTATCTCAGAGCAATAGTTTCAAGGGTTCATCCAAGCCTGTTGGCTCCAGAAAGTCTGGAGTCCTTGAGAATTTGAAATTCTGTTTTGCAGAATTTTCCCCCTTCTGATCAGGACTCTTCTAAGAATCTTTCATCAAATGTTCAGTAATGGTAGCTGGGCACCATTCAGTTCTTCCAGTCTCATGGCAAAGGAGGCAGCTGCAATTAGCCACACATTCCATACCCTCCTCCTATTTCTTACTCTCCTTCTTCCTCTGTTGATCCAGGTAAATAGACCATTTGTTGTGCTTGGATGGCTGCTTGCAAGCTTTTAAGACCCCATGCACTGTGCAATGAACTAGCAGGTAGAACAGAAGCACTAAGCACGTCATTAGGCCAATTAACTGGGATGTCCCATGAAACTATGACCCTGTCATGGATTGAATTGTGCCCCCAAAAAATATGTCAACTTGGCTGGGTCATGATTCCTCGTATTGTACGATCATGTACCATTTTGTAATCTGAGATGACTTCCTTATGTGTTGCAAACTCTTATCGCTATGATATAATAAGATGGATTAGCAGCAGTTATACCAATGAGGTATACAAAATTGGACAGTGTCTTAAGCCAATCTCTTTTGAGATATAAACGAGAGAAGTGAGCAGAGAGACA
>NW_004444064.1:1815635-1832549 GCF_000243295.1 Trichechus manatus latirostris
TCCTGTTTTTTTTTACATAACTGAGGTCATACAATAATTGTCCTTTTGTGACTGACTTATGTCACTCAGCAGAGTATCTTCAAGCTCCATCCATACTGTAGCACGTATCAAGACTTTGTTCCTTCTCCTGGTGGAGTAGCATTCTACTGTGGGTATGTACCACATTTTGTTTATCCATTCATCTGTTGATGGGCATTTAGGTTGTTTCCACTTTTTGGCTACAATAAAAACTGGTGTACAAGTCTCAATATCTGCTTTCAAGTCTCCCCAAGTTTTTTAACTCAGGCTAGTCCACATTGAGCCTCCCGCAGTTTATCAATTACAGTTTAATTGTTTGTCCCAGAACTGGCTCCTGCTGCTCCCTGTAAGTGGTGACTTTCTGTATCTGTCTGTCTGTCTCTCCAGTTTTCAGGGCAGCAGTTTGCCCTGTGACCTCAATTCTCTGTTGGATCTAAGTAAGGTTGTTGATTTTCAGTTTATTCGGTTTTTGTCTTGTTGTGAGGACAGGAGTGACTTCCAAGCTCTTTAGATGTCAGATCACAAGCTGGAAGTCCTCATTTGGTTCTTTTTATAGTATCAGAAGAAAGCGAGTCAATAATAAAATTAACCTATCCGATGAGGTTTATTGGGTCAGAAGATTCTTGAATCAGGTAGCACCAAACCACAAGTGGAAAGGTACTCCCCTGAGTATCAGTGGTGATTGGCTTATACTGACAAAACATGAAAGCAAAAGCAGCTTATTTCTGATTGGCTTATACAACATACTATTGGAATGCTCAGTATTACATTGGTCAACGAGGATGGAAGCACTGTCAGAATCTCATTGGCCAACAAGGGTGGAAGCACTGTCAGAATCTCATTGGTCAATGAGCATGGCCTGATTTACAAAAAAGCTAAGCTTAAGTTTCAGTAAAGACAAGTCTTACGAGCATTGTACACTTGACCACCCACACCCAGAGGTGTTATCTAGTGTACAGCAGGTAGGTACTGGCCTTGCGTGCGGTGCCACTGAGCAGTTTCTATTAAGCTGGTACGGCCAGCGACTTACCTGTGGAAAATGGTGCCTACAGCAACCACTGAAATTGTGCCAGTGTCCAAACATCTGACACCCATCTTTTGATGACTTTACCATAATATCAGCTCAAAAACATAAGTCAAGCTCATTAATGTTTTAATTAACACATTACAGTGCTTGAGGAAGGACGTTGGGTAGTACTGGGTTAATACAAACTGCTCAGTGCTGGGTTCAATACCCTAGATACAAGGCTATCCACACCGTTTTGTCAACCACATGACTCCATTTTGATTTCATTCAACAATAGTTTCTACGTCTTCACTGATATTCTCTATTGATGTGATATTGTCATCATAACCTCCTTTCCTTCTTTAATCACGGTTTCCTTTGGTTCTTTGAACATATTTATAATGGTTACTTCAAAGTCTTTGTCAAATCTGACATCTGATTGCTTTCACAGGCAGTTACTGTTGCCTGCTGCTCCAGCGTATGCCTTTTTTTTTTTTTTTTTTGCATGCCTCATGGTTTTTCGGTGGGAACTAAACATTCTAGATAATACATTGTAGTAACTCCAGCTACTTGTCCTCCACCCCTCTGGGAGGCTTGTTATTGTTATTTGCTTATTTGTTTAGTGACTGGCTGGATTATTTTAGTGAAGTCTATTCCCTCTCCCCTCTCTCACAGTGTCAAACCTCTAATGCTCCTCCTCAGGGAGGTGCAGGTTTGGGTATGGCCAGTCACCCTGGGATGACAGTGGTTTGGACAGGGCTCTCAACCTCTTTCCCTGACCACATTCAACCATTAAACTCCACTAATTATCAACTGATTGCTCTACTGTTTTCAGCAATGCCCTGGGGCATAAATTTCTCTACAGATTAGTTCAACCCAATTTGGACTTTACTATGAATTGACTCAACAGCAACGGGTTTGGTTTTTTCAGTTTTTTGAGGGAATAGTTCCTGAGGTCAGTGTTTGAGGTTCCTTCTATCCCCTGGAGGGATCTTCCCAGCTGTCTCTTTCCCTGATTCTCCTAGAAAACTAGCTGGCCTAGTTTATCTTCATTTAATCTACCAATCTCCTCCCAGCTGCCTTTTACTGTAACTTCCGCTCTTCTTGACAGTGCCCTCAGGCCTGAACTTCTCCAGGATCTGTTACAAATGAAGTTAGTTCCTTTGGGTACAGATTGAAAAAAAAAAAAAAAAAAACACAAAACCAAACCCCTAATTACCATCCAATTGATTCTGACTCATAGCCCCCCTATAGGACAGAGTAGAACTGCCCCATAGGGTTTCCAAGGCTGTAAATCTTTATGGAAGCAGACTGCCACATCTTTCTCATGTGGAGCAGCTGGTAGGTTTGGCCAACCTTTTGGTTAGCAGCAGAGAGCTTAACCACAGCACCACCAGGGCTCCAGGAAGAGTTTAGGAACTATTTTACAGACTCTTTCTCCCTGCAGGTCAGATCTCTGAGACAGGGCTCTGGGCTGGGTGTGGGGACAATGGCAAACTTCTGAGTGACACTCCTGTGTTAGAAGCTGGGTGCTAAGTGGAAGAGGGAGCAGCACTCTGAGGTTTTCCCAGCTTACCTCTCCTGGAGTGGAACCACTGCCTTGCGAGCTCAGGCAAGGGCAATGCAGGCCCCAGTATTCTCAGCAGCTCATCGCCCAAGGCAGAGCTCCATTCCATAAATGGGGCTGAGTCAAAGAGGGAGCCCTCAGCCCTCCACTGCACTCACCTGCAACTTATCTCAGCAACAGGTAGCTTGAGGACAGATGAGAAATGCTGGCTCCTGCTCTGGCTGGGAGCCGAGGGAATGGGGAGTTACTTGCTGCACCCGTTTGGAGTGGTTTTCCCAGTTGGGAGGAGGATGGGAGGGTGTGCTCTTCATTCAAAGAAAACAGACTCTTGTGTTTCTTACTGAATTTTTGTAGATTTTCTTGATTATATGTTTATTCATTTGCTGTATGCCCTTAGGACCATTTGTGCAGGCTTTAAATGGTTGGTTTTAAAAATAACTTTCACTGGGGAGGAGATCTGTGGAGCTCCTCAAGCTAGCAGGCTGCAAGTCTATCCTTCATCCCTACTTTTGGATGTAAACCAAATGCTAAACACTGCTTGTCTCTGAACTTCCGTTCCCCTCTACCAGAGCATGACAGCCTGCTCCTCTCCATCAGGAGCCTCCTGCAGCACCGGGACACACCCACCTGCACCTGGAAGTCCAGCTCACCCTTGCAAGGAGTGTCAACGGGCAACAATGCATCTATGCTCCCTCCTGCCCTCAAAGCTTTATCTGGTCCCTCATGCTCCCTTTTCAACTTCTGACTTTTTAGTGGCACTTGTAATAACATTCATGATAGCTGGCCTTTTCAGTCCCATTAGGAGTCTTGGGAATGAACCCCACGTTCTCAATTTCTCAGTTTCCACCACCCTTGGCAAACCACAATGATCCTTCTGAAGCAGGAAGCTCAGGTGAAAAGCTCCCTCGTTAAACCTTGCGAGGCGGAGCTAAACGCGGGGGAGGGGTCAGGTGACGATTCAGGAAAGAGGGGTCAGGCTCTCAGACCATCCGTGGGAGGGCGGGAGGAGTGCACGCCACCTGCTTGCATTCTCTGAAGATCATTCCTGTTTAACACAATTTACCAAGAAGCAAAAATGTAAAAACTCTTCGTTTTGAAATTTTGCATGTAGTTACCTTTTAAAAGAATTCTTGCTCAATCCTCCATTACTGAAAATGATCATCACACAAAGGAGGACGCATGCCATATACAGTGTTATAACACTCTTAATGTAACCAATTTAAAAAAAATGTGTCTCCTCCTTAACCTTTTAAGACTCCAAACTCATGTAAAATGATCTCAGAGAGAGAATACACCTTTTCCTTCTTTTTGCACACAGCAAGTAATGTGCACACGATTCCCTGACAATCGTTACCACCAGTGAGACACGGTTACCAGCAGGCCTTCCTGCTCTTTCTCCAGAAGGGTCTGGAGGGCCTGGTGGCAGGCACCGCCCAGCTCTCTGAGGCTCTGCGGCAGGAAGTGAGCACACACTGGAGGTAAGTTATTTCTCTGCCATGTGGGGTTATGCTGACCATTTGAGTAGAGCAAATCTGATACAAATCAGCTATATTCATAATCTGAAATTAAGCACATGTAGACATGAGTTGCATAAAATAATTAAACATTTGAAAAAAAAACAACTTGAATTAAAACAAATAGAATCAAGATTCAAATGACACACTAGAAAAAGTATGAGCTACATGAAGGTTATGATTCTTAAAATAAAATGACCCCTATAAATCAGTAATAAAAACTCCAGCAATACAACTGCCCAATCAAGTGAGAAATAGAAATGATCATAAACACATGGAAATATTTTCAACATGACTAGAAATTAACACTTACTTGCCTATCAAAGTTGCAAAGACTTCTTACTTCAATCTTGAGCCAAAGTCCATTTCATCGTTGCTGGCACCGCCAGGAGACAGGCCTCTCTGACGCTACCAGTCTCACCTTCTGGGGGGTAGCAGCTATCAAAAGCTCCAAACACGGCATCAACTTTGACCCCCTCATGTTACCTATGGGAACTCAGCCCAAGGCAGGAAGCGTGGAGGTTCACCACAGCACTGCTGAGAACACCACTGATGTACAAGAGAGTACACCACGTTTAGTTTGTACACCTGTAAGATGGAATGCTATACAGTCATTAAAATGATATGTAGAAGAATATCTGTAATAGATTTAAAAGTTTGTAATTTATTAAGTACAAAAGCAGATTATAAAATAAGTATATGATTCTAATTTTATAAAAATTAAAAAAAAAAATGGGAAATATAAATCCCTGAAAGGATTTATGTTGAATACCAATGCTGCTATTGCTCAGAGGTAGGCTTATAGAATATTCCAATTTTCTTCATTATACTTTAATGTGCTTTCTAGATTTTATGCTATAATTGTTTTTATATTCAGAAAAAATGCATAATAATGTACATCCTATTTGGGATATTTTAAAAACCTTTTCACAAATTTCAAAATATAGAATTACAGTCAATAACTTTTTATTAACATAAGGATATAAAAAATTTTAGTGTGATATACAGAACTCCCAGAAATTTTAAACACTCTAATGTGCTTATTAAAACCGTAATTTACAAGACACCTTGTCTTCCTGCCACTGATCTTTCAATACAAAAATCTTACAATATTTTATTTGCTATAAAACCACAACATTAAAATTCGGTTAGGTAGTTCTCTTCCCTTCCTGGCCACCCTATTATAAGGAATGTCCATTAGTCCACTGCTGAAACTTCTGTATGTCAAACAATAAGTTACACAGATTCTGTACATAATTACAATACGGTTATTAGAATTCCAGTCTGTGGCCACGTACTACACTGCAGTCTAACACCACAGGCAAAGGGAGCTACTACGCACGATGCTATCTGTAGCCACGGAACAGTAAGATATGGGAGTCTGCCCAGCCACTCGGACTCCTTTGGTGGAGACTTTAAAATGGTAGAGAAGCAGTAACAGCTCTGTTAGGCACTGATCCAGGCTAATTCCAGACTAATTCTAGAAAAGCCTGGTTGTTTCTGTGAAACATGCAAGATTCTAAACTTTCCCATCCTTAATCCCCATAAAACTCAACAACTTCATAACGTACTTTTTATTAGCTATATAAAAATAATCTATGTCTTAGATTCGTGCTTGACTTCAAATTCTTAAAAGTATCTAAAAGTTTTTACATTCTGTATTTGATTTAGATTCACTATAATATTAGATCACTTGGTTTAGTCAAGTTTGAATAAAGTAACTACATATGGTTTGGCCAAATTTTATAGGCATACAACTCAAAATGTGAAAGCAGCTGATGATGAGTGTAAGATCATCTCCACCTTCGACATCAGACAAAGCTCTCAACACCACTCCTTGCCCGTTACTGCAGGGCGGTCATGAAACAGCATTGAGAATGTGAAACCTTAGACTTTTCCATCAATGCTTCAGAATCCACTGATTCAGAGTAAAAATAATGCATTACACTTCCGCTGTACTGAGAAGAGTTAATATTGTAATACTATGAAAACAAGCAATTTAACTAAACTGCATGAATTACATGCAGTTTCCCAGTTACAAACCTAGGAAAGAGGTTTAAAACTAATGGCTGATTTTATCTTTCTGAAATAGAGCATCTATCTAACTTGATGGCCCAGCATGGTGCTTACCGCGTATTAGTGACTATGGACGCAGTCAGGCACACCTGTCTCAACAAAGAATTGGCAAAGAGAAGATGCTGCGCGGCCACAGCGCTGTGCCGCAGAGCCAGGGCTCACTCCCCTTCCCATCAGCCTCTCTGGGCTCAGCTGCCTCCCTGTGAAACGGAAGTGAGGCAGATGTACTGAGGGCCTCAGTTTTTTTTCCAGCATAAATTCTGTAAATGAATTTCTCATTTGGTGTGGGAATAAATAATTGATTTTTAAAAATCAGGAACTATATTTTTAGCTTAAAGAAAGTGCAAACTCTTAATACAGTAGAGAACACCCACGTCTCTGCAGCTTCTCGCGACGCCCATGCGGGCCTTTCCTGTTCCAGTCACCCACGTGTTAACGCGCTGACATTCACGTTCTGTAAATGTCCTTGGCAGATTCAAAACGTTTCTTTAAATCAATTCAGGAGATGCTTTCCCAGATGAGATTTTGGGAACTGTGGAGACAGATCTGTAACAGCACAGAGGGAGTGATGGCACCCCGCAAAGACTTGTGTACCTCCCCCTAGTGGCTGGAGACAGGTCAGCAGTTCCACGTGTTAGGACACTGGCTTCAGTGCCCCAGAGCCTGAATTACAATGGTTGTGTGAATCTCATTTTGGAGCTGTCTTCTTGGACGTGTGCTATTTCACATGTTGTAGGCCACGTAGATGGGGTCCAGCTGGTCGGCCAGGAAGCCATCCCTCAGGTGCATGCGCTGCTTCTCACCCCGCGAGTTGATGGGGATCACTCCCGGGTCCACGATGACCACCACGCCGACGACCAGGTAGTGCTCCTCCAGCACCACATTGGTCACCAGGGCCACCAGGTCCAGCGCGTCCTGCTCCAGGCCCTCCAGCTCCACCACCACCACCAGCAGGTTGGTCCACGTGAAGACGGCACTGTGGGTGAGAGGACAGATGCCGTCAGATGGGGGTGGCGCAGCCGCCTGGGCCCCTGGTCACGGTGACAGGCACCAAACAACAGTGGCGTGAATAGTTCATTAACGTTACACTACTGCTTAACGCGATTTCCCACTTAACAGGTATGTTAAATGTGTTTTATAGGAGCACGTTATTTTAATTAAAGTTCTCATTGAGAATCAAGAGTACGATTTGATGTTGAAGTTGTACTTGCCCCATGCAAGCTCCTGACAAAGTGAAGGAATCATGAGTCGTGACTATTTAAATTAAGAAATTCACGTTAAAAGCAGAAACATATCAGGATTAGAACTGCGGAAATCTTACATTTTACCTATGCATTTGGAGATAGTCTCTTGGTTTAAAACTGATTAGGAAAAGAGAGAAAAACCCAACAAAACCCAAACAATTAAAGGCAGTGTGCCTCATGGAGTATGTCAGGCGGCATCTGGCCCTCCAGCGTCCGGCGTGTGCCTAAGCACAGACGCTCAGTCCCAGAGTGCACTGCCCAGCACCACCCCGACCCCGGGGCCCTCACCACTCAGCAATGCTCCTGTGCGCCCGGATCACCGAGGTCTCGATGTCGATGGGGTGGTACCGCATGCCTCTCAGCTCCAGTGTCTCGTCCAGGGATCCGACAACGTAAAGTGCATCGTGCCGCTCTATGAGATCACATTCGAACAGGCAGGAAGTCAGAGTCACTGGCAAAGCCACCTGGACTCCCTCCCTACAGGTCTGTGCCAGCCCCGACCACGTGCCCTCTGGGCCAGCAGCTGGCCACCTGAGCGCCGAGGGAACGCACTCTGGGGACAGGCTCACGGAGGGGCTGCAGCTCTTCCTGACCCTGTGGTCGTTAGTATCTCAGTCCTTTATCTCTGCAGCAAGCGACCACTTCAGAAAGTTATGGCCACGTTCGAATGTGTGTTTTAAATGACTTTTATCCCTGGAAACAAAACAGCATCTACAGGGCTCCACCAGTTAGCTGCTAAGACCACACAGGGTCCTGCAGACACCAACTGAACTCTGAACGGGTCGTGGAGAGAGCGGCTGCGCTGGTTCAACAGGCACAATGGCTCTGGCTGACACCAAGCTGGCACAACGGCCTGCTAGGAACGGCTGGATCTGCTGGGGGCCCTGACAGCCTAGCCCAGAGGTCACAGGACAGTGAGGAGGGCCCATGCGGGAGTGCATCACAGAATGTGTCGTCAACCCTGCACACCCGAGGACACAGACCACCACGGCGAGCAGCGAGGCGAACCCGCAGGTAACGGGGAGCCCTGGGCGGGACTGTGGCCAGAGCGCCCTCCGCTCTGGAGGCACTCGCCCGTCCCGCGGCAGCCCCAGGTCACCCTCACCTCCGCTGGCGTCTGTGAGCTCCGTCCTCCGGAGGAAGCCGAGGTACCCCGTTCTGGCCCAGACGGTCTGGGTGTCACCGAAGCTCAGCCGGGCACTGAAGTGGTCGGCGTGCAGCGTCTCCTCCCCGTAGACTGTGTAGTAGCCAGTGGCATTGTGGGGGCTGCTCACCCAGATCTGGGGCCAAGGGGAAAGGGCGCCGCGTGTCACTAATGTGCTGCTTTACAGCAGCGCCCAGGCCCTGCTGAGAACGACCCTCACAGAACCTCCCAGGGACCATTCCACACTGAGCAGGAGCGCGGAGTGGGGAGGGCGTTCTCCTCAACATCTCTTATCTGGGAAGCTAAACTAACAGTACAGGCAAATCCCAAGCTTCCTCTCCTTCAGTAAGGTTTTGCTCTCCTCTGGCCCAGGAATGACATTTGTAGGTCTCTGTCCTATGTGAATGGGCTAAAGACGTAACTCAACACTCCTCACGTCGAACAGCTGTTCCTAATTAAGAAAAAGCTGGGCACCATCTAGATGCCCACAACAGGGACAAGTTATACTAGTGGGATCACTGCAGAACAGGACATGGGCAGCCACGCAGTCACGTCATGGAGGAGGGCCTGGCAGGCCGAGCCCGCATGTGTGGAGACACGGTGTGAGCGTGCGGATCCCACACCAACAGCAGGTACTCAGGATGTTAACCCTGCTCCGACTGGTCCCACTACAGCTCGGCAGCATTCAAAGAGCCCTAAGACCCTCCTGGCATCTTTTAGAAACAGCCCAGGGTAAAGAATGCCACCTCCGCCCTGCAGCCTAGGACCTCACACGGACACCCCCCAAGAGAGGAGGCGAGCTTGGCAGACGAGATGAGGGGCAGGCTCCCCAGACAGCTTACACCCATTGAGACCACCTTTCGGGGCAGCACCTGGTGCCCTGACAACCCTAGGCCAGCTGTCTGAGGGCACCTCACACCAGCTCCCCAGCTCTCTCTGCCTCTCCTGTCAAGTGCCAGCCCCTCTGCGCAGCCCCCGTGGGTGGACTCCTGGCCGGGGCAGGAGCTGCTCTTTTAGGACAGCTGGAGGTGTTCTGCCCACAGCAGCCGCTCACGCCCTCACTCCCCTGCCGTTTATTCCCGAGCAGCTCCCAAGGCCCCCAAGACCTCAAAACCTGGGGATCCCCCTGCTGACAGTGACAGGGCAGGCTATGGAGCTACGCAGGACCCTTAGGGAAGGGTGTAAAAAAAAAAAAAAAAAAACCCATTGCCCTTGAGTCGATTTAGACTCATAGTGACCTTACGGGACAGAGTAGAACTGACCCATAGGATTTTCAAGAAGCGCCTAGTAGATTCGAACTGGGGAAGGGTGTGGGGACCCTGAAATCCTGCATGGTGGTGGGGGCAGGGATATACATGTTGGCAAAAGGGTCAAACATCTTCTAGCAGCCTCCTGAAGGCATCTGTACCCTGAAGGGTTAAGAAAGCCTGTATCTGGGCAGGAAGGTGAGAAGGGTCGGAGCAGCAACAGGAGAGGGCAGAAACTTGGGGAGCACACACGGAGCCTCTCCTGCTGAGTCCCCCTCCCGCCACACCTGGCAGTGCTCACCTCTCCCAGGTGTGAGTCTCCGAGAGGTCCTTTGGTTTCCGTGTGTGCGATAATGACCTTCACCCCCGGGAGGATCTGGGGGGAGAATTGAGTCCCATGTTAAAGAAAACACTATGCAAGACACTTCTCCTGCTTACTTTGAAAATAATAATAACAACATCCTCGGGGGCCAATTTAAAGTACATGTGACTGGCAGAAGTACAGAGGCCTCTCCAAATTTGACTGAATTTTTAAAGAAACAAGACATTAAGGTAAAAATAAAACTGTGAATCTTAGCAAAACCAGTTCAGCTCCTAAGAACGGACCCTACTGCTGGGTGCGGGGGCATGCAGGGGCCTACACGAAGCTGTCACTGGACCCCAGAATGCTTCCCAATCAGCCCACCCTCTGTTAATGAACTCAACACTCAGGGCTGCAGAGAGCAGAGCTCAGCCCTCCAGCACCCTCGGCTGGCAGCGCCCTCAGCTGGCACCCTGCCCCATGATGACTCCACTGAGCTTCTCTCTACTCAGCCTTGGAAGCAGGTTCTCCATCATGAGACTAACCTCCTGGTTGCCTACCCCGTGCCAATTCCGAGGGACAGAGGCTGCCGCCTCCTACCCAGAGCTCCCAACTGCGCCAGTGCCTCGGAGAACGTTCCAGGGAAAAGGCCTCAGTCCCTCCCGGGCTTGGGGTTGGGCCACCTGGGCTGCACCGGGCCTGGTCTGTTCATTGTGCGTACCTCGGGCAGGGGTGAGGATGGACCACGAGTCACAGGAAGGTCGTGGGAGTGCAGGCTGTGACTGCTCTTCCTGTGACACCTAGGTCAGTGCCAGACCCTCTCTCCCATCTGTCGCTGTGCCCTCTGTGTCCTGCCCTGCTGGGACCACCCTGCCTGCACGGACTCTGTTGTAGCCTCTAACCTCTTCCCCATGTGGGCCACCTGAACCCCGGAGTCAGAGTTCCCTTTCGAAAACACAAACCAGGCCCAAGTTATTTGTAATAGCAAAGTATGAGAGGAGAAAAAGTCCAACGAAAGGGATGGCTAAAAAATCATGGTGCAGTCACACACGACAGATAACAGCACCAAGAAGCCTTGCTGAAGGCCACAGGGACAACGGGCTTAGGTTCACAAAAAGGGCAACGCAAGCCTGGGTGAGCGTGAGCTCCCGTCTATGAACACGCATTCATACAGCCGCTCAGAAAGACAGATAGGTCTGCAAGCCTCGGCTGTCCACGGACCACGTCTCCCCGTTCTTGAGTCATTACACTCATGGGTCCTGTCTCAGCTGGCCTGCTTCCTAGAGAAACTTCCAGAGAAAGGGCATGTGGGTGGTGCACTTCCCGAGACCTCGCACAGCCAAGATCTCTGTTGTACCTGCATGTTTACACATTCTTCCACTCACTCACCCACTCATCCATTCACTCACTCATCCAATTACTCACTCACTCACTCATTCATTCATTCACTCACCTGCTCACTCATCCAATTACTCACTCACCCATTCATTCACTCACCCACTCACTCATCCAATTGCTCGCTCACTCACCCACTCATTCATTCACTCACCCATTCATTCACTCACCCACTCACTCATCCAGTTACTCACTCACCCACCCATTCACTCATTCACCCTCTCACTTATTCACTCGCCCATTCATTCACTTGATCCTGCATTTGGGAAATATTTATGGAGCACCTATGCTGCCAGGCACTGCTGAGACAGGGGCGGGAACACAACAGTGAGTGAAGACACAGTCCCCATCCTCATGGGCTCCAATGGGGTTGGCAATGACAGACTGTTGCCCATCCCAGGCCACTGCTATTTGAAGCACTTCCTACTGAGCCAAGTGCCTCTGTCCCTGGCCCTGAGCTGCCCCGGCCTGCCCCAGTCTGAGCTGCACAACACGACTGGTGAAGTATAGAGCCCTCGGGTTTCCAGAGGTAATTCTGGTGAGGATTTGGCAAATGCAGGAAGTGGTGTGAGGCTCAGGCTGCCATATTAAGTGGATGAGCCAGCTATTACCTTATGCATTCAGCCCACCCAACCAGCTCCGTTCCAGTTCATATCTAAACTACATCCCTCCATTAGGATGGCAAGTGTGACTCACACTCACCAGACTTCTCTCAGATGCTTCTGTCCAATGTGAGAAGGCACGCGCTGTCCCTATTTGGGGCTGAGCACACCTCTCACCCTTCACTTGTCTGTCTGCCCCCCCAAACCTCTCTGCCCTCTCCCAGGGGAATTCCTGTTGGGTACACATAAAACTCCTTAGTCATTCTTTCTGTCACCCCACTTGGCCTTGCTCCCTTTCTTGGTCTGGAGCTCAGAAATGTACCGACAGACTTAAGCGACCGTTTCTGCACCTCTGGAGCAAGGAGCCTCCACAGGAGCCTGCCCCACCCCAAGCACGAGTTGGTGATGCTCACAAGGGCCTGTGTGGCTCCCAGAACCTCCCGCAACTCACATTCTGGGCAGAAAGGAGGGACACACGTGGTGGAAGGCAAGTCTGAGCTTCCCCTACCTTTCCAGACTCCATCAACGGCAGGCTGTGTGGAGAACCCCGTTCTACCAAGCGCACCCTGGAATTAACAAGTGAAAAATGTCAGAATAAGCTGACCATGCAGATGGTCATTTCTAAACAGACCATGAGGTGATAATCACGATGTCTGTCCATCTGTTGACAGGGGCAAGGATGCCAGCCTGTCAATTACTAACTTGTCATGACTGCTATGGGCAGTGGCTTTGGGGGGTCGTGCAGAATAGGCCACATGTTAAGGGTCTCCAGAACCCACAGGGCATGGGTCAGAACTGACAGCTCCATGCCTCTGCCCGCTGCAGGTCATCAGGGTTCCCTGCTCAGCTGACCCAGCCCTGGCCCACGAAGGAGTGTGGTTTCTGTGTCCTCGGGGCCCCCCACCAGCCCATCCATGTTCAGGGCAGGCTGCAGTGGGGCCACACTCAGGGTCCAAAACTGAGATCTGCGTCCCAAAGCTGGGGATGCTCTAAATAGCATCTGAACACAGACCAGCACGTACGACACGCCTCACGTGCTGTGGCCACCTGGACACGCTCCCCGAGGTAAGACCAAGCCCCACGGGGTTGCCTAGAAAGCCCTCGGCATTCATTGGCTGCTTGTCTTCCCCCCTTTCCCATGAAAAGCTACGTGTCAAATGTTCCATCACTGCCGCCCCTTCTGGTTACGTGGATGTTCACGAAGGCACAGGGACACAGACTCTTCTGCTCCTTCTTGCGGTGCTGCGGCCCCTCTGGTCTGGGCCAGCATCTCGCTGGGCCTGTGGGGCCCAGGAGGGCCACATACAAGCAGACCACGCCTGCTGTGCACCACGTGCTGGAGAGCAGGCCCAAGGTGAGGGGTGGGGGTTACCTGTCATGGCGCAGTGCCCTCATGTCCACGTAGACTGTCGTCGGATCTGGGCCGGCTGTGCCCTGGAAGCAGACCAGCAGACTGAGTTTCACTTGGGGCTTTCCCGCCGGCCCTGGCTCAGAGCCTCTACACCCACGGCCCAGCCGTGTGGCTTGTCCTGGAGCCTGCAGCTGCTGCAGGCTTACTGTCCCTGGGGCAGGACCAGCGCGTGGTGACAGTGCGTAAACATGTCAACTGCACAGACTTAGACCTCAGCTCTAGCAGAGTCCTATCCCCAGCGAGCTCTGGACTAGGATGAAGGCACCTTCGTGGGGCTCTGGGGAGCGTTCCTACCAGCCATCCGGGGTCTGACGGCCTCCTACCACCCAACCTAATTCTGCAAGGACTCAGCACAGCAAAGATCCTCTCAGAGATGAGGGGGCGACAGTCCTCAATTTCTCTCCTCTCACCTGTGACATTCATCCTGACTGACGAAAGGAGAGCATGTTCCATCTTATAAGATACGGAACATCGAATCAAACAAACACTGCCTTCATTCTGAAAACCCCAGACAACACAACTGTGTCTTTCCCGGGAACTAAAACCCCTGCACTGAAACTAAACCCGGCCCTTCTTCCCGAGGTAATGCTGTGAACATTAATTTTTTTGAAAACAGTTTTCAATTTGGTTACAAAGGAGCTACCATAACACATCAAATAACAGTCACTGTAAGCAAAGCGAGACAGTGAAGCAGCCCTGGTTTGCCCGGAGCGGAGGCGCGGGGCGCGTACCTGCTCAGCCAGCTTTCCCAGCCTGTTTGGCTGACAGAGGTAAGGGAGGCCAGCAGAGTGGGGACAGAGAGGAGACAGCCACGAGGAGACACAGACAGAAGGCGGCAGGAACACGAGAAACACAGTGAGAGAGAACAAAATGCATCACTGTATCTTAAAGAACAAATACCCTGTGTATGATTCCACACCCACAGGTGGTACTCGTGTGTCAACAAACGGACATACTAACGCAAGCCACGGGCGTTTGGTGCTGGCACCGTGGTGGGTGAGTGTGTGTGCGGCAGCACCCAGGGCCCAGCTCTACATTCTAGGACTGGAAGGGATGCTAGCCCTGGAGAAAAGGCCCCGCCCAGTCTCCTCCGGCCGCACGAGGGAAGCCCGAGGCTCAGCGCAGGAACGGGGTGTTTTCACGGTCAAGGGTATCAGCAGCCACGATAGGGACACAAACGTGGTCGCTATGGTCCAGACCTGCCTTGTGCCCCAGCGTGGCACATGCTGGCCAAGGGCAGCAGAGGTCTGAGGAAAGGGATGAGGCCAGGCAAGTGCTCTGGAAACCGGGAAACGGCCCTGACCCTGGGCTCTGCTGTGGGTGGCACTGACTCCGGATGATGCCCTCTCCTTCCAGCATCCCTCGTGCCGTGTGTAAGTAAGGCATTTGACAGTGGGCTATCTAATAGGCCATGGGGTTTTAAGAAGTTTAGAAAAAAGGAATTGAGATACCAGCATAAAATCTGGAAAGCTGCCTAGTCATCGGAGCGGCTGTAAACAAGCATTTGCAGCCCAGTGACTCAATTTCTGAGACTGTGCTTCTTGTCAGTAAGCAAACACCTCAAGACTTTACAAAGAAATCACGGGCAATAAAAACGATCATACTTACTGATGTTTCTATCTACAACTGCTAAAGCTTGAGACAGTAAAATAGATGATTCTTGTTTTTAAAGATTAGCTGCTCATTATATCCAACTTAGAGATTCTTACAGACAAGATAACAGTCACTGTTCAGAATGATCTGTTTTTCTCCAAGTCAGCCTTTGTTCATCAAGGAGAACAGACCACCTTTTAAAATAAAGCCTTCGCAGCTCTCGAAGCTAAAAGCCGTTTGTAGACTTATCATCAAAAGCTCAGAGGATGAACAGACAGGGCAGGAAGCTCTGAGGAGCTGATCCACGCTTCTCACCCGTCATCAGGAGACTGCCCATCAGCCACGTGGGCACAGGGACCCTCACCTGCAAGCAGATGGCCACGTTGACCCTGCACCCGAAGGTGGTGCTCACGGCGCGTGCCGACAGGCCCAGGTCCTTGAACAGCTTGGAGAAGGACTGTGTCAGGGTGATGCGGGGCCGCTCCTCCGCCACCACCATGCAGGTGCGCACGCAGGACAGGTTCACGCCCCTCATCTGTGGGGAAGTCACAGTCAGCTCCATGTGGGCTGAGGCACTGAGGAGCCTGCTGGGAGCTTCTGGGTGGGTCCCCCGTGTGGTCCGACCTCAGGTGTGGCCCAGCACAAAGGCCAGGCTGGAAAGACAGCCCCTCCCCTCTCCTCAGTCCCTGTGGCTCCTGCTGAATTCTAAGGGCCAGAACGTCACTGTCCAACCCACTGCACTGTGCCCTACTCTGCCCTCCTGTGCTGACACCTCCTGATGCTCTCTCCTGCCTCAACCCAGGCCCTCGGAGTCCCAGCAGTGCGCCCAGAGGGAGCTGCCCCTGTTCCCCTCTGCAGGGGGCACCACAGGCCTCAGGCTCCCCACTCGGCCTATTGGCTAGGAGATGCTGGGAGGGTCTCTGGCTCTTCTGTGTGCCGTCCCACGGGTGTGAAAGAGTGGGGACAATGACCACACACTCCCAGGGGTCGCTGGGAGAATGGCCAGGTTAGAGCCACTGACCCCCTTCAACCTTCCAAGGTGGAGCCTCTCGGCGCCCAGTTGCCCCCCACCTCCTCTCTGACGTTTATCTGTGGCCCCCACCTTCAGCGGGTCCCTCTGACGTCTGCCCTCATCCCCACCCTCCACAGAACTGCTGGGATCCACCCAGGCCCACCAGCCTCCTCCCCAGCCCCTGGCTCCCACTGTGGCCTGTCTGTCTCCGCCCCTCCGCCTTTGTGGGGTCACTGACATGATCGCTCCAAGATGCGCCACTGACCGCGCTGCCCTGGCCCTTTGAGCTCCAAGCCTGCGTCCCTTACTTCCCATCTGGTCAGGGTCCCCTCTCCAAGGCTGTCCCCGGGGACTAGCCACAGTTGGTCCCCCCTCGCTTTCTCTCCCTGGCCCTGTATGACCTGGCGAGGAAGATGCAGAAAGAGCTGTGCAAGAGGACTCAGGCACAGCCCCCCAGCAGAGGCGCAGCCCCCTCGGCAGAGGTGCAGCCCCCCAGCAGAGGTGCAGCCCCCTCGGCAGAGGCGCAGCACCCCCAGCAGAGGCGGAGCAGGGAGCAGTGGGGTCTGGAGGCGAATGTGCACCGGAAAGGGGCCCCTCCACTTTCCACAAACTCCCAGGAGGAGCCTCGGGGGTCATTTTTTATTTTAGAGCCTCCCAGGGCCCTGGCATCTGGCCGATTTCAGAGGCCCTGCAGCCAACCCTCTCCCGAAGGGCAGACGAGAGAAAGACAAGCAGGTGGAGTGGGGAAGCCGTCAGGACATGTGAAGCCACCATGACGTTTCCA
>NW_004444064.1:1833315-1834542 GCF_000243295.1 Trichechus manatus latirostris
GCCTTGTACTGGCTGACGGCCGACAGCCACAGGGACACGTTGCTCTCTAGCTCCAGTGGGGGCACCAGGACAGACTGGTGTCCCGAGTAAACGCTGCGACAGACAGACACGGGGGTGGTGTCAGGTGCGTGGGAGCATGTGTCCTGGCGCCCTCCCCACACTCTCCAACCACGTCCTGAGACAACGCGGGGAAGTGGCCTACTACACGGGGTCAAAGGGCGTCTGCTCGGAAACATGCATCGCCACTGCCTAATACCTGAAGGGATCAAGTGTTTCTTCCTAATCACTAATACTGGACATGGTTTTGTATTTTTATATACTTCACACCCAGACTCCCAGACTCTGCTCACCCCCAAACACGTGCAGGCATCATCCACTTCCCCCATCATGGGGTGCACCACTGTGAACCCACCTGCACACGAGTGCCCACCTGCACACGAGTGCCCACCTGCCCGGGCACCAAGGGGGAGGCCACCACAGGGCACCCACACACTGCACAGGCATGCCCACCTGCCCGGGCCCCAAGGGGGAGGCCGCCGCAGGGCGCCTGCCCACCTGCACAGAAACGCCCACCTGCCCGGAAGCAGGCACCTACACAGGAGCACTCACCTGCACAGGCACCACAGAGCGAAGCCCAGGCCACAGTAGGGGTCGAGGCAAATGGCAATCTGGCGCGAGGGGTACAACTCACACTGCAGCTTTATGGAGCGGCACAAGGCGCTGGTGGCTGCGTGTGACATCTGAGGACAGAACAAAAGGCCTACTTAACGCAACACCTAAACTCCGTGACGAACCAGACAGGCATGAAGCCCCAAACAGCCCACAGCACGCCGACTGCTTAGCACACGGCTAGCTTTGATTCTGATAACTGCTCAAATCCTCACATAACCTAAGCAATACACAGGACGAGGTATGCTGAAAATCTCCCAAACCAGATTTCAGGGTAATAAAGAATTCAGCCGAGTGCTTGTCTCCGAGTAAGGAAATGGCCTCATCAAAGCTGCCCTCTCCCTGAGGCCAGCAGCCTTCAATCAGAAATTTCAGACACTAATGCGGGACACAGAACCCGCATTACGGTCAGGCTCACCTCAGGCTGGGCCTGTTGGTTTTAATGCAAACTTCAAGGGATGGTGCTATCATTCCCTCTACTTTCTAGCAACCACAGCTGGAGAGACCCACCTTCACGCCTGCTAGGATCCCCGTGGTGGACACGCTGAAGTCCAAGTA
>NW_004444064.1:1835516-1837474 GCF_000243295.1 Trichechus manatus latirostris
GACAGCTGCTAATTTGCCACAAGGGAGGAGCAGAGCTGGGATCCACACGATGGGGCACCGACAGGGTGGGCTTAGGGGCAGACAGGGCATGCTGGCTGGGCAGGGACACCAGGAGACCCTGCCGTCACGCAGACATCACTCAGTCAGAAGCTGCCATCCCACTGCGAGGCCACATATCTCGGGGGGCCCCAGGCACGAAGGCACACTTCTAGCACTGTCCTCCCCATTCACTTCACGTTTGCTGCTGGGTGGCGACGGCACAACCCCCATGACCAAGACGAGAAAGGGCCCGTCCTGGTTTGTACCTGTGTCTAGAATGGTTGGCCAGGTCCTGACGTCCACAGTGGCGGCTGCCTCCTTGGACTTGAGCAGCCGCATGATGGCCTGGGTGGTAAGGACGCACGCGGACTTGCTGACCTGCACAGAGCACGGCAGTGTCAGGCAAGAGACGCACACCACCGCGGCAGGAAGGAGGCCCCCGCACCCTCCCAGCCGTCCCGTCTCCTGTGCGCTCCGCCGAGGCAGAGCCACGTCCTGCCGTGGGCTGCGCACCTCCACGATCATCTTGACGGTGGGCAGCGTGGTGGCCAGGTTCTGTGGGTGTGGGGGCCGCACAGTGACGGGCACGCAGCCGCAGTACAGGCAGCCATAGAAGGTAGCGATGAGGTCCACTCCTGGGGAAAGAATGGTCACGCAGAGGTCAGGACGCGCTCGTTGGCATTCAGGAGCTAGTTTCATGTGGCCAAGGACACTTTTATGTTGAGAAATGTGTGCCCACAAAACGACAAAGAGAAGATCAATTATCCTTTACTTGTGATAAAGTCACTGTCATCTTAAGTGAACATGGTTATTTATTAAATATAACGATACAAGTGAAGAAGAGGAAGCCAGCCACACTGGGGCGATCCACACAGACCATAGGGGAGGGAGAGGTCAGGGCCAGGTCGTTTTATGGGGAGCAGACTGAGCACGAGGGGGCACAGGGCCTGTCCCCACCCTGGGGCACCAGGAGGGGAGGGGACTGAGCATGAGGGGGCACAGGGAGGGTCAGGACCCAAGGGTTGCCTTCTGATGTGGGGCTGCATGAGGACGGAGCTGATGGTCTGCACACATAGGCTGCTGCTGGGTCTGTTTGAGGAACAACGCCTGAACTCAGACTCACAACAGGAGGAACTTATAGTGAAACTTCTAGAAGTATGAGCTGGCCTGTGAGGATGCATGGCACGCATCCCCAACTGTGACCCCAGCCTCATCGTGTACACTACCCCCCACTCCCCTGAGCGGCCATACATCCAGCCCACTGCTTCTGGTTCCACACCAGTCACGACCGGCCTGCACTGCCCCTCCTGACAGACCCCCCACCCCCGACCAATAACAATCGGTGTTGGTGAGGATGTGGAGAAAACTGGAACCCTCACACACTGCTGGTGGGAATGTAAGACAGTGCAGCCACTGTGGAAAACAGTTCGGCAGTTCCCTCAAAAAGTTAAATATAGAACTATCATCTGATCCAGACATTACAATTCTAGGTGTATGTCCAAAGAATTGAAAGCAGGGACTCAAACAGAAGCCCGTACACCCGTGTTCACTGCCGCACTGTTCACAATCGCCCAAAGGTGGAGACAACCCAAGTGCCCATCAGCAGATGAGTGGATAGACAAAACATGGGCCATCCGTACAATGGACTGTTACTCCGTCGTAAAGGGAGACGAAGTCCTGATGCACGCTACGTGAATGAGCCTTGAAAACAATATGCTGCGAGAAGTCAGTCGGTCACAAAGGACAAATACTGCACGAGCCCACCTATGTGACGTATCCACAGCAGGCAAATGCATACAGAAAGTAGATCAGCGGTTACCAGAGGCGTGGGCGAGGGATGGGGAGTAACTGCTTAATGGATACAGGGTTCCGTTTTGGGTTGATAAAAATGTCCTGGAAGCAGAGAGTGCTGATGGTCA
>NW_004444064.1:1838031-1839790 GCF_000243295.1 Trichechus manatus latirostris
AAAATGGTTTTCAGTGTTTGAAGGCTTACGACCTTAGTCTCATGGGACAACTCAGTCAACTGGCACCACAAAGTTCACGTCTCGTATTCTAGTGAGGTGAGTAGCGTCTGGGGTCTTAAAAGCTTGCGAGCAGCCATCTGAGATAGAACTACTGGTCTCTACTCGTCAGGAGCAAAAGAGAAAGAAGGAAACCAAAGTCTCAGAGAAGAAACTAGTCTATAGGGCTAATAACCTACAGGAGCCATGGCCTCATCTACCCTGAGACCAGAAGAACCAGATGGTGCCTGACTACAGCTACTGACCATCCTGAGCAGGGCCACAATAGGTGGACCCAGACAGAACGGCAGAAAAATGTGGAACGGAACCCAAATTCTTAAGAAGTCCAGACCTACTGGACCAGTTGAGTCTAGAAGACTCCCTGAGACCATCACTCTGAAATACTATTTAAACCTTGAATTGAAACTACCCTCTGAGGTCACCTTTTAGCAAAATAACAGATTGGCACACAAAATAAAGGATATTTCCCATGAGCACAGTGCTCCATTAAAAAAATGATGTAAATGCAACCAAGAGGCCAGCAATTACTCTAAAGCAAAGATGAAAAGATAAGGAGGCAGGGAAACTAGAGTACTGGAAATGGAACAACCAGAACGCAATTAAAGAGACTGTTGACACATTGTGGAAAACCTAACTAACGTCACTGAACAATCTGTAGAAATTGTCAAATGGGAACCTAATTTGCTGTGTAAATGTTCACCAAAAACACAATACAATATTATTTAAAAAAAAAAAACACAACTGCAAGCAAAAATAAAAATAAAAAAAGGGATTAGGCATTGACACCTACTGTCGTCGTTATTAATTTACATTGTCCTGGAGGTTCTGGCAAATGCAAGAAGACAAGAAAATGGAATAACTGGTGTAAACAGAGAAAAGACAGAAAGTCGATAATCCGAATGTATACCTAGACGATCCAAGAGTCTCTTGGCAAAAATTACTAGAATTAAGGACATTTGGTAAGGGGTTAGATAGAAGACAAATACATCAAAATCTGCAGGCTTTATCTACTCTAGCAATACAAACCTAGAGAAAGGAATGGTAAAATACTGCATTTACAATATCAAACTATTAAACATTTTAGGAATAAATGTAAAGAGAAAGTTACAAGCTCTACATAAAGAGTACCACAAAATGTTGCTTAAAGACATAAAACCACCTGTTTTAAGAGCTCACAAGGGACAGGAACACAACAGTTCCAAGAGACACCCACCTGACCATAGACATGAGCTCACGTTCAAGTCTACTAGCAGGAAAATGCAAAGTAAAACTCACAGAGAGAACGTTACTCCTCTCAGACAAGCAAAAATCAGAGCTCTCTCTATTGCCAGCGAGCACGTGTATCAAAAGGTTTTCTCATAGCCAGCTGACGGAAACGGAAAGTGCTTCAGTCCCTTTGGAAAACGATGTGACATTACCGATTAGAATTAAAAGCGCGTGTGTCTTTTGACCAGTCAACCTGCCCGTGGCCACCTGTCACAGAAGTCCTACCCCAGGACAGGCGCACACGCAGGCAACTCCGAGCAGCACAGCTCCTGGTGGCCAGCACGGGCTGGGGACCCGTCAGCCTGCCCACAGCGCCCTTGAGCAACACCAGGAAAGCGGGAGGGATTCAATAAAGTGATTTTGCGGGAGAGAAGCAAGATGCAGACAGTGTCTGAGAGGATCTCAATTTCACAGCACGTGGACAAAGCCTCACTCC
>NW_004444064.1:1842367-1851602 GCF_000243295.1 Trichechus manatus latirostris
AAATAGAATTCCCAAGGGCGACTCATTCACAGCAGCCAAGGACACGCATGAAGCATTTCCTAGGGGTTCCCCGGGGGGTCTGGAAGGGTGAGCCTTGTTTATGACGGCAGAGTTAGACACAGCTACCAAGAAGACCTTTTTGGCCTTTTAATAAGTGAGTTCAAACATAAAGTTATTACAAACAATAATATAACAAACATTCAGGTTCTCATTACCTGACACCATTTTTCCATATTGTTTCAATTTGTCTTTTTAAAAATAAATTGTCACCGTTGTGCTCTGCAGCCACCTGCACACCACCTCCTTCCCTCCCCCTCCCTGCCTGAAGTGAGCATTATCCTGGAAATAAACCAGCGCAAACAACAGACGATGCATGAACCAGCTTCCCTGACGTCTGGTGAGTACTGAACGTCTGCACACACGAGCCGGTGTCCTGAACACAACCTACTTCTCCACGTGGCCTTGTTTAGATTTTCTGCTTCAGTATCTTACAGATTTTGTGACTGGTGTTAAATGGTTTGTTTCACAACATAAATTTTCGAAGTGTCTGCTCTGGTGTGTAAGAACGCTGTTACTCTTCAGATAAGGACTGTGCATCCAGCAATCATTAATTCTGATAATCTACCTGTAGATTCTCTTCAGACCTGTATGTAAACCATCACATCTGTGGCCCCTGTCCTGTGGCCGTCCTGTGGCTCCCGGTGTTCAGTGCCAGGTACTCTGTCCATGTGTCCACTCAGCCAAAAGCCCGGAGTCAAGTCTGTACCCCCAACCCAAGACACCATCAGGTCCTGCAGGTGCCACCTCCACACACGTCTCAATACCGCCCACATCTCCACCTCCATCTCCACACGTCTCAACACCGCCTCCACCTCCACCTCCACACACGTCTCAACACCGCCTCCACCTCCACACGTCTCAACACCGCCTCCACCTCCACATGTCTCAACACCGCCTCCACCTCCACCTACACACACGTCTCAACACCGCCTCCACCTCCACCTCCACACGTCTCAACACTGCCCACACCTCCACCTCCACACGTCTCCACACCGCCGGCACCTCCACCTCCACACGTCTCCACACCGCCTCCACCTCCACCTCCACACGTCTCCACACCGCCTCCACCTCCACCTCCACACGTCTCCACACCGCCTCCACCTCCACCTCCACACAGGTCTCCACACCGCCCACACCTCCACCTCCACACAGGTCTCCACACCGCCCGCACCTCCACCCCCACGCAGGTCTCAACAGTAGCACTTTCTAAGACAGCTGCGATCTGCACTGTAGTGGCCACAGGGTACATTTGATGGGTAGCTGTGCGTGATTGCTATTGTCATTTAACTTTTAATGCTTACACAGTCTGTCTTCCAGCCACAGCCTGGATGTGAGGATCACAGCTTATCCTCTTAACCTCCTGGGCGGCACCTAGCACACTGTTATGCTCCTAACAGATACTTAAACTACATAAAAGGGAACATCTAAATCTGCAGCATAATCTGAGTAAAGGCAGGATATGCCCTCTTAAGGCTGTAAACAAATGTAGATAAAGTCTAAATTCCTAATTTTTACAAAATAAACATCTTCTTTTAGCTCAAAAATTTAACAGTATCTATATATATACTGGAGCGCTGGCAGCACAGTGCTTAAGAGCTCAGCTGCTAACCAAAAGGTCAGCAGTTTGAATCTACCAGTTGCTCCTTGGAAACCTTAGGGGACAGTTCTACTATGCCATACAGGGGTGCTATGAGCTGGAATCGACTCAATGGCAATGGATTTGGTTTTATACATACACTGTTTTAAATGAAAAAACTGGAGCTGGTGAGAATTTCTCTGTAAGTACAAAATCAATGGAAGTATGGTTGTGTGAATCATGAGAAACCGAGGGCTCTACAGAGAAATGGCAGGCAGAGAGAATGAAGTCGACCAGGAGAGCCACAGCCTGATAGCCCTGTTATGCCTCGAATGTGACGTTAACAAGGACCCTGGAGTGGCCCGGGCCCTCAGATGGCCACTCACCTTGGCATTCAGCAGCAGGAAGAGCGGGTGGTCGGGCGTGGTGTGGGCGCGCCACTGCAGCACATCAGCCAGAAACAGGAACTGCGCAGAGAGGGTGCTTGAGCGACCAGGCCTCGCCAAGGGGCCAAGCACAGGCTCTGAGGCTGGGCGCCTTACCTTCCTTGCCTGGTCGCTGTCCTCCAGGTGGGTGAGCTCCCGCCCGGAGGCCTGGGCAAGCCTCTTCCCAGCCACCAGGTTCCCCACGATCATGGAGGCCGGGCCAACTTCTGGAAATCGGGGAAATTCTCAGTGAGAAGCACGTGGTTTCTCATGTACAATCATCACGTGACTTTATTTCCGTCAACTTTTACTCAGAGGAATATGACGAGACCTCAGCCACATCAAACTGTTAATACATGTCATTGCTTTATTACTGTATTTTACGTATAAAGCAGGAAGTCAAATCTTCCTCATTAGATGCACTTTATTTAGTGATGCTTTATGTGTTCAACAGTCAACAAAAGTTAGCATGTATTAAAAATTTACATAACCAGAAGAACGAAAAATTGTATGTAATAGTTCCATCAGTCCTAAAACTAGTTTTTAAAGGAGTAAACCTCATGGAAGGAAAAATGACCATCTGCTGAAACTTCCAGGGTCACATTCACCCTGCGTGGCTGTGACAGACCCTGAGGGTCGTGGGGGCAGTTCGTCCCCCCCATGCCTCAGCGCCACCGTGGCTCCTGAAGACAGGCCAGGTAGGCTAACCCACAGGGCAGTGTTGGCCAACAGGCGCCCTTTAGACTCGGGAACCCCAAGTCTGCTTTTCCAAAGGCTACCGTCTGTGGGCTCCCAAGCTGTGATGATGTCCTGGGATCTCATTACCAAAACTGGTTTGCAGCAGGCAGTGGAGACACCACCCAGGAGAAGGGACAAGACATTCACGGCGGAGCGGCAGGAAGCGGTGGCCAGTCTGCTGAGGACACAGCTGCTCTGATTCTTGATCCCCAACCCCAGACATGGGCTGTCCCGCCGAGTGGTCAGATGGTGCATCCCCATCTAATGACAACTGCCCTGTTGTCAGTTCTGAGACTGAACAGACAGACGCACGCTGTAAGCCAATGCTCACCTGGTTGCTTCTGACGAGGTTTGGGAAGGTTGGTAACGCAGGTGTGTGGGCACATCAGCACATTACACGGGTGCAGAGTCCCCTCCAGGAAGCGCTGTTTGGTTTCAGATATGTGAATTCCACCGAGGGGAGCCTTGGGCAAGGTGTTGGCAGGAACCAGGGCCAGGCAGTACACGCCCACCTGGTGGATGCTGTCGATGGCCTGGTGGGAAGGACACAGGATATAGTCTGATTGTGCACTTGAAGACCCAGCTGAGGACATGCTGGCAAATTCAAAATGGTAAGAAGCTGGAAGGGGTGGTAACTACGCTGGATAAAAACATCACAATTCAAAAGATCAAGGGGACAGTCATCTCTGGGATACTGTGTTAAATGTGAAGAACAAGATGGAGAGAAGTGTGTACAGTTTTTCACCGTTTACCTAAGTGTGTACACACATGTGCATACCCCTGTAACTGCCTACATTAAAAACGGGACAGTTAAATAAACCATAAAAGCAGTATTAAAAGACTTCCTTCCAACACATAAAAAAACCCAGAGAATCCACTAGACAACTACTAGAGCTAATGATTCAGCAAAGTGTCAGGATACAAGGTCAACACACAGAAATCAGTTAGGCTTCTCTACCTTGGCAATGACCATTCTGAAAAGGAAATTA
This sequence comes from Trichechus manatus latirostris, assembly GCF_000243295.1. Taxonomy (NCBI): domain Eukaryota; kingdom Metazoa; phylum Chordata; class Mammalia; order Sirenia; family Trichechidae; genus Trichechus; species Trichechus manatus. The sequence continues at coordinate 1,846,156 of NW_004444064.1, forward strand.
AGAAAACAATTCCATTTATAATAGCATCTAAAATAATACCTAGGAATACATTTAACCAAAAAAGTGGAAGACTTGTACACTAAAAACTATAAACCATTACTAAAAGAATTAAAAATATCTAAATAAACGGAAGGATATTCTGTGTTTACAGATTAGAAGACTTAATATTGTTAAACTGCCAGTACTACCCAAAGCAATCTGTAGATTCAACATAATCCCCATCAAAATTCCAACAGCCTTCTTTGCAGAAATATAAAAGCCAATCCTCGAATTTATATGGAACTCCAAGGAGTCCTGAATAGCTAAAGCAATCTTGAAAAAGAATAAAGTAGAAGGACTCATTCGTCCCAATTTCAAAACATACTATAAAACTACAGTAATCAAAGCAGGCTGGTACTGGTATAATGATAGATATAGATCAAGGGAGTAGCACTGAGAGTCCAGAAATAAACCCACACATCTATGGTCAACTCAATTTTCGACAAGGTGCTGAGTCCACTCAATGGGGAAAGAATAGTCTCTTTAATAAGTGGTGCCGGAACAACTGTATTTCCACATGCAAAAGAATGAAGCTGGACCCATACCTCATACCATATATGAAAATTAACTCCAAATGGATCAAGGACCTAAATGTAAGAACTAAAACCAAACATTTCTCAGAAGAAAACATACAGGTAAAGCTTTGACAATGGATTCTTAGATACAACGCTAAAAACATGAGTTGCAAGAGACAAAACAGACAAATTGGACTTCAGCAAAATTTAAAATTTGGGGGCATCAAAGTACTTTATCAACCAAGGGAAGAGACAACCTACAGATTGGGAGAAAATTCTGGGGAACCAGTGTCTTGCTATGGTGCTGAACAGGCTTCAGCAGAGTGTCCAGACTGAGATGGGCTAAGAAGCAAGACCTGGTGATCTACTTCCCAAATCAGCCACTGAAAACCTTTTGGAGCAGGAGATGGTGCAGGACTGGGTGGCATTTTGTTCCATTGTGCATGGGGTTACCATGAGTTGGGGGATGACTCGACTGCAACAACAACACATCAGATAAGAGTTTAATTTCCAGAATATATAAAGAACTCCTACAAGTTAGCAATAAAAAGACAAACAACCCAATCAAAAAATGGACAAATGATTTAAACAGACATTCACCAAAGAAGATGTACGAATGGCCAAAAAGCACACGAAAAGATGCTCAATGTCAACAGTCACTGGGAAATGCAAATCAAAACCACCATGAGACATCACTTCACCCCCACCAGTATGGTTACGATCAGAAAAATAGAAGATAACAAGTGTTGGCGAGGATGTGAAGAAACTGGAACCCTCATCCACTGCTGATGGAATTGTAAAATGGTGCAGCTGCTGTGGAAAACAGTTTGCTGGTTCCTCAAAATGTTAAACATAGAATTATGTATGATCCAGAAATTCCACTCCTAGTTATATACCCAAAAGAATTGAAAGCAGAAACACAGATACCTGTACACCAATATTCACTGCAGCACTATTCGCAAAAGGCAAAAGATGGAAACGACCTGAATGTCCATCAACAGATGACGGATAAATAAAACGAGGTGCATACATACAATGGAATATTACTCTGTCATGAAGAAAAACGAAGTCCTAATACATGCTGCAACATGGATAAACCTTGACTATGTTACGCTAAGTGAAATAAGTCATTTACAAAAGGATGAACACTATACGATCCCACTTACACGAAATATCTAGAACGGGCAAAGGTATGTCGTTGTTGTGTGCTGTCGGGTCGATTCTGACTCACAGCAACCCTACAGGACAGGGTAGAACCGCCCCTTAGGGTTTCCAGGGCTGTAGGATTTACAGAAGCAGGCTACCGCATCTTTCTCCTGCAAAGCAGCTGGTGGCTTTGAACTGCCAACCTCTCAGTGAGCAGCCGAGCGCTTAGCCACTGCATCACCAGGGCTCCTTAGGCAAAGTTATAGAGACCAAAACTTATCAGTGGTTACCAGGGGCAGGCAGGCAGGAGGAGGAAAAGGGGAGTCATCGTCGGAGGGCACAGAGTTTCTGGAAGCAGAAAATGGTGATGGCTGCACAACAGGATGAATATAAACCAACAGAGAAAATTAATAAAAATAAAGCTGGATCTTTGAAAAGGTCAACTACGCTGAAGAACTTGTAGCTAGACTGATCAAGGAGAAGAAAAGGAAGGAAAATACAAACTACCAATATCAGGAAAAAAACAGTGAACATCACTGTAAGTCCTACAGACAGTAAAAAGGTAAGAAGGGGATATTTGTCAAAATTATGCCAATGTATTTGGCAACTTAAATGAAATAGACTAATTCCTTGAAAAAGACAAATTACCAAAACTGATACAAAAAAATAGCAACTCTGAATAGCTCTATATATGTTAAAGAAATTGAATCCATAATGTAAAACTTCCCACACTTAGGGACATAAAGTGATACTTGTGAAGAATGTGCCTCTTAGACAAGTAGATACAAGAGGTGAGAGGGGAAGGCAGAGAGAAGTAGGAGCTGGATGAATGTTCCTGGGGAATCAGGGGAGCAGGGGAGGACTGTGCTGTTGCAGAACGGGGTGAGCGGTTACTGTCTCATAACAATGTATGTTAAAAAAAAAAAAATTCTGTATGGGAGACTAACTTGAATGTAAACCTCATTTAATTAGAACAATAAAAAACAAAAAACAAAACAAAAAAAAACTTCCCACACTTAAAGCTCGTCACCTACATGGTCTCACAAGTGAATTATATAAAAGATCCAGGAAAGAAAGAACATCAATATTATACAAATCCTTTCAGAAAACAGGAGAAGAGAACACATTCCAACTCATTTATGAGACCAACAATTTCCAGATGTTAAAATCAGACAAAAACAATATAAAAATATAGACCAAGATCCCTCATCAGCAAAGCTGTAAAGCTCTGTAACAGATGACTAGCATAGAAAGTCCAGCAACACAGAACGATAGCGATGCATCACGAAGCGTCCCTGGGTGGCACCGTTAAGTGATTGACCACTATCTGAAAGGTCCACACTCACCCAGAGGCACCTCGGAGACAGACCTGGTGATCTGCTTCCAAAAGGCCGCAGTCTTAAAAGCCTTACAGAGGACAGTTCCACTCTGCACACTTGGGGCCGCCAAGAATTGACTTGACGGCAACTAACAAGAAGAAGAACAACACATCACGACTAAGTGGAAACCCACAGCTAACACACGGAATGGGGAAAGACTGAAAGCTTTCCCGCTAAAACCAAGAACGAGGAAAGGATGTCTGCTCCTACCACTTCTAGTCAACATCGTACCACAGGTTGAAACCAGTCAGTAAGGAGTGGGAAGGAAATAAACACACAGACAGGAAGTAAATAAACAAAAAGGCCTTTACTTGCAGATAACATGGTTATAGCACATGTTAAAAATCCTGAGGCATTTACAAAATAGCTACTAGGATCAACAAGTTAATTTAGCAAGGTCATAGGGTAAAAGGTTAATAAGTAAAATTCAACTACGGGTTTGGATACTAAGTGACGTCTACTGAAAATTTAAATTTAAAAAGTATCACTTACAATAACATAAAGACACATGAAACAGAGACAACTTTTAAAAAATATATGCAGAAAAACTAAGGAAGAACTAAACAAATAGAGAAGTATACCACGAAGATATTAATTCTCTTCAAACTGATCTGCAGATTTAATGCAATCCCAGTCAGAATCTAACTCAGACTTTTTTTTTTTTTTGGCAGAAACTGACTTGATTGAAAAATTTATATAGAATCCAAAGGACCTAGAATAACTAAAACAATTTTAAAAGAGAACAAAGACTTGCTATGAAGTCACGGTGAACAGGACAGTGTGGTACTGGTGTAAGGACAGACACACAGAACAATGAAACAAAATACAGAGGCCAGAAACAGTCTTGCTCACATATAGTCAGGCGATTTTCAATAAAGGAGTCATGGTAAGTCAGTAAGAAATTGTAAGTCTTTCAACAAACGGTAATAGAACAACTAGTTATCCACACGGAAAGAATGAAACAAGACCCTTACCTCACACCATATAAAAAAAATAAATAACTTGAAATGGATCATAGTCCTAACCATTAAAGGTAAAGCTATAAAACTTATAAAAGAAAACAGGGAAAAAACTTCTCATCTTAAAAAATCGCTGTTTAGAGAAATGAAAAGGCAAGCTACAGCCTGGGAAAACATATCTGCAATATCTAAATCTATCAAACAACTTGTATCCAGAATATATTAAGAACTCTTATAACTCAATAATAGAACAAACCAATTTTAAAAATGGGCAAAAGAATCAAGCAGCCATTTCACACAAGGAGATACGTGAATGACCAATAAGCAATAAGGGAAATGCAAGTTAAAACCACAAAGGGATACTACTTCACACTCACTAGAATGGCTATAATAAAAATGACAATACCAAGTGTTGCTATGGATGTGGAGAAACTAGAACTCTCATACACTGCTGTCTAGAGTGTGAAATGATACTAAACCCACTGCCATCTAGTTGATTCCAATCCATAGCAACCCTACAGGACAGAGAAGAACTGCTCCACAGGGTTTCTGAGGCTGTAAATCTTCATGGAAGCAGACTGCTACATTTTCTTTCAACTTGGCTCTACATTTAAAATTTTTCATCATGAAATGTTGGAAAAATAACAGGTACAGAGGTGTACAAGTTCTCATTTTCCACTGGTGCAGCCCTGGGGTGTCAGTCTGCTCAGACCCTACGTGACACTTCCATTTTAAATCATTCTAACGGATAACAGCTTTATGGGCCTGTCAGGTAGATAACAAATAATGCCACCTGTGAGGCATTCTATGAAATGCTATTCACCAAGTCCTTACAGAGCACACATTTATTTAGTGCCAACTGTATGCAGGCAAAGTAGGATGGAGTTGGGATCCTTGTTGTTGTTAGGTGCTGTTGAGTTTATTCTTACTCTGGCGACCCCAAGTGTGCAGAACAGAACTGTTCCATAGGCTTTCCAAAGCTGTGACCTTTCAGAAGCAGACCATCAGGCCTGTCTCTGAGGCACCTCTGGGCGGGTTCCAACCGCCAACCTTTCAGCCAGTAGTTGAACACTTAACTGTCTGCGCCACCCAGGGACTCGACGGGATCCTTAATACTAATGAGTTAAAAGCGCTCAGCTAGTCAAACTCAGCAATCAAACACGGAGCAACAGCAATCGGGCCTGCTCGGTAACCGGGTTATAAAAGGCAAGGCATGTTTCAAAAGCCAAGCTGGAGAGGCGGACAGGTGGGGGGGGAGGGCGGAACACACAGCTCTCTGTACTCGAAGGAATGGAATGGGGAATACCACCTGCACATGGAAAACAAACCTGAGACACTCATTTGAACCCTACATGGCCCAGAAGGCCAAGAAAGGCCACGGAGAGAGAGTGAGGGCGGGAGGAAGGCGG
>NW_004444064.1:1860167-1870634 GCF_000243295.1 Trichechus manatus latirostris
TAATTCTTTTGGTTTTGGATAGTCCTTGAGAGTTCATTTCCTAGATTGATATCTGGCTGGTATGATCTTGCGTCCTAGATTCAGCCTGTGGTCTGATGCTGTTTGTTCACAGCTCAAAGGATGCCCTTTAATAATTCTTGTAAGTTTTGTTCGGTTTTTACATAGTGCCTTAATTTCTGTTTATTTGGAAATGTCTTAATTTCACCATCATACTTGAATGAGAGTTTTGCAGGCTGTATTATTCTTGGCTGGCAATTTTTTTTTCTTTCAAATTTTTATATGTGTCATCCCATTGCCTTCTTGCCTGCAGGGTTTCTGCCAAATAATCTGAGCTTAGTCTTATTGTTTCTCCTCTGTATGTGACTTTCCGTTTTTCTCGAGCTGCTCTCAGGAGTCTTTGTCTTTGGTTTTAGCGAGTGTGATTATATGTTTTGGTGATTTTCTTTTGGGGTCTATCCTATATGGGGTTCGTTGAGCTTCTTGGATGGTCAGCTTTTCATCTTTCATGATATTGGGAAGTTTAATGTCAGCAGTTCTTCAATGGTCTTCTCTATTTTGTTTTCTCCCCCTGTTCTGGAACTACGATCACTCGAAAATTTTTGTTTTTGATTGGATCCCACATAATTCTCAGGGTTTCTTCATTTCTCTTCATTCTTTTTTTCTTTTTTTTCCTCAGAGTTGTATCCAAGTGTTTGTCTTCAGTTTCACTGATCCTGTCTTCCATCATTTCAAACCTGCTCCTCAGCCCTTCTATGACATTGTCCATTTCTGAAATCTTGTTTATCTTCTGGATTTCTAATTGTTGTGTTTGTATGACTTGTAGTTGTGAATTTACTTTGGCATTTTGTTCCTGTATTATTTTCCTGGATTCTTCCATTTTTTTGGTCTGTATTTTCCATGCATTTGTCTACCTTTTCCATGCATTTGTCTGTTTTTTCCTCATTTTTGTCTCCTTTTTGCTTCAACTCTTGACTAGCTCTGAATATTAGAGATTTGAATTCCCTATCAGGTAGTTCTAGTGCCTTTTCTTCTACTGGAAAATCATCTGGTGTTTTATTTTGGACATCTACTGGAACCATTCTGTCCTGTTTTTGTGTATGTTTTCATATTGTCTGCTGTCTTCGGGACATTCAGTATTTTCCTCGTTTACTGATCGTAGATTTGTTTCATCCTGCTTTTTTGTTTTCTTTGGTTATGCCTGAGCAGGTGGGCCGTGCATTCTTTGTTGTTTGCTTGTCTGTGGGCATGACACTTTTCACCTCTTTGTCCAATGGGCAGGGTCAGTCGCTCAGCTATGCTACAGCAGGGCCGGTCTAGCTGAAGGGGAGTTGCTGGGATGGGCTGTTTGTTGCACGTACTAGGTCCAACAGGGCGGGCCGGCAATCAGTGCAGGGCAGGTTCCAGTAGGCTGTGTCTGTGCTGCTTAAGGGTGTGACGTTCAACGCATGGTGCAGGTAAGTAGGAAGGAGGTGGGAGATTGTAATGTGTGCAGCTAAGATGGGTATGGGATAGAGGAGAGAGAGGAGAAACAGGAGCCAGAAACAAATAAAAAAAAGAGTGTTAAGGGAGCCTACTGTTGGAGTGATGAGAAACTGAGAAATGGAGAAAAACAAAAAGGAAAAAAAGAAAAAGGGTAAAAGAAAAAAAATAAATTAAAATTAGAAAAAAGAAAAGAAAAGCCCCTAGGGATCCCACTGGTGCATCTGCAAAGACTGGGAAAGTGGCTCCCAGCACAGCCTGGCTAGAAGGGTTAGAGGTGTCACACAGCACCAGGTATTCAGGAGACACGAAGAGAAGGTAAGTACAGTGAGATGAGAAACTGAGAAATGAAGAAAGACAAAAAAGGAAAAAAGAGAGAAAAGAAAACAAAAACAAAAAAAAAGAAAAAAGAAATGCCCCCAGGGATGCCACCATGCGGCTGCACAGAATGGGGAAGTAGCTCCCAAGCCGTGCAGTACAGCCTGGCTAGAAGAGGCTCCCAAGTCGAAAAAGAAAAAGAAAACAGAACAAATCCAAACAAACAAAAAAATCCCCAGGGATCCCACCAGCATGGTGGCATGGGCTGGGGAGCAGTTCCATAGTCGAGTGGCATTTCTCGGCCTTTCAAGAAGAAGCAAAGATGGCACACAGAGCCAGGATTTGAGAGATAGAAGGGGGAAGTGGTGAGAGGTATGAAAGAAACTGAAAGAAGCAGAAAAAAGCAACACCAGCAACAAACAAATGGCACTCAGGGAGCTGGCCAGTGTGGGCAGGCAGAATCCAAGCAGCACAGGGCTGAAGCCGGTGCCTCCTGGCCAAAAGACTGTGGCCACAGGAAGCAGAGGAAGCCAAGTAGGGGTGAAGAAGGGTGGGGGGTGGGAAAGCGTATGTCACTGGTTACTGGTTGTTTTGTCTCCTGCCGGGAGCTCCATGAAGCTGCTTTCCCGTATTCCCTGTTGGCCAATCTCTGATAGGAGTCCAAGACGGCAAATCCCTGCTGCATTAGCTGACAGGGGACCTCTGCACCTATCTCTCCTTGCTCTCTGTTCTCTGTCAGTTTCTTATTCCATTTGGTGCTTGGCTGAGTTCTTTATCTTATTTGACGCTTAGGGTTCCAGGACTGACGTTTGTCTCTGACTTAGTTTTTCGGGTCTTTGCTGTGGTGCTTCTGTCTATGGTGCTGTGTTACTGGCCCTGGATTTTGAGCAGAGTAGGAAACAGTGCTGCCCCACTCAAAGATGGCGGCGCCCCACTCAAGGATGGCAGCCGACTGCTCACTTTGAATGTGTGTCACTCCCCAGTCCTGCCAATAATCCACTCTCATACATCAGGCCCTGAAAGGGCTCATTACCCCTCTTCTGAGTCTCCCAGTGCAGAGTTTCGAGCCCTAATTTTTCCTGTTCTGGGTACTGCACTGAACCACCCAAACTGTAAAACTCTGGGTCTGTTCCTGTTTCGTTTCGCTTTGTTGGCCATGACAGAACTGGTTCGAACCGGCTCAAAGTCCTGCTTTGAGAACAGCACTTGACGTCACCCACTGTTGGGCCCCTGTAGACCCGCTCTCAGTTCTAGAGAACCCCCACACCATGCTCACGGTGCCAGCCCGGCTTTTCTCTCCCCATGTCTTTAATCTTTCTTTTAAGTTTTCTATTTCATTACTTCTGGAGTCATTCCTTAATTGGATTTCCCAACTTATTAACTCACTCTCCCCCATCCACCCTACTATTTATCCCATCTCCTGTGTTACTTGTTTAAACAACTGTTCTCTTGTGATTTCTTGTTCTTATTTCATACTGCTAGAGCCCTGGTGGTGCAGTGATTAAGAGCTCTGCCTCTAACCAAAAGGTCGGCAGTTCAAATCCACCACCTGCTCCTCAGAAACCCTGTGCTGCAGTTCTACTCTGTCCTATAGGGTCGCTATGAGTTGGAATCGACTTGACAGCAATAGGTTTGGTTTGTTCTGGTGACTATCTCTAAACTTTGTTTAACTCTTAGTTGCCCTTCCTCCATGGCACATAGAGTCAGTGTGGTTTGTGGTTTTATTTCGAGGGTACTGCATTCCCCTTCCCTGGTGGGGATGGGCAGGCTGCCCTGTCAGGGGCACACCGGCATCCAACAAGCACCCAGGTTGGGCCTTTAACTCCAGCACCATCAGGTGTGCGAGCTCACAGGCAGGCAGCCCCCTCACTCCCACAGAAGCAGGGTGTGGCTGTCCTGACTCTATCCCCAGAGACAGCAATACTGACAGTGCCCCTGGTTTTGGCTGAGAGGGTCAGGCGAGGATGTGTTAAGGGAAAAGCTGGGGGAATGCAAGCATGGCACCTGAAGCCGTGAAGCCTACACCCAGGTATGGCCCCTGCCCTTCACATGTGGCTGCGCAGCATGCCCTGGGGTTCGTCTGGGTGCTGTCCTGTCCCTATCGTCTGTGGTCTCTTCAGAACTAACTCTGGGGAAGGGTCAGAGGCCTACACTAACTCGCCCTCTTGGTTTCTTTAAGATATTTTCAAAGACAGGGTCTGCCTGGCTCACTGGCACTGCTCTCCCCTCCCCCAGGGGACAACTAGCAGAAGGGGCCGCTTACTCCACGACAGAGCACCCACAGCTGGACAGGGCTGGGTGGGTTTTAGCCCCCTCACCCTCAGCCTAACAGATGCCTAGTCCCCAAGTCTTGGATCTGCTTAACAGAAATAAACTCTTCAAGGTGCTTGCTCAATACTCTCAGAAAGCTGAACTGAGTTTTATCCCCAGGAGCAATGTAGGGCCCTCTGCGTCCCACTAAACCTGCTGCAACCAGAATTAACTGTGGTGATTTCGTGGACAACACGGTACTTTGCTGTTTTAATTTGAACTTTTGTCTGCTCTTAGTCCCATCTTCCTTCAAGGCTGACCTGTCTCCCTGCTCCTCTGCTCAGTTACATATTTGGATCCCATTCTCTTAAGGAATTGAATGAACTTTGGAAGGTGAAGATATTAACTCTGGCAGCCTTTCTACAAATACTTCGCTTTTTCTTTTCATTGTATCTCTTCGTGAGATTTCTCTGATGTACAAAAATACCCAGGTTTTGCGTATTCGAATTTACGTGGGGCCCGCCAGCATCACCTGCCTCTGTAGACAAACTTCATGGGCTCCACGGCCAGTGCGGTGGCCACCACATCATCTGCGCTGTGTCGGCGCACGCCAACTGCCATCAGCCCATCCAGCTTGCCCACGACGAAGACCAGGTTGTCCTGGGGGCAAGGACGCCAGTCAGTGTAGCACAGATGAGCAGTGCTCTGGCACTGTGGGGTGAAGGGTGCCTACAGCCCAGGTGGGACTCGCAGGCGGCACGGGGGCTGCAGAGGACCCAACACAAGGAAAGGCTCCGAGGAGGGGATATGGCAGGTCTGGGGCAAAGGTCTGGGTGAATCTGTGAAGGACTCTGGATACTGCTGGGCAAGGACAGGTCCCCACACTCGGCTCCAGTGATGCTCCAGGCCAGCAGATCTCTGGGGAGCCATCCTGTGCATTGTAGGATGTTCAGCAGCACCCGGGTTCCCAGATACCCACTAGTGCCAGGAGTACCACCACCCTCATTGTGACAACCAAAAATGTCTCCAGATGTTTCTCAGTGTCCCCTGGGGGCAAAATCGCCCTGGATGAGCACCCCTCTGGGCTAAGATGCTACAGAGAGAGGTACTTGGAGACATTTCAGACATCCAAATAGTAAAGGATGATACAGTAAATACCCGTGTACCTGCCACCCACTGGAAAAAATAAACCACTACAAGCTCAACAAGAGCTGGAGCCCTCTTGCTGGGGTGCAGCCCCCTCGCCCTCCTCAAGCCTGGGGCTTCTGTCCCAAGCACGTCCACCTGAGATCACACATGCCTCTACAGGCTGGTCCCACAGAGGTGCTGCTATGACCCCTCATTGACAAAGCAATGGGCAGAGGAGGCCAGAGGGAGCCGACAGAGGCCCCATGGCCAGCCCTGGCCCATGCCCGTCTGCTTTCACAAGAAGGCCTGCCTCCCCCACTGAGGGTCCTGGTGGCAAGAGACGCACTTACCGGCCCAATGAAACCCAGCAGCCCGGTCCTGGTGAATGGCCTGTCGGAGACGGGAGCACCTCCTGCCGTGAGCGGGACAGTCTGCACAGAACAAGGAGGGGGTGTCAGGCTGAGGGCAGGGCCTCACGCGTGTACCATGTGCTTCAGATGGCCTGTAAGCACCTGGGGCTTGATTTAACACAAAGTCAGGGAAGGCACAGACCTCAAAGACATTCTTTGTGATCCCAAGCAGTCCATAGTACGCTGTGCCCGTGGCACTGGAGCTGACACAGATTTCTCCAACTTCATCCGTTTTACAGAGATAAGGGGTGCCTTCAACCTTCACCACACATACATTAGCTACGAGAGAAAAGACCCTCAAAATCATAAACAAAGAACATGTTTAAATGGATCATTCACCAAGACTGACTTTGTCTATGCTCGCAGTTGTGAAATCATCATTTTGGATGCAATATGTCCCCATAAGGAAGGACTTTATGATGTGTATAATGTACAGTTTATCTAATCCACTTCCCGTTTGTGTTGAGAAGCACGTTTAGAATCTCCCACCTCGAGCTCCAGAGCGCCACCATGCCCACCCCAAGCATCGCGGCTCCTAGGACCAGTGCCCTTGGAAGCGCCCTCACCTCCTGGCATCACCTGGCCGACGTCCTGCACAGTCAGCACCGCCAGCTTCTCCTCGGTGTCCACTCGGATCACACCATAGCTGAGACCACTCATCGACAAGACAGCTTTTCTTGGAGGAGGTCCCCCCAGATCAGGCGGCCTGGGAAACAGAACCACCGCCAGATTCACTGCAGGAGCAAGGAGAAACCCCACCAAAAACGGGGTGCCCACCTTGCCCGTGGGTGGTTGTACTGAAGTCCCTGTACCCCACGCTTGTACCCTCAGCCACATGTCATGCAGAGACCTAGCATGACAGACTGTGTGGCCCTGATACCTCCCACCAGAGGGGAGTGTGTGCCCCCTCCTTGATTGCGGTGGGCTTGTGATCACAGTGGAAGTGGTGCTGTGTGACCTCCAAGGCCAGGTCACAAAAGCCATCCACTTCCCCTGGCTGTCTTGGGACACCACCTGGAGCTGAATGGCAGGTGAGTGGTGGGCTGTGCTGAGGTCACCTGCTGTGAGGAGCCGGGAGGCCGGGGAGGCAGGCCCGAGATTATGCAGACAGAGGTGTCAGGCAGCCCCAGCTGTCTCAGCCCCACACTTCCAGTGCAAACACCATCTCCTCGCGAGCCACACTGCCCCGGGGGTCCTCCCAACTCCCGACCCACGGAGGGCATGAGCGACCCCACAGTGGTGCCGCAGCTTCACCACCAGGCTGAGGGCTTTCTCATGCAGCCATGGTAACCAGGCCACTTGGAAGTAAAGGCCCTGATTTCCACCTCTGCTGAGAGAAAAACGACACTGCCACACAAAGCAAACCCCACAGGTCAAGGGATGAGAATAACTGGCAGTTGTGAAGAAAAAGGGGGTTATTTTAATACTGAATTACCATTAAAAAATTAAGATTACCAAGTACCTGCGTGTGTGTGAGCACATACTATTTATGAATATGATACAAGCTACAACTAGCAACCGAGTAACGGACGGAGAACCGACGCAGAAGACACACTCGGCCGTGAGCACCGGTCCAGGTCCCCAGGTCCGGGAGGGCTGGCGCGAGGCGGGGCTGCGGGTGAGTACTCCCGGGTAGGTGAGGACAACCAGGTGGCGATGAGGTCTGACGCCTGGTGCGGAGGGCAGGGGCACCACGGTGTGACAACGGGGCTTGGGAGGACCCCGAGGTGCCCGCGCACAAAGAGAAGCAGGAAGGAGGCGGCCCTGCAAGGCCACTGGGTCCTCCTCTGGCACGGCTGGGGTGCTGAGCACCCAGCTGGGGCTCCCCAAGAAGCCCACATGCCGCGCATACATTGTGCTCATGGCTGACAGGCGCTCAGTCACCCACCTTGGAGCCAGGAGTTCCCAGGTCACAGTGGTTATGTGGCTAAAGGACAGAGGTGACAGGCCTCCCTGATGTGAGGAACAACAGATAACTAAGCAAGCACCCGGGGGGCTGCTACCCGGCCCCCTCATGCAACCAGGCGGGTAGCAGAGCAAAGTGTGCAGCCAGCACAGGAGATAGGATCATCCCTCACTGTGCAAGCCAACTCCCGGAAATGCTGACATCATGTCCAAAACAAAGCACTGCCCCTTTCCTCCCTGAATTCCTGGTGCAAGGCAGGATGCTGTGGTGGACGGGGCAGACGTCCCAGCTAGAGGCCCCGGGGACGCAGAGCCTCTTGAAGGCTTTTGTGGGGACAGGGTGACATCTGCTGAATGCCCAGACAGTGCCACCTAGGGCATGTGCTATGTGAGAATCTAACAACAAGCAACGAACATCTGACGTGTGCTCCATGTCCGTGTGGACGGGCCTCCAGACGGGAAGGCAGATACCTGCGCATAGCCACCGTGAGTGCCTCGGGGGAGGTGGCGCAGGGGCAGATGACCTCCGGTCTCAGGCCTCTGGACTGGAAGACGTTGAGGAAGGCATCACAGGAGGAGATGGACCCTGCAAGGGACGTGGAGAGACAGGTCACAGGAGGTGGCCGGGGCAGAGGCTACCACGCCCGAGCTGCGCGCTGCCCTGCGTTGGGACCCACGCTGACGCGCTGTCACCGTGTTGACATAGGGGCAGGTGCTGGGGGGCGGGCTCACAGTGAACACACGCACGGTCACCATGACGACACAGGGCAGCAGGCGCTAGGGGGCGGGCTCACAGTGAACACACGCACGATGCATTTTCAGGCGACGCAATACGGAGATGGGCATTTCTGGTCACAGCCAGTTTTTGCTAAGGCGTCTCACACACGCACAGTCCTGACCCGACTGGACCGCCATGAGCGGGCCATGCAGGTCTGTCGGGAGAGAGGTGAGGCCTGTGGAGCTGGGTGGGGCACACCCCATGGAGACGAGTGCTCATGATGACGGCGGGCCGGGCCCAAACCCCCTCCCCCGGGGATGAGCACCGTCTGCCCGACACTGACCAGCCCTGCAGGCCCACAGAGCCCTGGAAGGGCCTTGGAAGCATGTGGCTGCACTGTGGCCCCGACACACCTCCCACTCCTGCACATCCTACACTGTGGGCACCAGTGTGTGCCTGTCAGTTTCAAGCACATCCCCCAAGTACCCACTTCCTCCAGAATGCACCCCTGTGGAGGCCCCCACCAGTCATGACTGGGAGTCAGGCCTCAGTGCCAGCCAGTCCACCCCACGGGTGTCAGACGCACTTACTCAGCCCCGAGGGGGTGGCACTGGACATCTGTGTGGGGCGGCAGGGCTCCACCGGGGACTGCAAGCCCCTTTCCTCCCTCAAGCCAGGCAGGGCACAAATCAACAAAGAGGCCCAGTTGCAGGTGCTGCACCATGGTGGTGATGGGGAAGGGCCGCTGCTGCCCAAGGAGCCCCCTCACCAATATCGCCAGCACCGCCGACAAGGCCCAGAGGCGACGCTCCTCACAGACCAAGCCTGGCCTGTGAGACCACACGTGCAACCACCGAGCACGTGGTCACCCACTCAGACCGTGACTCCACACACATTCCAGTGCTCGGGAGCATGAAGCAGGGACGGCCCTGCTCTGGGGGACAAAAGACATGCAGCAGGACGAAGGAGCAGTCAGAGAGAACTGCCTACACAGAGGCCCTGAGGAGGCGTTGGGCCTGGGAGCCAGTGTGGCTGGGGCACAGGACCAACGGTGGGGAGCTCGGGGCAGGGTGCTCGTGGCAGGAGGCTGGGACAGGGGGCTAGGAGTAAGGGGCTGTGGCAAGAGGCTGGGATGGGGGCCTGGGGTGAGGGGCTGGGGCAAGAGGCTGGGACAGGGAGCTTGGGGTAAGGGGCTGGGGCAGAGGGCTCAGGACAAGAGGCTGGGACAGGGGGCTTGGGATGAAGCTCACCAGGGAAAGAGGAGACCCCCCCATTTCCTTAACTATATTCTGGTAATTTCTTAAGAAAAATGACTTTTCTGTTAGGCATGTGCCTCTCATCAGTGCTGTAGGCTACCCTTGGATTAGGGGACCTAATAAACATGCCTGAGGAGTTGCCAACAAGAGGCCTGTATGGGAACACCGCAGGACAAATGTCATGTTCTATGTGACACTGCTGGGCAGCACTCCTTATTCTGTTGCTCACGATAAGTCTATCGACACAAGCTTGGTCCATCTGGAGAGTCTGTGACCCTGAGGAGACAGAATGCCCTGGGCAGGGCGGTGTACTCACATGGATTGGCACCGTCCGCCACCATCAGCATCCGCAGCGAGCTAAGGCTGATGTCCCTTTGACCTCGCTGGGCTAGGAGGGACCAGTGCATGTCGCGGGACTTCACCAGGGCCACTCGGGCTGTGGAGGAGACAGGTGTGTGCGTGCGTGTGTGTGTGAGACACACAGGCACCCCTGAGCGTCATGGACACACACAGCACTGTGGTCCCCTGGACAGGAAGGGGAGCGGACGCATCTTCCATTCACACGCACTCTCTCCAATTGTCCAGCGCACAGGCTAAGCTACCCCAAATCCACCTCACTTAAAAATCAACCTTGGGGTTTAATTCCTACAGAATAAACTCAAACCCATTTTCAACTGTAATTTGGCAGAGCTGTATTTGCTCTTTGCACATCTTGTGAGGCGCTGCCCCAGCCTGCAGTCACCAGCCCTGTGTTAAGGGGCCTTCGCACACCCTGCAGTGCCATCTGCATGCAGCTGGAGCCTGGGAGGCTGAGGAGGAAGAGATGGCGGGCAGGTCGTGGTGAGAGGACCACAGATTTGCACAGACTGGCTTGGGCCTCACCCCTGGCTGTGCTGCCTGCCAAATCCGCCACCCCATCCCATCCCTGCCATCAGCTTTCCTACAGAAAGTGGGATCCACGGGCGGTTGCTCTGAAGACCAGAGGCCAGATTTGAAAAAGCAG